>NW_026290858.1:387500-717500 GCF_023373465.1 Oncorhynchus keta | reverse complement strand
TCAGTCATCTCCCTGTCAGTCATCTCCCTGTCAGTCATCTCCCTGTCAGTCATCTCCCCTGTCAGTCATCTCCCCTGTCAGTCATCTCCCCTGTCAGTCATCTCCCCTGTCAGTCATCTCCCTGTCAGTCATCTCCCCTGTCAGTCATCTCTCCTGTCAGTCATCTCCCCTGTCAGTCATCTCCCTGTCAGTCATCTCCCCTGTCAGTCATCTCCCTGTCAGTCATCTTCCCTGTCAGTCATCTCCCCTGTCAGTCATCTCCCCTGTCAGTCATCTTCCTGTCAGTCATCTCCCTGTCAGTCATCTCCCCTGTCAGTCATCTCCCCTGTCAGTCATCTCCCTGTCAGTCATCTCCCTGTCAGTCATCTCCCCTGTCAGTCATCTCTCCTGTCAGTCATCTCCCCTGTCAGTCATCTCCCCTGTCAGTCATCTCCCTGTCAGTCATCTCCCCTGTCAGTCATCTCCCTGTCAGTCATCTCCCCTGTCAGTCATCTCCCTGTCAGTCATCTTCCCTGTCAGTCATCTCCCCTGTCAGTCATCTCCCCTGTCAGTCATCTTCCTGTCAGTCATCTCCCTGTCAGTCATCTCCCTGTCAGTCATCTCCCCTGTCAGTCATCTCCCTGTCAGTCATCTCCCTGTCAGTCATCTCCCCTGTCAGTCATCTCCCTGTCAGTCATCTTCCTGTCAGTCATCTCCCCTGTCAGTCATCTCCCCTGTCAGTCATCTCTCCTGTCAGTCATCTCCCCTGTCAGTCATCTCCCCTGTCAGTCATCTCCCTGTCAGTCATCTCCCTGTCAGTCATCTCCCTGTCAGTCATCTCCCTGTCAGTCATCTCCCCTGTCAGTCATCTCCCTGTCAGTCATCTCCCCTGTCAGTCATCTCCCTGTCAGTCATCTTCCTGTCAGTCATCTCCCCTGTCAGTCATCTCCCCTGTCAGTCATCTCTCCTGTCAGTCATCTCCCCTGTCAGTCATCTCCCTGTCAGTCATCTCCCTGTCAGTCATCTCCCTGTCAGTCATCTCCCCTGTCAGTCATCTTCCCTGTCAGTCATCTCCCAGTCAGTCATCTCTCCTGTCAGTCATCTCCCCTGTCAGTCATCTCCCTGTCAGTCATCTCCCCTGTCAGTCATCTTCCCTGTCAGTCATCTCCCAGTCAGTCATCTCTCCTGTCAGTCATCTCCCCTGTCAGTCATCTTCCCTGTCAGTCATCTTCCTGTCAGTCATCTCTCCTGTCAGTCATCTCCCTGTCAGTCATCTCCCTGTCAGTCATCTCCCCTGTCAGTCATCTTCCCTGTCAGTCATCTCCCAGTCAGTCATCTCTCCTGTCAGTCATCTCCCCTGTCAGTCATCTCCCTGTCAGTCATCTCCCCTGTCAGTCATCTTCCCTGTCAGTCATCTCTCCTGTCAGTCATCTCTCCTGTCAGTCATCTCCCCTGTCAGTCATCTTCCCTGTCAGTCATCTTCCTGTCAGTCATCTCCCTGTAGGTCACTTCCCCTGTCAGTCATCTCCCTGTCAGTCATCTCCCTGTCAGTCATCTCCCTGTCAGTCACTTCCCCTGTCAGTCATCTTCCTGTCAGTCATCTCCCTGTCAGTCACTTCCCCTGTCTGTCATCTCCCTGTCAGTCATCTTCCTGTCAGTCATCTCCCTGTCAGTCATCTTCCTGTCAGTCATCTCCCTGTCAGTCATCTCCCCTGTCAGTCATCTCCCTGTCAGTCATCTCCCCTGTCAGTCATCTCCCTGTCAGTCATCTTCCCTGTCAGTCATCTCCCCTGTCAGTCATCTCCCCTGTCAGTCATCTTCCTGTCAGTCATCTCCCCTGTCAGTCATCTTCCTGTCAGTCATCTCCCTGTCAGTCATCTCCCTGTCAGTCATCTCCCTGTCAGTCATCTCCCCTGTCAGTCATCTCCCTGTCAGTCATCTCCCTGTCAGTCATCTTCCTGTCAGTCATCTCCCCTGTCAGTCATCTCCCCTGTCAGTCATCTCTCCTGTCAGTCATCTCCCCTGTCAGTCATCTCCCTGTCAGTCATCTCCCCTGTCAGTCATCTTCCCTGTCAGTCATCTCCCAGTCAGTCATCTCTCCTGTCAGTCATCTCCCCTGTCAGTCATCTTCCCTGTCAGTCATCTTCCTGTCAGTCATCTCTCCTGTCAGTCATCTTCCTGTCAGTCATCTCCCTGTCAGTCACTTCCCCTGTCAGTCATCTCCCTGTCAGTCATCTCCCTGTCAGTCATCTTCCTGTCAGTCATCTCCCTGCCAGTCACTTCCCCTGTCAGTCATCTTCCTGTCAGTCATCTCCCTGTAGGTCACTTCCCCTGTCAGTCATCTCCCTGTCAGTCATCTCCCTGTCAGTCATCTCCCTGTCAGTCACTTCCCCTGTCAGTCATCTTCCTGTCAGTCATCTCCCTGTCAGTCACTTCCCCTGTCAGTCATCTCCCTGTCAGTCATCTTCCTGTCAGTCATCTCCCTGTCAGTCATCTTCCTGTCAGTCATCTCCCTGTCAGTCATCTCCCTGTCAGTCATCTCCCCTGTCAGTCATCTCCCTGTCAGTCATCTCCCCTGTCAGTCATCTCCCTGTCAGTCATCTTCCCTGTCAGTCATCTCCCCTGTCAGTCATCTCCCCTGTCAGTCATCTTCCTGTCAGTCATCTCCCTGTCAGTCATCTCCCTGTCAGTCATCTCCCCTGTCAGTCATCTCCCTGTCAGTCATCTCCCTGTCAGTCATCTTCCTGTCAGTCATCTCCCCTGTCAGTCATCTCCCCTGTCAGTCATCTCTCCTGTCAGTCATCTCCCCTGTCAGTCATCTCCCTGTCAGTCATCTCCCTGTCAGTCATCTCCCCTGTCAGTCATCTTCCCTGTCAGTCATCTCCCAGTCAGTCATCTCTCCTGTCAGTCATCTCCCCTGTCAGTCATCTTCCCTGTCAGTCATCTTCCTGTCAGTCATCTCTCCTGTCAGTCATCTTCCTGTCAGTCATCTCCCTGTCAGTCACTTCCCCTGTCAGTCATCTCCCTGTCAGTCATCTCCCTGTCAGTCATCTTCCTGTCAGTCATCTCCCTGCCAGTCACTTCCCCTGTCAGTCATCTTCCTGTCAGTCATCTCCCTGTCAGTCACTTCCCCTGTCAGTCATCTCCCTGTCAGTCATCTCCCAGTCAGTCATCTCCCCTGTCAGTCATCTTCCCTGTCAGTCATCTTCCTGTCAGTCATCTCTCCTGTCAGTCATCTCCCTGTCAGTCATCTTCCTGTCAGTCATCTCCCTGTCAGTCACTTCCCCTGTCAGTCATCTTCCTGTCAGTCATCTCCCTGTCAGTCACTTCCCCTGTCAGTCATCTCCCTGTCAGTCATCTCCCCTGTCAGTCACTTCCCCTGTCAGTCATCTCCCTGTCAGTCATCTTCCTGTCAGTCATCTCCCTGTCAGTCACTTCCCCTGTCAGTCATCTTCCTGTCAGTCATCTCCCTGTCAGTCACTTTCCCTGTCAGTCATCTCCCTGTCAGTCATCTCCCCTGTCAGTCATCTTCCCTGTCAGTCATCTCCCAGTCAGTCATCTCTCCTGTCAGTCATCTCCCCTGTCAGTCATCTTCCCTGTCAGTCATCTTCCTGTCAGTCATCTCTCCTGTCAGTCATCTTCCTGTCAGTCATCTCCCTGTCAGTCACTTCCCCTGTCAGTCATCTTCCTGTCAGTCATCTCCCTGTCAGTCACTTCCCCTGTCAGTCATCTCCCTGTCAGTCAAACACCAAAGAGTTTGGATTCAGTCAACATATTGATATTTAATTTATTATTATTTATTCTACCGGTTTATTTCCAGACATGTGTTTGTCTGTATGAACTTGTCTTTATTGTATCATGTTTATTTATATCTCTTCTCTTCTTATATTCCTTCTGTTCTTTCAAATAGACACAAATCTCACTAAGAAGTACATCCTCATCACTGAAGAGAAGACTTGGAGTGAGGCTCAGCGCTACTGTCAGAAGAACCATAAGGACCTGGCCAGTGTGAGGGATGTAACAGAGAATAACACCATACATCAGGCCATACTGGCAAGTATGGCCAATCAGGCCATGAAGGCAAGTTCACTTCACTTCTATTCATTTGTTTTGCACTTTGAGCACCGTGTTAAAAACATAATCAGCATTTGCAAAACATTGGCAGGAAGAGGTGGTGTGGATCGGCCTGTATAGAGACTGGAGCTGGTCTGACCAGAGTGGCTCAACCTTCAGAAACTGGATGGCAGACGAGCCAAACGGGGCAGATAAGAGAGGAGAGCACTGTGTGCAAGTTAAGTTCCCATCTGGAAAGTGGAATGATCACCTCTGTGTCACCGAAAATCATTTTATCTGCTATGATGGTGAGGGGAGAAGGTTAGATACATATTCATAAAACAAACGTAAATTTACTTTAGAATGACAGTTATTTGGTGAATATTTAGCATGAATCTCCATATCCGTCTCTTCCTCCAGATAAACTGGTTCTGGTCTCAGAGAACAAGACGTGGTCAGAAGCCCTGAGGTACTGCAGAGACCGGCACATGGAGCTGGTGTCTGTCCACAACCACAGCATCCAGCACTGGGTCCGACAGAAAGCCAAGATGGCCTCCAGTCCCTTCGTCTGGCTGGGCCTGAGGTACACCTGCACTCTGGACTTCTGGTTCTGGGTCAATGGAGAAGAGTCCTGCTACCACAACTGGGCCCACGGGGAGGGCTACAACACCAGCAAGGAGCAGTCTGGGAACACGGGGGCCATAGAGAGAGATGGGGGGAAGTGGGTCGGCCTGCCTGAGACTGACAAATTGAACTTCATCTGCAGCAAGAGTGATGGTCAGATTTAATCTGTTTTTTTTAATCTCTCTCTCAATTCAATTAAATGTGCTTTATTGGCATGACTTAACAATGTACATATTGTCAAAGCTTACTTTGGATATTTACAATATTAAAATAATAAGAATCAAAAAAATGTCAATGTGACAACAATAACCAAGGGTCACAATAACCAACACATTAAACAATAACAATAAGTTGTACAGTAGAGGACATGTGCAGGTTGATTGGTCTGTCAGACTCTGTCCCTCATCTTATGTCAGGCAGCAATGTAGTGCACTGCCAACCCACAGCTCTCTGCGTCCTCCCACAACAGGACGGGTAGCCTATTCTCATCAGAGAGGTCTTTGAAACCTTGAATAAGGGCTTCAAATTTTGGAAAATGACACTCTCTAATTGTTTTAGGACCTGAATCCTACAGCCCAACACATTGTTCCAGACCCTGATATCTGGACCAGCTGAACCCTACAGCCCAACACATTGTTCCAGACCCTGATATCTGGACCAGCTGAACCCTACAGCCCAACACATTGTTCCAGACCCTGATATCTGGACCAGCTGAACCCTACAGCCCAACACATTGTTCCAGACCCTGATATCTGGACCAGCTGAACCCTACAGCCCAACACATTGTTCCAGACCCTGATATCTGGACCAGCTGAACCCTACAGCCCAACACATTGTTCCAGACCCTGATATCTGGACCAGCTGAACCCTACAGCCCAACACATTGTTCCAGACCCTGATATCTGGACCAGCTGAATCCTACATCCTAGCTGCAATATGGACTAAAATCATGGACTAAATAATTATCCAAGCTGCAACATGGACAAAAATCATGGACTAAATAATTATCCTAGCTGCAACATGGACTAAAATCATGGACTAAATAATTATCCTAGCTGCAACATGGACTAAAATCATGGACTAAATAATGATCCTAGCTGCAACATGGACTAAAATCATGGACTAAATAAAGGTGGTAGAACTTTGGTATTAAAGTCAGTGTCTTCTAAAACCACTGGTCCAACATTCAGGAAATTAAGGGTACATAGAGACATAAGGGAATATAAAGAAGAGGACTGGCCACCCCTCATAGCCTGGTTCTTCTCAAAGTTTCTTCCTAGGTTATACCCGTTCTAGGGAGTTTTTCCTAGACACCGTGCTTCTACACCTGCATTGCTTGCTGTTTGGGGTTTTAGGCTGGGTTTCAGTACAGCACTTTGTGACATCAGCTGATGTACGAAGGGCTATATAAATAAATTTGATTTGATTTGATAAAGCATTTAGGGAACTTAAATCATGAAGGAAACATACATCCTTAAGAGAACATACATCCTTAAGAGAACATACATCACTAAGGGAACATACATCACTAAGGGAACATACATCATTTAGGGAACATACATCCTTAAGAGAACATACATCACTAAGGGAACATACATCCTTAAGAGAACATACATCACTAAGGGAACATACATCATTTAGGGAACATACATCCTTAAGAGAACATACATCATTAAGAGAACATACATCACTAAGGGAACATACATCACTAAGGGAACATACATCACTAAGGGAACATACATCACTAAGGGAACATACATCACTAAGGGAACATACATCACTAAGGGAACATACATCACTAAGGGAACATACATCACTAGGGAACATACATCATTAAGAGAACATACATCACTAAGGGAACATACATCATTAAGAGAACATACATCACTAAGGGAACATACATCACTAAGGGAACATACATCACTAAGAGAACATACATCACTAAGGGAACATACATCCTTAAGAGAACATACATCATTAAGAGAACATACATCACTAAGGGAACATACATCACTAAGGGAACATACATCACTAAGGGAACATACATCACTAAGGGAACATACATCACTAAGGGAACATACATCACTAAGGGAACATACATCATTAAGGTTAACATACATCACTAAGGGAACATACATCACTAAGGGAACATACATCACTAAGGGAACATACATCATTAAGAGAACATACATCACTAAGGGAACATACATCATTAAGAGAACATACATCACTAAGGGAACATACATCACTAAGGGAACATACATCACTAAGAGAACATACATCATTTAGGGAACATACATCACTAAGGGAACATACATCATTAAGAGAACATACATCACTAAGAGAACATACATCACTAAGGGAACATACATCACTAAGGGAACATACATCACTAAGAGAACATACATCATTTAGGGAACATACATCACTAAGGGAACATACATCATTAAGAGAACATACATCACTAAGAGAACATACATCACTAAGGGAACATACATCACTAAGGGAACATACATCACTAAGGGAACATACATCATTAAGAGAACATACATCACTAAGGGAACATACATCACTAAGGGAACATACATCACTAAGAGAACATACATCATTAAGGGAACAGACATCATTTAGGGAACATACATCACTAAGGGAACATACATCACTAAGGGAACATACATCATTAAGGGAACAGACATCATTTAGGGAACATACATCACTAAGAGAACATACATCATTTAGGGAACATACATCACTAAGAGAACATACATCATTAAGAGAACATACATCATTAAGAGAACATACATCATTAAGGGAATAGACATCATTTAGGGAACATACATCATTTAGGGAACATACATCACTAAGGGAACATACATCATTAAGAGAACATACATCATTAAGGGAACATACATCATTAAGGGAACATACATCACTAAGGGAACATACATCATTTAGGGAACATACATCATTTAGGGAACATACATCCTTAAGAGAACATACATCATTTAGGGAACATACATCCTTAAGAGAACATACATCATTAAGAGAACATACATCACTAAGGGAACATACATCATTAAGGGAACATACATCACTAAGGGAACATACATCACTAAGGGAACATACATCACTAAGGGAACATACATCACTAAGGGAACATACATCATTAAGGTTAACATACATCACTAAGGGAACATACATCACTAAGGGAACATACATCACTAAGGGAACATACATCACTAAGGGAACATACATCATTAAGGTTAACATACATCACTAAGGGAACATACATCACTAAGGGAACATACATCACTAAGGGAACATACATCATTAAGAGAACATACATCACTAAGGGAACATACATCATTAAGAGAACATACATCACTAAGGGAACATACATCACTAAGGGAACATACATCACTAAGAGAACATACATCATTTAGGGAACATACATCACTAAGGGAACATACATCATTAAGAGAACATACATCACTAAGAGAACATACATCACTAAGGGAACATACATCACTAAGGGAACATACATCACTAAGAGAACATACATCACTAAGGGAACATACATCATTAAGAGAACATACATCACTAAGGGAACATACATCATTTAGGGAACATACATCACTAAGGGAACATACATCACTAAGGGAACATACATCACTAAGAGAACATACATCATTTAGGGAACATACATCATTAAGGGAACATACATCACTAAGGGAACATACATCACTAAGGGAACATACATCATTAAGGGAACATACATCATTTAGGGAACATACATCACTAAGGGAACATACATCACTAAGGGAACATACATCACTAAGGGAACATACATCACTAAGGGAACATACATCATTAAGGGAACAGACATCATTTAGGGAACATACATCACTAAGGGAACATACATCACTAAGGGAACATACATCACTAAGGGAACATACATCATTAAGGGAACATACATCACTAAGGGAACATACATCACTAAGGGAATATACATCACTAAGGGAACATACATCACTAAGGGAACATACATCACTAAGGGAACATACATCATTAAGGGAACATACATCACTAAGGGAACATACATCACTAAGGGAACATACATCATTAAGGGAACATACATCACTAAGGGAACATACATCACTAAGGGAACATACATCACTAAGGGAACATACATCATTAAGGGAATATACATCACTAAGGGAACATACATCACTAAGGGAATATAAATCACTAAGGGAACATACATCATTAAGGGAACATACATCACTAAGGGAACATACATCACTAAGGGAATATAAATCACTAAGGGAACATACATCACTAAGGGAACATACATCACTAAGGGAACATACATCACTAAGGGAACATACATCACTAAGGGAACATACATCATTAAGGGAACAGACATCATTTAGGGAACATACATCACTAAGAGAACATACATCATTTAGGGAACATACATCACTAAGAGAACATACATCATTAAGAGAACATACATCATTAAGAGAACATACATCATTAAGGGAATAGACATCATTTAGGGAACATACATCATTTAGGGAACATACATCACTAAGGGAACATACATCATTAAGAGAACATACATCATTAAGGGAACATACATCATTAAGGGAACATACATCACTAAGGGAACATACATCATTTAGGGAACATACATCATTTAGGGAACATACATCCTTAAGAGAACATACATCATTTAGGGAACATACATCCTTAAGAGAACATACATCATTAAGGGAACATACATCATTAAGGGAACATACATCACTAAGGGAACATACATCACTAAGAGAACATACATCACTAAGGGAACATACATCATTAAGAGAACATACATTACTAAGGGAACATACATCACTAAGAAAACATACATAATTTAGGGAACATACATCCTTAAGAGAGCATACATCCTTAAGAGAACATACATCATTTAGGGAACATACATCATTAAGAGAACATACATCACTAAGGGAACATACATCACTAAGAGAACATACATCACTAAGGGAACATACATCATTAAGGGAACAGACATCATTTAGGGAACATACATCACTAAGAGAACATACATCATTTAGGGAACATACATCACTAAGAGAACATACATCATTAAGAGAACATACATCATTAAGAGAACATACATCATTAAGGGAACAGACATCATTTAGGGAACATACATCATTTAGGGAACATACATCACTAAGGGAACATACATCATTAAGAGAACATACATCATTAAGGGAACATACATCATTAAGGGAACATACATCACTAAGGGAACATACATCACTAAGGGAACATACATCACTAAGGGAACATACATCACTAAGGGAACAGACATCATTTAGGGAACATACATCATTTAGGGAACATACATCACTAAGGGAACATACATCATTAAGAGAACATACATCATTAAGGGAACATACATCATTTAGGGAACATACATCATTAAGAGAACATACATCACTAAGGGAACATACATCATTAAGAGAACATACATCATTTAGGGAACATACATCCTTAAGAGAACATACATCATTAAGAGAACATACATCACTAAGGGAACATACATCATTAAGAGAACATACATCACTAAGGGAACATACATCACTAAGAGAACATACATCATTTAGGGAACATACATCCTTAAGAGAACATACATCATTTAGGGAACATACATCATTAAGAGAACATACATCACTAAGGGAACATACATCACTAAGAGAACATACATCACTAAGGGAACATACATCACTAAGGGAACATACATCATTAAGGGAACATACATCACTAAGGGAACATACATCACTAAGGGAACATACATCACTAAGGGAACATAAATCATCCTGCAGCACTCCCTGGTGGTGTGATGATAAAACTGCAAGAATCTGTGTTTCAATAAAAACTATCAAACTATGTTCTGTTCCATTATTGAGATGAATTATGCGATTGGGGTAAGGGGGAAAACAACATGGGAAATTTATACTGTCTACATAGAAACCTCTATATGTGGGGCCCATTCTACATAGAAACCTCTATATGTGGGGCCCATTCTACATAGAAACCTCTATATGTGGGGCCCATTCTACATAGACACCTCTATATGTGGGGCCCATTCTACATAGAAACCTCTATATGTGGGGCCCATTCTACATAGAAACCTCTATATGTGGGGCCCATTATACATAGAAACCTCTATATGTGGGGCCCATTATACATAGAAACCTCTATATGTGGGGCCCATTCTACATAGAAACCTCTATATGTGGGGCCCATTCTACATAGACACACCTCTATATGTGGGGCCCATTCTACATAGACACCTCTATATGTGGGGCCCATTCTACATAGACACCTCTATATGTGGGGCCCATTCTACATAGAAACCTCTATATGTGGGGCCCATTCTACATAGAAACGTCTATATGTGGGGCCCATTCTACATAGAAACCTCTATGTGGGGCCCATTCTACATGGAAACCTCTATGTGGGGCCCATTCTACATGGAAACCTCTATATGTAGGGCCCATTCTACATAGACACCTCTATATGTGGGGCCCATTCTACATGGAAACCTCTATATGTAGGGCCCATTCTACATAGAAACCTCTACTATATCAACCTGAAATGCTCCTATTAAGTTATGGAGGTTGATGAATTATGTGATTGGGGTTTTGGTCCCGCCCATGTCAAAGTCCTGCTCCGGCCCATGTCAAAGGCCTGCTCCCGCACATGTCAAAGGCCTGCTCCCGCCCATGTCAAAGGCCTGGTACCGCCCATGAACAGTATATTATGTTACTTCCGGCGCCGACAGAGATGGCCGCCTCGCTTCGCATTCCTAGGAAACTATGCAGTTTTTTGTTATTTCTTACATTGGTACCCCAGGTCATCTTAGGTGTCATTACATACAGTTCGAGAAGAACTACTGAATATAAGATCAGCGTCAACTCACCATCAGTACGACCAAGAATATGACTTTCGCGAAGCGGATCCTGTGTTCCGCCTTTCAACCAGGACAACGGAATGGATCCCAGCCGGCGACTCCAAAAAACGACTTCGTAAAAGGGGAAAACGAAGCGGTCTTCTGGTCAGACTCCGGAGACGGGCACATCGTGCACCACTCCCTAGCATTCTCCTCGCCAATGTCCAGTCTCTTGACAACAAGGTTGATGAAATCCGAGCAAGGGTAGCATTCCAGAGGGACATCAGAGACTGTAACGTTCTTTCCTTCACGAAAACATGGCTCACTGGAGAGACGCTATCGGAGTCGGTGCAGCCAGCTGGTTTCTCCACGCATCGCGCCGACAGAAACAAACATCTTTCTGGTAAGAAGAGGGGCGGGGGCATATGCTTTATGGTTAACGTGACGTGGTGTGGCCACAACAACATATAGGAACTCAAGTCCTTCTGTTCACCTGATTGAGAATTCATCACAAGCAAATGTCGACCGCATTATCTACCAAGGGAATTCTCTTCAATTATAATCACAGCTGTATATATTCCCCCCCAAGCAGACACATCGATGGCTCTGAACGAACTTTATTTGACTCTTTGCAAACTGGAATCCATATATCCTGAGGCTGCATTTATTGTAGCTGGGGATTTTAACAAGACTAATCTGAAAACAAGACTCCCTAAATTTTATCAGCATATCGATTGCGCAACCAGGGCTGGAAAAACCTTGGATCATTGCTATTCCAACTTCCGCGACGCATATAAGGCCCTGCCCCGCTCTCCTTTCGGGAAAAGCTGACTACGACTCCATTTTGTTGATGTAGTGATGTAGGTGTGCTATACTGGTCCTTCTGTAGCTCAGTTGGTAGAGCATGGCGCTTGTAACGCCAGGGTAGTGGGTTCGATCCCCGGGACCACCCATACGTAGAATGTATGCACACATGACTGTAAGTCGCTTTGGATAAAAGCGTCTGCTAAATGGCATATATTACAAGGTTAATATATACAGTATATGAGGTTAATATATACAGTATACATGGTTAATATAGACAGTATACATGGTTAATATAGACAGTAGACATGGTTAATATAGACAGTATACATGGTTAATATAGACAGTATACATGGTTAATATAGACAGTATACATGGTTAATATAGACAGTATACGTGGTTAATATAGACAGTATACGTGGTTAATATAGACAGTATACATGGTTAATATAGACAGTATACATGGTTAATATAGACAGTATACAGTAGACATGGTTAATATAGACAGTATACATGGTTAATATAGACAGTAGACAGTATACATGATTAATATAGACAGTATACATGGTTAATATAGACAGTATACATGGTTAATATAGACAGTATACATGGTTAATATAGACAGTATACATGGTTAATATAGACAGTATACATGGTTAATATAGACAGTATACATGGTTAATATAGACACTATACATGGTTAATATAGACAGTATACATGGTTAATATAGACAGTATACATGGTTAATATAGACAGTATACATGGTTAATATAGACAGTATACATGGTTAATATAGACAGTATACATGGTTAATATAGACAGTATACGTGGTTAATATAGACAGTATACATGGTTAATATAGACAGTATACATGGTTAATATAGACAGTATACATGGTTAATATAGACAGTAGACATGGTTAATATAGACAGTATACAGTATACATGGTTAATATAGACAGTATACATGGTTAATATAGACACTATACATGGTTAATATAGACAGTATACATGGTTAATATAGACACTATACATGGTTAATATAGACAGTATACAGTATACATGGTTAATATAGACAGTATACATGGTTAATATAGACAGTATACAGTATACATGGTTAATATAGACAGTATACATGGTTAATATAGACAGTATACAGTACACATGGTTAATATAGACAGTATACATGGTTAATATAGACAGTATACAGTATACATGGTTAATATAGACAGTATACAGTATACATGGTTAATATAGACAGTATACAGTATACATGGTTAATATAGACAGTATACATGGTTAATATAGACAGTATACATGGTTAATATAGACACTATACATGGTTAATATAGACAGTATACATGGTTAATATAGACAGTATACATGGTTAATATAGACAGTATACATGGTTAATATAGACAGTATACATGGTTAATATAGACAGTATACATGGTTAATATAGACAGTATACGTGGTTAATATAGACAGTATACATGGTTAATATAGACAGTATACATGGTTAATATAGACAGTATACATGGTTAATATAGACAGTATACATGGTTAATATAGACAGTATACATGGTTAATATAGACAGTATACATGGTTAATATAGACAGTATACGTGGTTAATATAGACAGTATACATGGTTAATATAGACAGTATACATGGTTAATATAGACAGTATACATGGTTAATATAGACAGTAGACATGGTTAATATAGACAGTATACAGTATACATGGTTAATATAGACAGTATACATGGTTAATATAGACACTATACATGGTTAATATAGACAGTATACATGGTTAATATAGACACTATACATGGTTAATATAGACAGTATACAGTATACATGGTTAATATAGACAGTATACATGGTTAATATAGACAGTATACAGTATACATGGTTAATATAGACAGTATACATGGTTAATATAGACAGTATACAGTACACATGGTTAATATAGACAGTATACATGGTTAATATAGACAGTATACAGTATACATGGTTAATATAGACAGTATACAGTATACATGGTTAATATAGACAGTATACAGTATACATGGTTAATATAGACAGTATACATGGTTAATATAGACAGTATACATGGTTAATATAGACAGTAGACAGTATACATGGTTAATATAGACAGTAGACAGTATACATGGTTAATATAGACAGTAGACAGTATACATGGTTAATATAGACAGTATACATGGTTAATATAGACAGTATACAGTATACATGGTTAATATAGACAGTATACATGGTTAATATAGACAGTATACATGGTTAATATAGACAGTATACAGTATACATGGTTAATATAGACAGTATACATGGTTAATATAGACAGTATACATGGTTAATATAGACAGTATACATGGTTAATATAGACAGTATACATGGTTAATATAGACAGTAGACAGTATACATGGTTAATATAGACACTATACATGGTTAATATAGACAGTATACATGGTTAATATAGACAGTATACATGGTTAATATAGACAGTATACATGGTTAATATAGACACTATACATGGTTAATATAGAGACTATACATGGTTAATATAGACACTATACATGGTTAATATAGACACTATACAGTATACATGGTTAATATATACACTATACATGGTTAATATAGACAGTATACATGGTTAATATAGACAGTATACATGGTTAATATAGACACTATACATGGTTAATATAGACACTATACATGGTTAATATAGACACTATACATGGTTAATATAGACAGTATACATGGTTAATATAGACTGTATACATGGTTAATATAGACACTATACATGGTTAATATAGACAGTATACATGGTTAATATAGACTGTATACATGGTTAATATAGACACTATACATGGTTAATATAGACAGTATACATGGTTAATATAGACAGTATACAGTATACATGGTTAATATAGACACTATACATGGTTAATATAGACTGTATACATGGTTAATATAGACAGTATACAGTATACATGGTTAATATAGACAGTATACATGGTTAATATAGACAGTATACATGGTTAATATAGACAGTATACATGGTTAGTATAGACAGTATACATGGTTAATATAGACAGTATACATGGTTAATATAGACAGTATACATGGTTAATATAGACAGTAGACAGTATACATGGTTAATATAGACAGTATACATGGTTAATATAGACAGTAGACAGTATACATGGTTAATATATACAGTATACATGGTTAATATAGACAGTATACATGGTTAATATAGACAGTATACATGGTTAATATAGACAGTATACATGGTTAATATAGACAGTATACATGGTTAATATAGACAGTATACATAGTTAATATAGACACTATACATGGTTAATATAGACAGTATACATGGTTAATATAGACAGTATACATGGTTAATATAGACACTATACATGGTTAATATATACAGTATACATGGTTAATATAGACAGTATACATGGTTAATATAGACAGTATACATGGTTAATATAGACAGTATACATGGTTAATATAGACAGTATACATGGTTAATATAGACACTATACATGGTTAAAATAGACAGTATACAGTATACATTGTTAATATAGACAGTATACATGGTTAATATAGACAGTATACATGGTTAATATAGACAGTATACATGGTTAATATAGACAGTATACATGGTTAATATAGACAGTATACGTGGTTAATATAGACAGTATACAGGGTTAATATAAACAGTATACATGGTTAATATAGACAGTATACATGGTTAATATAGACAGTATACATGGTTAGTATAGACAGTATACATGGTTAATATAGACAGTATACATGGTTAATATAGACAGTATACATGGTTAATATAGACAGTATACATGGTTAATATAGACAGTAGACAGTATACATGGTTAATATAGACAGTATACATGGTTAATATAGACAGTATACATGGTTAATATAGACAGTATACATGGTTAATATAGACAGTATACGTGGTTAATATAGACAGTATACGTGGTTAATATAGACAGTATACATGGTTAATATAGACAGTATACATGGTTAATATAGACAGTATACAGTAGACATGGTTAATATAGACAGTATACATGGTTAATATAGACAGTATACAGTATACATGGTTAATATAGACAGTATACATGGTTAATATAGACAGTAGACAGTATACATGATTAATATAGACAGTATACATGGTTAATAGACAGTATACATGGTTAATATAGACAGTATACATGGTTAATATAGACAGTATACATGGTTAATATAGACAGTATACATGGTTAATATAGACAGTATACATGGTTAATATAGACACTATACATGGTTAATATAGACAGTATACATGGTTAATATAGACAGTATACATGGTTAATATAGACAGTATACATGGTTAATATAGACAGTATACATGGTTAATATAGACAGTATACATGGTTAATATAGACAGTATACGTGGTTAATATAGACAGTATACATGGTTAATATAGACAGTATACATGGTTAATATAGACAGTATACATGGTTAATATAGACAGTAGACATGGTTAATATAGACAGTATACAGTATACATGGTTAATATAGACAGTATACATGGTTAATATAGACACTATACATGGTTAATATAGAAAGTATACATGGTTAATATAGACACTATACATGGTTAATATAGACAGTATACAGTATACATGGTTAATATAGACAGTATACATGGTTAATATAGACAGTATACAGTATACATGGTTAATATAGACAGTATACATGGTTAATATAGACAGTATACAGTACACATGGTTAATATAGACAGTATACATGGTTAATATAGACAGTATACAGTATACATGGTTAATATAGACAGTATACAGTATACATGGTTAATATAGACAGTATACAGTATACATGGTTAATATAGACAGTATACATGGTTAATATAGACAGTATACATGGTTAATATAGACAGTAGACAGTATACATGGTTAATATAGACAGTAGACAGTATACATGGTTAATATAGACAGTAGACAGTATACATGGTTAATATAGACAGTATACATGGTTAATATAGACAGTATACATGGTTAATATAGACAGTATACATGGTTAATATAGACAGTATACATGGTTAATATAGACACTATACATGGTTAATATAGACAGTATACATGGTTAATATAGACAGTATACATGGTTAATATAGACAGTATACATGGTTAATATAGACAGTATACATGGTTAATATAGACAGTATACATGGTTAATATAGACAGTATACGTGGTTAATATAGACAGTATACATGGTTAATATAGACAGTATACATGGTTAATATAGACAGTATACATGGTTAATATAGACAGTAGACATGGTTAATATAGACAGTATACAGTATACATGGTTAATATAGACAGTATACATGGTTAATATAGACACTATACATGGTTAATATAGACAGTATACATGGTTAATATAGACACTATACATGGTTAATATAGACAGTATACAGTATACATGGTTAATATAGACAGTATACATGGTTAATATAGACAGTATACAGTATACATGGTTAATATAGACAGTATACATGGTTAATATAGACAGTATACAGTACACATGGTTAATATAGACAGTATACATGGTTAATATAGACAGTATACAGTATACATGGTTAATATAGACAGTATACAGTATACATGGTTAATATAGACAGTATACAGTATACATGGTTAATATAGACAGTATACATGGTTAATATAGACAGTATACATGGTTAATATAGACAGTAGACAGTATACATGGTTAATATAGACAGTAGACAGTATACATGGTTAATATAGACAGTAGACAGTATACATGGTTAATATAGACAGTATACATGGTTAATATAGACAGTATACAGTATACATGGTTAATATAGACAGTATACATGGTTAATATAGACAGTATACATGGTTAATATAGACAGTATACAGTATACATGGTTAATATAGACAGTATACATGGTTAATATAGACAGTATACATGGTTAATATAGACAGTATACATGGTTAATATAGACAGTATACATGGTTAATATAGACAGTAGACAGTATACATGGTTAATATAGACACTATACATGGTTAATATAGACAGTATACATGGTTAATATAGACAGTATACATGGTTAATATAGACAGTATACATGGTTAATATAGACACTATACATGGTTAATATAGAGACTATACATGGTTAATATAGACACTATACATGGTTAATATAGACACTATACAGTATACATGGTTAATATATACACTATACATGGTTAATATAGACAGTATACATGGTTAATATAGACAGTATACATGGTTAATATAGACACTATACATGGTTAATATAGACACTATACATGGTTAATATAGACACTATACATGGTTAATATAGACAGTATACATGGTTAATATAGACTGTATACATGGTTAATATAGACACTATACATGGTTAATATAGACAGTATACATGGTTAATATAGACTGTATACATGGTTAATATAGACACTATACATGGTTAATATAGACAGTATACATGGTTAATATAGACAGTATACAGTATACATGGTTAATATAGACACTATACATGGTTAATATAGACTGTATACATGGTTAATATAGACAGTATACAGTATACATGGTTAATATAGACAGTATACATGGTTAATATAGACAGTATACATGGTTAATATAGACAGTATACATGGTTAGTATAGACAGTATACATGGTTAATATAGACAGTATACATGGTTAATATAGACAGTATACATGGTTAATATAGACAGTAGACAGTATACATGGTTAATATAGACAGTATACATGGTTAATATAGACAGTAGACAGTATACATGGTTAATATATACAGTATACATGGTTAATATAGACAGTATACATGGTTAATATAGACAGTATACATGGTTAATATAGACAGTATACATGGTTAATATAGACAGTATACATGGTTAATATAGACAGTATACATAGTTAATATAGACACTATACATGGTTAATATAGACAGTATACATGGTTAATATAGACAGTATACATGGTTAATATAGACACTATACATGGTTAATATATACAGTATACATGGTTAATATAGACAGTATACATGGTTAATATAGACAGTATACATGGTTAATATAGACAGTATACATGGTTAGTATAGACAGTATACATGGTTAATATAGACAGTATACATGGTTAATATAGACAGTATACATGGTTAATATAGACAGTAGACAGTATACATGGTTAATATATACATGGTTAATATAGACAGTAGACAGTATACATGGTTAATATATACAGTATACATGGTTAATATAGACAGTATACATGGTTAATATAGACAGTATACATGGTTAATATAGACAGTATACATGGTTAATATAGACAGTATACATGGTTAATATAGACAGTATACATAGTTAATATAGACACTATACATGGTTAAAATAGACAGTATACAGTATACATTGTTAATATAGACAGTATACATGGTTAATATAGACAGTATACATGGTTAATATAGACAGTATACATGGTTAATATAGACAGTATACATGGTTAATATAGACAGTATACGTGGTTAATATAGACAGTATACAGGGTTAATATAAACAGTATACATGGTTAATATAGACAGTATACATGGTTAATATAGACAGTATACATGGTTAGTATAGACAGTATACATGGTTAATATAGACAGTATACATGGTTAATATAGACAGTATACATGGTTAATATAGACAGTATACATGGTTAATATAGACAGTAGACAGTATACATGGTTAATATAGACAGTATACATGGTTAATATAGACAGTATACATGGTTAATATAGACAGTATACATGGTTAATATAGACAGTATACGTGGTTAATATAGACAGTATACGTGGTTAATATAGACAGTATACATGGTTAATATAGACAGTATACATGGTTAATATAGACAGTATACAGTAGACATGGTTAATATAGACAGTATACATGGTTAATATAGACAGTATACAGTATACATGGTTAATATAGACAGTATACATGGTTAATATAGACAGTAGACAGTATACATGATTAATATAGACAGTATACATGGTTAATATAGACAGTATACATGGTTAATATAGACAGTATACATGGTTAATATAGACAGTATACATGGTTAATATAGACAGTATACATGGTTAATATAGACAGTATACATGGTTAATATAGACACTATACATGGTTAATATAGACAGTATACATGGTTAATATAGACAGTATACATGGTTAATATAGACAGTATACATGGTTAATATAGACAGTATACATGGTTAATATAGACAGTATACATGGTTAATATAGACAGTATACGTGGTTAATATAGACAGTATACATGGTTAATATAGACAGTATACATGGTTAATATAGACAGTATACATGGTTAATATAGACAGTAGACATGGTTAATATAGACAGTATACAGTATACATGGTTAATATAGACAGTATACATGGTTAATATAGACACTATACATGGTTAATATAGACAGTATACATGGTTAATATAGACACTATATATGGTTAATATAGACAGTATACAGTATACATGGTTAATATATAGACAGTATACATGGTTAATATAGACAGTATACAGTATACATGGTTAATATAGACAGTATACATGGTTAATATAGACAGTATACAGTACACATGGTTAATATAGACAGTATACATGGTTAATATAGACAGTATACAGTATACATGGTTAATATAGACAGTATACAGTATACATGGTTAATATAGACAGTATACAGTATACATGGTTAATATAGACAGTATACATGGTTAATATAGACAGTATACATGGTTAATATAGACAGTAGACAGTATACATGGTTAATATAGACAGTAGACAGTATACATGGTTAATATAGACAGTAGACAGTATACATGGTTAATATAGACAGTATACATGGTTAATATAGACAGTATACATGGTTAATATAGACAGTATACATGGTTAATATAGACAGTATACATGGTTAATATAGACACTATACATGGTTAATATAGACAGTATACATGGTTAATATAGACAGTATACATGGTTAATATAGACAGTATACATGGTTAATATAGACAGTATACATGGTTAATATAGACAGTATACATGGTTAATATAGACAGTATACGTGGTTAATATAGACAGTATACATGGTTAATATAGACAGTATACATGGTTAATATAGACAGTATACATGGTTAATATAGACAGTAGACATGGTTAATATAGACAGTATACAGTATACATGGTTAATATAGACAGTATACATGGTTAATATAGACACTATACATGGTTAATATAGACAGTATACATGGTTAATATAGACACTATACATGGTTAATATAGACAGTATACAGTATACATGGTTAATATAGACAGTATACATGGTTAATATAGACAGTATACAGTATACATGGTTAATATAGACAGTATACATGGTTAATATAGACAGTATACAGTACACATGGTTAATATAGACAGTATACATGGTTAATATAGACAGTATACAGTATACATGGTTAATATAGACAGTATACAGTATACATGGTTAATATAGACAGTATACAGTATACATGGTTAATATAGACAGTATACATGGTTAATATAGACAGTATACATGGTTAATATAGACAGTAGACAGTATACATGGTTAATATAGACAGTAGACAGTATACATGGTTAATATAGACAGTAGACAGTATACATGGTTAATATAGACAGTATACATGGTTAATATAGACAGTATACAGTATACATGGTTAATATAGACAGTATACATGGTTAATATAGACAGTATACATGGTTAATATAGACAGTATACAGTATACATGGTTAATATAGACAGTATACATGGTTAATATAGACAGTATACATGGTTAATATAGACAGTATACATGGTTAATATAGACTGTATACATGGTTAATATAGACAGTAGACAGTATACATGGTTAATATAGACACTATACATGGTTAATATAGACAGTATACATGGTTAATATAGACAGTATACATGGTTAATATAGACAGTATACATGGTTAATATAGACACTATACATGGTTAATATAGAGACTATACATGGTTAATATAGACACTATACATGGTTAATATAGACACTATACAGTATACATGGTTAATATATACACTATACATGGTTAATATAGACAGTATACATGGTTAATATAGACAGTATACATGGTTAATATAGACACTATACATGGTTAATATAGACACTATACATGGTTAATATAGACACTATACATGGTTAATATAGACAGTATACATGGTTAATATAGACTGTATACATGGTTAATATAGACACTATACATGGTTAATATAGACAGTATACATGGTTAATATAGACTGTATACATGGTTAATATAGACACTATACATGGTTAATATAGACAGTATACATGGTTAATATAGACAGTATACAGTATACATGGTTAATATAGACACTATACATGGTTAATATAGACTGTATACATGGTTAATATAGACAGTATACAGTATACATGGTTAATATAGACAGTATACATGGTTAATATAGACAGTATACATGGTTAATATAGACAGTATACATGGTTAGTATAGACAGTATACATGGTTAATATAGACAGTATACATGGTTAATATAGACAGTATACATGGTTAATATAGACAGTAGACAGTATACATGGTTAATATAGACAGTATACATGGTTAATATAGACAGTAGACAGTATACATGGTTAATATATACAGTATACATGGTTAATATAGACAGTATACATGGTTAATATAGACAGTATACATGGTTAATATAGACAGTATACATGGTTAATATAGACAGTATACATGGTTAATATAGACAGTATACATAGTTAATATAGACACTATACATGGTTAATATAGACAGTATACATGGTTAATATAGACAGTATACATGGTTAATATAGACACTATACATGGTTAATATATACAGTATACATGGTTAATATAGACAGTATACATGGTTAATATAGACAGTATACATGGTTAATATAGACAGTATACATGGTTAATATAGACAGTATACATGGTTAATATAGACACTATACATGGTTAAAATAGACAGTATACAGTATACATTGTTAATATAGACAGTATACATGGTTAATATAGACAGTATACATGGTTAATATAGACAGTATACATGGTTAATATAGACAGTATACATGGTTAATATAGACAGTATACGTGGTTAATATAGACAGTATACAGGGTTAATATAAACAGTATACATGGTTAATATAGACAGTATACATGGTTAATATAGACAGTATACATGGTTAGTATAGACAGTATACATGGTTAATATAGACAGTATACATGGTTAATATAGACAGTATACATGGTTAATATAGACAGTATACATGGTTAATATAGACAGTAGACAGTATACATGGTTAATATAGACAGTATACATGGTTAATATAGACAGTATACATGGTTAATATAGACAGTATACAGTATACATGGTTAATATAGACAGTATACAGTATACATGGTTAATATAGACAGTAGACAGTATACATGGTTAATATAGACAGTATACAGTATACATGGTTAATATAGACAGTAGACAGTAGACATGGTTAATATAGACAGTATACAGTATACATGGTTAATATAGACAGTAGACAGTATACATGGTTAATATAGACAGTATACAGTATACATGGTTAATATAGACAGTATACAGTATACATGGTTAATATAGACAGTATACAGTATACATGGTTAATATAGACAGTAGACAGTATACATGGTTAATATAGACAGTATACAGTAGACATGGTTAATATAGACAGTAAACATGGTTAATATAGACAGTATACATGGTTAATATAGACAGTATACAGTAGACATGGTTAATATATACAGTATACATGGTTAATATAGACAGTATACATGGTTAATATAGACAGTAAAGAGTATACATGGTTAATATAGACAGTATACATGGTTAATATAGACAGTATACATGGTTAATATAGACAGTATACATTGTTAATATAGACAGTATACAGTATACATGGTTAATATAGACAGTATACATGGTTAATATAGACAGTAGACAGTATACATGGTTAATATAGACAGTATACATGGTTAATATAGACAGTATACATGGTTAATATAGACAGTATACATTGTTAATATAGACAGTATACAGTATACATGGTTAATATAGACAGTAGACAGTATACATGGTTAATATAGACAGTATACATGGTTAATATAGACAGTATACATGGTTAATATAGACAGTATACATGGTTAATATAGACACTATACATGGTTAATATAGACAGTATACGTGGTTAATATAGACAGTATACAGTATACATGGTTAATATAGACAGTATACATGGTTAATATAGACAGTATACATGGTTAATATAGACAGTATACATGGTTAATATAGACAGTATACATGGTTAATATAGACAGTATACATGGTTAATATAGACAGTATACATGATTAATATAGACACTATACATGGTTAATATAGACAGTATACGTGGTTAATATAGACAGTATACAGTATACATGGTTAATATAGACAGTATACATGGTTAATATAGACAGTATACATGGTTAATATAGACAGTATACATGGTTAATATAGACAGTATACATGGTTAATATAGACAGTATACATGGTTAATATAGACAGTATACATGGTTAATATAGACAGTATACATGGTTAATATAGACAGTATACATGGTTAATATAGACAGTATACATGGTTAATATAGACAGTATACATGGTTAATATAGACAGTATACATGGTTAATATAGACAGTATACAGTATACATGGTTAATATAGACAGTATACATGGTTAATATAGACAGTATACATGGTTAATATAGACAGTATACATGGTTAATATAGACAGTATACATGGTTAATATAGACACTATACATGGTTAATATAGACAGTATACGTGGTTAATATAGACAGTATACAGTATACATGGTTAATATAGACAGTATACATGGTTAATATAGACAGTATACATGGTTAATATAGACAGTAAACATGGTTAATATAGACAGTATACAGTATACATGGTTAATATAGACAGTATACATGGTTAATATAGACAGTATACATGGTTAATATAGACAGTATACATGGTTAATATAGACAGTATACATGGTTAATATAGACAGTAGACATGGTTAATATAGACAGTATACATGGTTAATATAGACACTATACATGGTTAATATAGACAGTATACATGGTTAATATAGACAGTATACAGTATACATGGTTAATATAGACAGTATACAGTATACATGGTTAATATAGACAGTATACATGGTTAATATAGACAGTATACATGGTTAATATAGACAGTATACAGTATACATGGTTAATATAGACAGTATACAGTATACATGGTTAATATAGACAGTATACATGGTTAATATAGACAGTATACATGGTTAATATAGACACTATACATGGTTAATATAGACAGTATACATGGTTAATATAGACAGTATACAGTATACATGGTTAATATAGACAGTATACAGTATACATGGTTAATATAGACAGTATACATGGTTAATATAGACAGTATACATGGTTAATATAGACAGTATACATGGTTAATATAGACACTATACATGGTTAATATAGACAGTATACATGGTTAATATAGACAGTATACATGGTTAATATAGACAGTATACATGGTTAATATAGACACTATACATGGTTAATATAGACAGTATACATGGTTAATATTGACACTATACATGGTTAATATAGACAGTATACAGTATACATGGTTAATATAGACACTATACATGGTTAATATAGACACTATACATGGTTAATATAGACACTATACATGGTTAATATAGACAGTATACATGGTTAATATAGACAGTATACATGGTTAATATAGACAGTATACATGGTTAATATAGACAGTATACATGGTTAATATAGACAGTATACATGGTTAATATAGACAGTATACATGGTTAATATAGACAGTATACATGGTTAGTATAGACAGTATACATGGTTAATATAGACAGTAGACATGGTTAATATAGACACTATACATGGTTAATATAGACACTATACATGGTTAATATAGACAGTATACAGTATACATGGTTAATATAGACACTATACATGGTTAATATAGACAGTATACATGGTTAATATAGACAGTATACATGGTTAATATAGACACTATACATGGTTAATATAGACAGTATACAGTATACATGGTTAATATAGACAGTATACAGTATACATGGTTAATATAGACAGTATACATGGTTAATATAGACAGTATACATGGTTAATATAGACAGTATACGTGGTTAATATAGACAGTATACATGGTTAATATAGACAGTATACATGGTTAATATAGACAGTATACATGGTTAATATAGACACTATACATGGTTAATATAGACAGTATACATGGTTAATATAGACAGTATACATGGTTAATATAGACAGTATACATGGTTAATATAGACAGTATACATGGTTAATATAGACACTATACATGGTTAATATAGACAGTATACATGGTTAATATAGACACTATACATGGTTAATATAGACAGTATACATGGTTAATATAGACAGTATACATGGTTAATATAGACAGTATACATGGTTAATATAGACACTATACATGGTTAATATAGACAGTATACATGGTTAATATAGACAGTATACATGGTTAATATAGACAGTATACAGTATACATGGTTAATATAGACAGTATACATGGTTAATATAGACAGTATACATGGTTAATATAGACAGTATACATGGTTAATATAGACAGTATACATGGTTAATATAGACAGTATAGATGGTTAATATAGACAGTATACATGGTTAATATAGACAGTATACATGGTTAATATAGACAGTATACATGGTTAATATAGACAGTATACATGGTTAATATAGACAGTATACATGGTTAATATAGACAGTATACATGGTTAATATAGACAGTAAACATGGTTAATATAGACAGTATACGTGGTTAATATAGACAGTATACATGGTTAATATAGACAGTATACATGGTTAATATAGACAGTATACATGGTTAATATAGACAGTATACATGGTTAATATAGACAGTATACATGGTTAATATAGACACTATACATGGTTAATATAGACAGTATACATGGTTAATATAGACAGTAAACATGGTTAATATAGACAGTATACATGGTTAATATAGACAGTATACAGTATACATGGTTAATATAGACAGTATACATGGTTAATATAGACAGTATACATGGTTAATATAGACAGTATACATGGTTAATATAGACACTATACATGGTTAATATAGACAGTATACATGGTTAATATAGACAGTATACATGGTTAATATAGACAGTATACATGGTTAATATAGACAGTAGACAGTATACATGGTTAATATAGACAGTATACATGGTTAGTATAGACAGTATACATGGTTAATATAGACAGTATACAGTAAACATGGTTAATATAGACAGTATACATGGTTAATATAGACAGTATACAGTATACATGGTTAATATAGACAGTATACATGGTTAATATAGACAGTATACATGGTTAATATAGACAGTATACATGGTTAATATAGACAGTATACATGGTTAATATAGACAGTATACATGGTTAATATAGACAGTATACATGGTTAATATAGACAGTATACATGGTTAATATAGACAGTAGACAGTATACATGGTTAATATAGACAGTATACATGGTTAGTATAGACAGTATACATGGTTAATATAGACAGTATACATGGTTAATATAGACAGTATACAGGGTTAATATAGACAGTATACATGGTTAATATAGACACTATACATGGTTAATATAGACAGTATACATGGTTAATATAGACAGTATACAGTAAACATGGTTAATATAGACAGTATACATGGTTAATATAGACAGTATACATGGTTAATATAGACAGTATACATGGTTAATATAGACAGTATACATGGTTAATATAGACAGTATACATGGTTAATATAGACAGTATACATGGTTAATATAGACAGTATACAGTATACATGGTTAATATAGACAGTATACAGTATACATGGTTAATATAGACAGTATACAGTATACATGGTTAATATAGACAGTATACAGTATACATGGTTAATATAGACAGTATACATGGTTAATATAGACAGTATACATGGTTAATATAGACACTATACATGGTTAATATAGACAGTATACATGGTTAATATAGACAGTATACATGGTTAATATAGACAGTATACATGGTTAATATAGACAGTATACATGGTTAATATAGACACTATACATGGTTAATATAGACAGTATACATGGTTAATATAGACAGTATACATGGTTAGTATAGACAGTATACATGGTTAATATAGACAGTATACATGGTTAATATAGACAGTATACATGGTTAATATAGACAGTATACATGGTTAATATAGACAGTATACATGGTTAATATAGACAGTATACATGGTTAATATAGACACTATACATGGTTAATATAGACAGTATACATGGTTAATATAGACAGTAAACATGGTTAATATAGACAGTATACATGGTTAATATAGACAGTATACAGTATACATGGTTAATATAGACAGTATACAGTATACATGGTTAATATAGACAGTAGACATGGTTAATATAGACAGTATACGTGGTTAATATAGACAGTATACAGTATACATGGATAATATAGACAGTATACATGGTTAATATAGACAGTATACATGGTTAATATAGACAGTATACATGGTTAATATAGACAGTATACAGTATACATGGTTAGTATAGACAGTATACATGGTTAATATAGACAGTATACATGGTTAATATAGACAGTATACATGGTTAATATAGACAGTATACATGGTTAATATAGACAGTATACAGGGTTAATATAGACAGTATACATGGTTAATATAGACAGTATACATGGTTAATATAGACAGTATACATGGTTAATATAGACAGTATACATGGTTAATATAGACAGTATACATTGTCGCGATACGAAACCTTCAGCCCCGCCCCTTGGCCGGCAGCGGGGTTGCTAGAGGTGGTTAGCGTCCCGTTCCCTGGATCGGACAGGGCACTATAGGTACTTCAGGTTATCTCGGTATAACCAGGACCGCTCGCGTAGCCCTGCCTCTCTTTCTATATCGAAGCGTTGTCCGCGTAGAGAGGTCTTTTGCCTTGTCACTCTCAACGGTCTAGCTCTAGCTGGGATGTGTGAACCCCACCTTTATCCTCTAGACTCTTTGTTTCACCACTAATTGGTCCTTGAGTTATTATTAAGCACTAGTCCTACCAGTCTCTATATGATTTCCTGTGGTTGAGTGTTTCCCCTCTGTGATGTATCTAGTTTAAAGTGTGAAGACCTTTAGTCAACTTAGTCTCACTACTCTGCCCGTCGGCTATGTATCGCTTGGAAAATAAAACTTAGATAGATCGATAAGACAATTAAATGAATCACTACTGGACACACCTTCCTCTTTGTCTTTTAATAGTAACTTATTCTGTCCTAGAGTACTGATCTCCGTTTCCAGTGTCCCGGTAGCGGGGAGTGTCAGAGTTGTTATCTCCCGTGCCGTTAACTGTCTTTGAGAGAACCGTTTACTCGAGACAAAATAAGACTACCGTTTATTTTTGAAAACACTCTGTTTTTTTGTCTTTTACAATCAAACACACTTCAAAATACACAATTGTTACTCGGTCACACACAGCGTTAATCAAAAACATGCAAATGCCTTAATGCTCTATAAAATGCCTGGTACAATGATAACACTTATCTCTATATTAAATACTTGTAATAGTTATGTAATTACCTTTGAGAGATGACGAGGAGACCCACGAGATCAGGAGCAGAGTTTCAATCGGTCAGAGTTCTTTTTGAATTTAGTTGGTAGCGACTCCCCTCTACTGGCTGAGAGGTTGACTTGAAGTCGATGGTTTACTAAATTTAGAGATTCAAGTTAGACTGGAGAGATCAGAGGTTCTCCGCTGAGCTACCGCAGTGTCTGTGGCGAGAAATACCCAGCCGGGATGAGGAGCTCAATCAATTAAGATATTTTGCATCCTGATTCTGCCAGGCGAAAGGCACTCTGACGACAAAACTACTGTCCAATAGCTAAACGGCAAGAGCCCAAGTTCCAGCAAATTAGAATCTATGGATAATTTTAGTAGTTTAACTAAATTTAGAGATCCAAGTTAGACTGGAGAGATCAGAGGTTCTCCGCTGAGCTACCGCAGTGTCTGTGGCGAGAAATACCCAGCCGGGATGAGGAGCTCAATCAATTAAGATATTTTGCATCCTGATTCTGCCAGGCGAAAGGCACTCTGACGACAAAACTACTGTCCAATAGCTAAACGGCAAGAGCCCAAGTTCCAGCAAATTAGAATCTATGGATAATTTTAGTAGTTTAACTAAATTTAGAGATCCAAGTTAGACTGGAGAGATCAGAGGTTCTCCGCTGAGCTACCGCAGTGTCTGTGGCGAGAAATACCCAGCCGGGATGAGGAGCTCAATCAATTAAGATATTTTGCATCCTGATTCTGCCAGGCGAAAGGCACTCTGACGACAAAACTACTGTCCAATAGCTAAACGGCAAGAGCCCAAGTTCCAGCAAATTAGAATCTATGGATAATTTTAGTAGTTTAACTAAATTTAGAGATCCAAGTTAGACTGGAGAGATCAGAGGTTCTCCGCTGAGCTACCGCAGTGTCTGTGGCGAGAAATACCCAGCCGGGATGAGGAGCTCAATCAATTAAGATATTTTGCATCCTGATTCTGCCAGGCGAAAGGCACTCTGACGACAAAACTACTGTCCAATAGCTAAACGGCAAGAGCCCAAGTTCCAGCAAATTAGAATCTACAAGTGATTTGAGTCAGGTGGCAAATTACCCGAAGTCAAATGGTTGTCTAAATGAATTCAGAATTCAAGAAGTCAGCCCAAAGTAATGGCAAATGTCTCTTTATATACCTTTTGATTCTCTGCACCCGATCTGCTGCTCCTCCCATCCCCTCAGAGCAGAGAGGGTGATGACATATCTTACAACAGGAAATACTTTTCATACAGTGCATATATGGGCCTCTGGTTATGACAGAGCCTATTACTCTAGCAACAATGAGGAAACACTTTTCTTACAGTGCATATATGGGCCTCTGGTTATGACAGAGCCCATTACTCTAGCAACAATGAGGAAATACTTTTCTTTCAGTGCATATATGGGCCTCTGTTCATGACAGAGCCTATTACTCTAGCAACAATGAGGAAACACTTTTCTTACAGTGCATATATGGGCCTCTGTTCATGACAGTTCCCTCACTCTATCAGCAATGAGTCTATCAGCTGTTCCCATTCAGAGGTGTCACTTGAGGCAGAGGGCGATTCTTCCTGACACCAGTCAGGTTCAGTAGTTGGTTGGCTTGAGTCGTCCTCTGGTGGCTTTGCCCAATCCGGTATTTCAGTAGGCGAGGTCATCTCTGTCTCTACCCTTGGTGGGTAAGACAGGGGAAGAGGACCAGGAGGTAGATCCATTTGGCGTTTTACTACACCCTCTCCAGGATCTACCCCTGTCTCTTTCTCTCTAGTGCCTTTAACCGGACTCTGACTTCCATCTCTAGTTATCCCTAGCACTAGTCCGTCTGACCTAGCCGTTATTCCCCATACTGTTGCCCAACTACGATGTCTCGGCATTGTTTCCTTATAATCAGCTCTGGCCCGCATTCTCAAATATACACCATCTGTATGTCTACATCTAGAAATTATTCTGCCATTTTCAAATAGATCAGCATATTCTCCCTCCATAGGCCAAAACTCATGTTCGTCCTCGCTATACCCCTCCTGCCTTTTTCTATCACAATTCTTGAAGCATAAACATCTCTTGCAAAGCGGCATAACACTAACACCATCGTCCTCACCCCTCTGGGAGGTGTACTTTCCTCTGGTTCCTGATTCACAGCCTGTGCATTTTTGAACCCGTCTCTGTTGTCCTTCTTCTCCAACCTGTTGAATAGGTCTCGTAAGCCATCCCATGTAATTCAACAGTACCAGTTCTTTTATCCCAGTCTACTTCTTGTCCCTTGTAAACCATCATTAAATTTAACTCTTCTGGCTCTTCTACATGTCCCCATTTGTTTCCCTTGTTTACTATGGGTTTTAGTTTTGGCCACTTATTTCTTAGGGCTAGACACATCATACATACGCTGTCTAACAGCCGTCCTCTTAACATTAATCTCCCGCTGAGTACCCCTTCAGTACTTCTATCACATGAGCCACAGATTTTAAAAGCGTCTGGGTGAGGAATTATTAGTACTGGCGCTATCCACCCTACAGGATAATTCCTAGTGTCTGGGAACTCTGGCATACCCTCACTTTCTAATTCTTGCCATCTGGTCATTACTCTGTGCCCTATTGGCCTATTGTCTTCTGCTTCTTCTTCCCACTCTTCATCCCAGGACTGGGTGTCTTCAATGGGGCCCTGGAGAAAGAAAGGTTATTCTCCTATTGTTTACCTTGCCCCTTCCTAGTCCTCTTTTTGTCCCTGCGACTTTGAGGCCCATCGTTCCCTTTGGGGTTATTCTGGGTCAGAGCTCCTACAGCTCTTTCTGCGGCCACGGTCAGGTCGGCCAGTCTATGTCCTAAGACTGCGAGGTTGTCCCTATATCTTAGCTCTAACTTTGTGTCTGGACCATTCCTTTCAGGCCCTCTTTGCTCAGGTCTGGGGGCACTGAGGTAATACAAGTGTGCCAGTAAGAATGTCTATGATTCCCTGGCTCCCTAAGCCTGAACCCATTTTGCCTCCTAAGGGTTCCTCTTCTGTGCTTCCTACTGAAGTCAGCCAGAGTTTCACTTCCCCCTGTCTCAGTACACCCAATCACTTTGGACATTGGCTCTCTCCTAGCCTTTCTAATGGCTATTTCATCGTCTGCGCTACATAATTGCGGCCACATAATTGCTTAGGTTCCACTGGTCACAGCTGAGTCTTCCCCATTTTGGTGGGAAGATTTGGCAACTCAGTAGTGATCTAGCACTCCCGTGGATGAACCAAGGGCTATGTTTTAGCATGGTGAGGTCTTCCTGAGACCAATGGGCTTCAAGGCTTTGACTACCAGAGCCTCGTCCCACTGCCCGGTCAGCGTACCACTTCCTATGTCCCCAGCCACCCTCCGGTGGTTAAGGGTCAAGGTTCGGTATCCCGGCTTTCTCCATGCCTTTCTGGGCCATGATTCGCTTTTCCAGAGATTCAGGTTGGGTCCGTTGGGACTCAACTTCCTGATCCATCTGTCCCCCTCCTCTGTTACTGGCCCCGTGGCTCCCCACGAAGTCACTGGGCCCGCATAAGTACCAATGGGGTCATGGCTACGCCTAATGCGGTATGCTACACCCCCTTGGTAACAAGGTGCACATATGAAGGTGGTTCCGCCTAACACCACCCCGTTGGTAGAGTCTATCCCTAGTGGCAATGGTTCCAATTGGCCACAACCCCCACAATTTGTATATGCCTTAAGGGCATCTAAATGTCTTGCCCACATGTCTATGAACCATATTCTACTCTCCTCTACCTCTATTAATACCCCTGCTTCCCCTACTGGTTCTGTCACTGGGTGGGGCACTATTACTTTAGCCATCCTTACCCCGTCCCATGGCTTGACGTGTTCCTCCTGGTCCTGCTGGGAGTGGAGGGAACGAATATGGGTAAACACAATCCCCAAACTACTTTCAAAATGTTTGTGGGCCACCCCATTTCTTCTCCGCAACTTAGGATCAATAGGACAGTTACCCAGAGGACCAGTGGGACGGCCTTTAAGGCTGTGTTCCGCTGATCTTTGGTTTTAGTTTTCTCATTAATTTGACTATTTGGACACATAGCATGCCAACTAGGCCTGCTTCAATGACCCGTGCCACATAGTGTATTCCAATTATGGTAGCACACATAGGTTCCATTTTACCGTCTGTTCCGTTCTTCTCTATTGCACCTAGTTTACTTACTACAGTCATAGCTGCGGCTAAGGCTTCTAAGCATAGACAGACCAAATAACATTTTCCTAATATTGTGTACATTCTCTGTATTAGTATTATTGGTACAACGGACAACATTATTCTTTGTCCCATCGTTAACCCTAGTCTAGCAGTGGCCACTAATGAATTGACAAACAGAGTAACCCAAGTTACTAAGCCATTATTATGCCTATTTTCCCATGCTATTTTCCCAAAACTACGAGAACTAATATTTGACAACAGATGTTTTCCCATTCCTGGTCAGCGAAGGGACTGCATGCCTCAGCCGAGGTGTCATGGTCAGTTTCGTTGGAAGTCATGGTAGAGGATATCTTTAAGTTTCACTGCCTAAAGATTCTGGTTGTTTATTTAAGTTGTGTTGAGAGCAGGATGATTCTTTATCTCTGATCAGGAAGGTGTCGTGACCTGAGTTGTTCAGGGTTCACTTATGTAGTCACTTTTTGCCCCTTAAACTTGGGTCACATCCGTTCCTCTCGGGGTCATGAGCAGTACATCCTGTTCAACAGGAACTGCTGGTCCCTGTCTTCGAGGAGGATGCACTCTCTCATATACCATGCTCCAGATGATCAGTCCTTTTAACAACCATCTGATCCCCTTGAAGATTGACCAGGTAATTGTTAGGGCCAGTTTACTTATTTTGACCAGTAGTTTAAACAGCCCTTTCCAAATTCTCTTGAACACTTTGTCAATCGGCATGCCTAATTCTTTTGCATACCCTAACGCTGCCGTTATTGTGACATTTTCACCTAGGCTGTTGTTCCACTTAGTGTAATTAGTTGTGCTTTTTAGCTTTACAGTGGGGAAACCTGGACACTCAGTTTCATTGGCTGTGTCACGTTGTACCTGGATGCCCCATTTCTTTGTGTTTGTTCTAAATGTGATTAAGTCACTTTCACATTTTTTGTTGCTCTAGGTATATTACTTTACTTACTCTAGGTATATTACTCTTCCTGTTTCTTTAGGTATATTACTTTTCCCATTTCTACATTTTCTTGATCGTATTTTAGGCCCAAATACAATCCTAATATGGTGGCGCTGGGGACGCCAACTATAATTAAAACATGCTTACCCACCAGCATCATCCTATCTTACATTCCCTATGCTTTGTTCTGTACTCCCCCAACTTCATATTTCCAGTGAAATATAAGAGGGAGAGCATCTTTTAGTTTATTTTTTAACTATTGGGTTTCTGGGTTTGGATAGGCCCTCTCCAGGGTCTGATCAAAATGGCAGTTTCACCCTAGCAAGGAATGATTTCTTAGGTGGGCTATATTCTCTTTTGAGTGCTGCCTTTTGTTTACCTTTTCCCTCTCCAGCAGCACTATCTCTACATATGTACTTGTGACAAGAGTAGACTCCTTCAGTTTTATACACTGGGTCCTGGGCTAAGTACAGCTGCCATCCTAGGCCTAACCTGTACCTTCTCCTGCCATCTCCATCATAATTTCCTCCAGTCATGGGGGTGACGAAAGTGAACATTTGTTCCTTTTCCATTGCTCTGCCCCAGTGTAGCTCTCTAACTGGTCTGCATTGACCTTCCGACCAACACCTTCTCATCCATCCAGGATGTTTGTTGGTTGTTGTCTAGGGGATATCTGTCCACCTGGTCCCAACCCGTGGACTCCAGAAGCACTCCATCCCAGGCTACACTAGGGTCTACTAGGATCCATTCACCCTGTCCTGTTTCCATCCAGGCCGGTCTGTTGACTCTGTCTATCCCATATCCATCACTAGGTCCCTCTCCAAGGTCCCTATCTCTCAGATACTCATAGCTGGAGTTAAATTGGAACCTTTGACCTGTTAGAGCTGGGTCTGGGCCTGCAGTTCCAGTGGGAATTGGCCAGAGTGGTACTTCTATTCTAACTGGGGTTAAGAGGGCACTTCTGGTTAGTTTGACCTCTGTGACCCTCTGTCTGCGACATTCCAGGCAATCTTTGTCTGAGATGTTTCCATATCTATCCCAGGCACACTGGCACCCTCTGAGGTCCCAGGAACCATTAATGGTCCTTATGTCTAGTGCACAGTTGGTCATGGTGTTGCAGTTGCACCTGCCACACGTCTGAACTCTTCCATACCTGCACCTATACTCCCCTGAGGCTCCATCAGAGCACATCTCTAGTTGCCTGATGCTCAGTGGGCCCTTCGTATTGCATATTGCCAGTGGGCTCATTGCATACGTCACAAGGGACACACTTCAGTCTGCTTGAGCCAGGTAGACCTGTCGGAACGCTTCGTTCCCGGACTACTCTTCCTGTGCTCCCTCCTTTGAGGCCCTAAAATGCTGTTTGGACTCCTCCTGACTTGGAGGCCTGCTCTGCACTCTAGGAGGTATTTCCAGTCTGGTACTATTGCAGAGGAAATACTTTCCTAAGTTGTGCTATGTCAACTGTTCTTCCACAAGCTGTCCTTACAGTATTAGCGCTTATTATTTCCTCAATAATACGTTTTTTACTGTATTTCTTGGGTATTACCAGGTCACTGTTGTCTGCCGCTGGATTTGTTCTAATCCTGATCCAGTCTCCTACCTTTAAAACACAAGGTAGAGGGGTAGACTGGGGATTAGGAATATCCACCGTACTATTTTGTCCTGGTAATCCCATTAACTCTCTTGGACTAGGCCCTGAATTGGTCCCCAATCTTTGTCCGCTCTCCACAACCCCAAAGTTGTTTTGAGTTTGCCAATGGTCCTCTCTGCACACCCATTTGCTTGAGGTGTGTAGGGAGGTGAGAAAGTGTGCTTTACTCCCCTCTGGGTGCACCATTCCTCTACCTTTTTGTTTTTATACTGACGTCCTTCGTCAGTCCTGATAGATTGAAACCGTCCTCGGGTCAAAGTCAAAAGGTTAAGCATTGTCAACACAGGCAGAGCATTGCATGTTTTCGCTGTGTGTACCATTGTGTAGCCCGTTGCCATGCACACCGCTACTATAGCATATCTATGTCCCAGTACCGTAGCACTTTTCATGGGACCCATAGTGTCTAATGCTATTTGACTCCAGGGCGTGCATGTTTTGATGTGTTGATCAGACACTTCCTAGATTACTAGGCTTTTGCTCTTGACAGGTAATACACTGCTGGCACACCAGTTTGGCCTCTACTGGGTCAAATTCTATCTGGTCCTGTCTAAGGCGCTTTATAAATATTTTAGGACCTGGGTGTCCCCAATCTATGTGTAACGCCTTAAGTTTGTCTGCTTCAGTTCTGTAGAGAACTATTCTGCCCATCTGGACTAGTTCATCTACTTCCCTGTTGCCTTGTTGATTGAAGTCAGCTTCCTTTCCACCCCCATCTACTGTGTGGGCTTTTTGGTGACTGACAACAATATCCATTCTATCCATTAACTCATGGATCTTTCTCCACTCTCCTTCGTGCTGAATTGTTTTGTTTTTAGCACCTCTGTAGCCGTTGTTCTGCCATATCTTCTTGTCAGAAGTCATGGCCTGGGCACTGTAGTAACTGTCTGTAACCAGTTCTATTTTAGATTGGGTGTAGAACAGTGTAGCAGTGCTTCCATTATGGCCATGACTTCTGCTTTCTGGGCAGTGCCTGCTATTTCTTGTTTCCTTTTTATGAGTGTTTCGCCAGTGGCTTTGTTTTTTTTTTTTTTTTTACAATAAAACCCCACTTGGTTACTTCCTGTTTTCTCACTTCCATCCGTGAGCACTACTATGCCCCTAGGTTAATCCTCCTTTGGTTTCACCTTGACTGTTGTAGGTCCTGGTCCTGGTTCGTCAGTGTCCCATCCTTGGTCACTGATGAACATAACTCCTTTGGTGGCATGTACGTTCCTCCACTTATCCCAAGTGGTGGTTTTAATACCTACCATTTTTTTGTATGGTTAGTGGCCCATAGTTCGTTTAGTTCTGTGTCTTTTATGATTATGGCCTGTCCTTGGGCAAGAGACACTATTTTGTTCCAGTATAGCTCTAAGCAGGGCCATTTTAGCCCCTGTACTGGAGTACTTCATTGTGGGCCCTTTCAGCTGTTTGCTGTAACATTTTAATTGTTTTTCCTGATAGCTCATTTGAAATCCAAATGTAGCCATCCCTCACCACCTCTGGCCCTTCAGGTTTCAGACACAGCCAGAGGGGTACGTTGGGGTCTCTGGGCTCATGTTCTTGGGCTTCTATGGCCATTAATTTCACATTTTCCCAGGATTCTTCCATTTTCTTGTCCCATGTTATGGTTTGTCTACCATATTCTTTGTGTGACATGGCCTTTTGATGCCCTTCTCTTGTTATGCCTCTGTAGCAATGCTTTGCAGCTCTGTTATAACCTTTGACGTGGTTTCTTAGATACCCTATTTTGCCTAGGGCCCTCTGCATTTCCTTTACTGTGTGAGGCTTGCTGAGCTCTGCTACTTTTTCAAATAAATTTTGGCTTGCGGTGATTCCAGTGCCTATAGTGAAACCGAGAAAGTTCACTTCCTCTCGACCTATTTGGCTCTTTGTCAAGTTCAGTTTCATGCCTGCCCTGTTGAGTCTGTCTAGGGCTGCTATTACTGCCTCTGTGTGTTCTGACTCTCTCTATTTGGTCTGGAACAAAAAAAAAAAATTTTTTATGACTCCCCTTACTTATAGTTATTTTGCGTCCGATAAGCTGAGGAGATTTTCTTCTCCTTGTAGCATATTTATCCCTATGTGGTTTATTATTTTCATATCCTTTTTTTAAAGTCCATCCTGAAATTGTAGGTGTCCACTCTTTGCATTATTTATTAAAGTCCCATTCCCCTACTCCTGTGTCAGTGTCTAACTGACCTAATACATTTGCACATGGGCCACTATCTGTCTCACTTCTTGCAATGTAGTTATGTCTATGTTTAACTTCCTCTTAACTGCTGCTTTTAATGGCTGTGGTTTAAAAACAGGCCTTTTTCGCTTCCGCATCTGCTTCTTGTTGCCGCAGCTAATACTGACAGTACCAGATATGGTCTCTGTCTCCAAATATTGACTGACTGTCTCACTGTCTCCCTGTTTACACTAATGCATTTTATAGAACTCAACATTTTTATGTAGATAATTATATAGTTCAACTTAATTAACCCGATACTCTCAATGACCCTGGGTCACAACAGATGCCATATATTCTTGTAATCTTTCTACTATTTGAAGACAAACCTTCAAATGATTAGATAAGGCCAAAACGCTGCTAAACATAGCATATGTTTTCTGTACTAATGAAATCTATCTTTCGGGAGTCCACTGTATTTTATCTAACAATAACCTGGGTTAATCTTAACTCAGTCTCATCAATAATTGTATATATGTTGCGTAGTATGTGATCCATTACCTACAGTACTTTATTATCCCTAAGAACTGCAACATATTTATTTTCATAATTCAATTTAATGCTTATAAAATCACTCTTTTTCTAACTTCATCTTTTTTCTGCCCTGTTGGCTTAAAATATACCCTAAATATTTAACATGAATCTTCCTGCATGGCTCTCAACATTACACTAGTGTCTCCTAGATTCGTTGGAGTCCGTCTTGGAGCAGGGCCATTGCCATGGGGTACCAGGGCTGTGCATAGAAGGCCACTTTGCCACAATACACACTTACATCCTCTGGCCCCCTTCTTTTCTGGAATGACCTTTAATTAGAACCCACTTTCGTATTACTACGAGGTCTGCCTGCCTTAACGGCGCTGAAAATAATTCACTATTGTTAACATATCCTCACCTTGGGGTTTGTATAAATTTCCTATTTAGTTGTAAACTCTATAATATTTTCTAGTTTCCTCAGGGATTATTTTCTCAAAGAGTAGACTCTAATCCGCCATTGCTCTTTTACCTTGAGATTGTATTTAGATTTCCTATTTAGTTATAAACTCTATAGTACTTTCTTATTTCTCAGGGATTTTCCCTCATACAACGCCCATAGTGACACTTACGCACTATGTTAGCTTTACTTTCCCAAGGAAATAATACAATTATTTGTTATACACTTTGAATAGAGACTGGTGTCATTTTATAATTAATTTCCACCTGTTCCAACAATTTCTAGTGAAGTTGATCAGTCTTCACTGGAAATTCTTCGGATTCAGGGCTATTTGCCTAATCCTGTAATTGGAGGGGCCGTCTGTTCCCTCTTGGTCAGCGGCCCCAGGGTATTCCTGGTACGCACATTACGAGCCTACTGTTGGGTAGACCTGCCTTTTGCCTGCGTATCATTTCCTGTACTGTACCATTATTTTCTACCCTACTTTGCTCCTCATGAGCTGCCATCTATGGTAGTTGCCATTTAGGGTTCTTTTCTGGAATTTTTTATCATCCCAGAAAGTTTCCCTTCCTTCTATTCCCAGAAGATGTTTTATGGCTGTCTGGTCTACCGCTCTCAGTTTACCCCATGGTTGATCCGGTAAGACAAAACGTACTGCCGTAGCCATATCTCTAACTCTTTAAAGATACCTACTTTAGTAAGTTGTTTGGAAATAGAGCGCTGGTAGGGGCCGTTAACTCAGGTAGTAGTAGAGTCTTATATAGAGGTGTGGGGCCCCACGTTGGGCGCCAAGTGTCGCGATACGAAACCTTCAGCCCCGCCCCTTGGCCGGCAGCGGGGTTGCTAGAGGTGGTTAGCGTCCCGTTCCCTGGATCGGACAGGGCACTATAGGTACTTCAGGTTATCTCGGTATAACCAGGACCGCTCGCGTAGCCCTGCCTCTCTTTCTATATCGAAGCGTTGTCCGCGTAGAGAGGTCTTTTGCCTTGTCACTCTCAACGGTCTAGCTCTAGCTGGGATGTGTGAACCCCACCTTTATCCTCTAGACTCTTTGTTTCACCACTAATTGGTCCTTGAGTTATTATTAAGCACTAGTCCTACCAGTCTCTATATGATTTCCCTGTGGTTGAGTGTTTCCCCTCTGTGATGTATCTAGTTTAAAGTGTGAAGACCTTTAGTCAACTTAGTCTCACTACTCTGCCCGTCGGCTATGTATCGCTTGGAAAATAAAACTTAGATAGATCGATAAGACAATTAAATGAATCACTACTGGACACACCTTCCTCTTTGTCTTTTAATAGTAACTTATTCTGTCCTAGAGTACTGATCTCCGTTTCCAGTGTCCCGGTAGCGGGGAGTGTCAGAGTTGTTATCTCCCGTGCCGTTAACTGTCTTTGAGAGAACCGTTTACTCGAGACAAAATAAGACTACCGTTTATTTTTGAAAACACTCTGTTTTTTGTCTTTTACAATCAAACACACTTCAAAATACACAATTGTTACTCGGTCACACACAGCGTTAATCAAAAACATGCAAATGCCTTAATGCTCTATAAAATGCCTGGTACAATGATAACACTTATCTCTATATTAAATACTTGTAATAGTTATGTAATTACCTTTGAGAGATGACGAGGAGACCCACGAGATCAGGAGCAGAGTTTCAATCGGTCAGAGTTCTTTTTGAATTTAGTTGGTAGCGACTCCCCTCTACTGGCTGAGAGGTTGACTTGAAGTCGATGGTTTACTAAATTTAGAGATTCAAGTTAGACTGGAGAGATCAGAGGTTCTCCGCTGAGCTACCGCAGTGTCTGTGGCGAGAAATACCCAGCCGGGATGAGGAGCTCAATCAATTAAGATATTTTGCATCCTGATTCTGCCAGGCGAAAGGCACTCTGACGACAAAACTACTGTCCAATAGCTAAACGGCAAGAGCCCAAGTTCCAGCAAATTAGAATCTATGGATAATTTTAGTAGTTTAACTAAATTTAGAGATCCAAGTTAGACTGGAGAGATCAGAGGTTCTCCGCTGAGCTACCGCAGTGTCTGTGGCGAGAAATACCCAGCCGGGATGAGGAGCTCAATCAATTAAGATATTTTGCATCCTGATTCTGCCAGGCGAAAGGCACTCTGACGACAAAACTACTGTCCAATAGCTAAACGGCAAGAGCCCAAGTTCCAGCAAATTAGAATCTATGGATAATTTTAGTAGTTTAACTAAATTTAGAGATCCAAGTTAGACTGGAGAGATCAGAGGTTCTCCGCTGAGCTACCGCAGTGTCTGTGGCGAGAAATACCCAGCCGGGATGAGGAGCTCAATCAATTAAGATATTTTGCATCCTGATTCTGCCAGGCGAAAGGCACTCTGACGACAAAACTACTGTCCAATAGCTAAACGGCAAGAGCCCAAGTTCCAGCAAATTAGAATCTATGGATAATTTTAGTAGTTTAACTAAATTTAGAGATCCAAGTTAGACTGGAGAGATCAGAGGTTCTCCGCTGAGCTACCGCAGTGTCTGTGGCGAGAAATACCCAGCCGGGATGAGGAGCTCAATCAATTAAGATATTTTGCATCCTGATTCTGCCAGGCGAAAGGCACTCTGACGACAAAACTACTGTCCAATAGCTAAACGGCAAGAGCCCAAGTTCCAGCAAATTAGAATCTACAAGTGATTTGAGTCAGGTGGCAAATTACCCGAAGTCAAATGGTTGTCTAAATGAATTCAGAATTCAAGAAGTCAGCCCAAAGTAATGGCAAATGTCTCTTTATATACCTTTTGATTCTCTGCACCCGATCTGCTGCTCCTCCCATCCCCTCAGAGCAGAGAGGGTGATGACATATCTTACAACAGGAAATACTTTTCATACAGTGCATATATGGGCCTCTGGTTATGACAGAGCCTATTACTCTAGCAACAATGAGGAAACACTTTTCTTACAGTGCATATATGGGCCTCTGGTTATGACAGAGCCCATTACTCTAGCAACAATGAGGAAATACTTTTCTTTCAGTGCATATATGGGCCTCTGTTCATGACAGAGCCTATTACTCTAGCAACAATGAGGAAACACTTTTCTTACAGTGCATATATGGGCCTCTGTTCATGACAGTTCCCTCACTCTATCAGCAATGAGTCTATCAGCTGTTCCCATTCAGAGGTGTCACTTGAGGCAGAGGGCGATTCTTCCTGACACCAGTCAGGTTCAGTAGTTGGTTGGCTTGAGTCGTCCTCTGGTGGCTTTGCCCAATCCGGTATTTCAGTAGGCGAGGTCATCTCTGTCTCTACCCTTGGTGGGTAAGACAGGGGAAGAGGACCAGGAGGTAGATCCATTTGGCGTTTTACTACAACATGGTTAATATAGACAGTATACATGGTTAATATAGACAGTATACATGGTTAATATAGACAGTATACATGGTTAATATAGACAGTATACATGGTTAATATAGACAGTATACATGGTTAATATAGACAGTATACAGTATACATGGTTAATATAGACAGTATACATGGTTAATATAGACAGTATACATGGTTAATATAGACAGTAAACATGGTTAATATAGACAGTATACATGGTTAATATAGACAGTATACAGTATACATGGTTAATATAGACAGTATACATGGTTAATATAGACTGTATACATGGTTAATATAGACAGTATACATGGTTAATATAGACACTATACATGGTTAATATAGACAGTAGACATGGTTAATATAGACAGTATACATGGTTAATATAGACAGTATACATGGTTAATATAGACACTATACATGGTTAATATAGACACTATACATGGTTAATATAGACACTATACATGGTTAATATAGACAGTATACATGGTTAATATAGACAGTATACATGGTTAATATAGACACTATACATGGTTAATATAGACAGTATACATGGTTAATATAGACAGTATACATGGTTAATATAGACACTATACATGGTTAATATAGACAGTATACATGGTTAATATAGACAGTATACATGGTTAGTATAGACAGTATACATGGTTAATATAGACAGTATACAGTATACATGGTTAATATAGACAGTATACATGGTTAATATAGACAGTATACATGGTTAATATAGACAGTATACATGGTTAATATAGACAGTATGCATGGTTAATATAGACACTATACATGGTTAATATAGACACTATACATGGTTAATATAGACAGTAGACAGTATACATGGTTAATATAGACAGTATACATGGTTAATATAGACAGTATACATGGTTAATATAGACAGTATACATGGTTAATATAGACAGTATACATGGTTAATATAGACAGTATACATGGTTAATATAGACAGTATACATGGTTAATATAGACAGTATACATGGTTAATATAGACACTATACATGGTTAATATAGACACTATACATGGTTAATATAGACAGTATACATGGTTAATATAGACAGTATACATGGTTAATATAGACAGTATACATGGTTAATATAGACAGTATACATGGTTAATATAGACAGTATACATGGTTAATATAGACAGTATACATGGTTAATATAGACAGTATACATGGTTAATATAGACAGTATACATGGTTAATATAGACAGTATACATGGTTAATATAGACAGTATACATGGTTAATATAGACAGTATACAGTATACAGTATACAGTAGACATGGTTAATATAGACAGTATACATGGTTAATATAGACAGTATACATGGTTAATATAGACAGTATACATGGTTAATATAGACAGTATACATGGTTAATATAGACAGTATACATGGTTAATATAGACAGTATACATGGTTAATATAGACAGTATACATGGTTAATATAGACAGTATACATGGTTAATATAGACAGTATACATGGTTAATATAGACAGTATACAGTATACAGTATACAGTAGACATGGTTAATATAGACAGTATACATGGTTAATATAGACAGTATACATGGTTAATATAGACAGTATACATGGTTAATATAGACAGTAGACAGTATACATGGTTAATATAGACAGTATACATGGTTAATATAGACAGTATACATGGTTAATATAGACAGTATACATGGTTAATATAGACAGTATACATGGTTAATATAGACAGTATACATGGTTAATATAGACAGTATACATGGTTAATATAGACAGTATACATGGTTAATATAGACAGTATACATGGTTAATATAGACAGTATACAGTATACAGTATACAGTAGACATGGTTAATATAGACAGTATACATGGTTAATATAGACAGTATACATGGTTAATATAGACAGTAGACAGTATACATGGTTAATATAGACAGTATACATGGTTAATATAGACAGTATACATGGTTAATATAGACAGTATACATGGTTAATATAGACAGTATACATGGTTAATATAGACAGTATACATGGTTAATATAGACAGTATACATGGTTAATATAGACAGTATACATGGTTAATATAGACAGTATACATGGTTAATATAGACAGTATACGTGGTTAATATAGACAGTATACGTGGTTAATATAGACAGTATACATGGTTAATATAGACACTATACATGGTTAATATAGACAGTATACATGGTTAATATAGACACTATACATGGTTAATATAGACAGTAAACATGGTTAATATAGACACTATACATGGTTAATATAGACAGTATACATGGTTAATATAGACACTATACATGGTTAATATAGACAGTAAACATGGTTAATATAGACAGTATACATGGTTAATATAGACAGTATACATGGTTAATATAGACAGTAGACAGTATACATGGTTAATATAGACAGTATACATGGTTAATATAGACAGTATACATGGTTAATATAGACAGTATACATGGTTAATATAGACAGTATACATGGTTAATATAGACAGTATAGATGGTTAATATAGACAGTATACAGTATACATGGTTAATATAGACAGTATACATGGTTAATATAGACAGTATACATGGTTAATATAGACACTATACATGGTTAATATAGACAGTATACGTGGTTAATATAGACAGTATACAGTATACATGGTTAATATAGACAGTATACATGGTTAATATAGACAGTATACATGGTTAATATAGACACTATACATGGTTAATATAGACAGTATACGTGGTTAATATAGACAGTATACAGTATACATGGTTAATATAGACAGTAGACAGTATACATGGTTAATATAGACAGTATACATGGTTAATATAGACAGTATACATGGTTAATATAGACAGTATACATGGTTAATATAGACAGTATACATGGTTAATATAGACAGTATACATGGTTAATATAGACAGTATACATGGTTAATATAGACAGTATACATGGTTAATATAGACACTATACATGGTTAATATAGACAGTAGACATGGTTAATATAGACAGTATACATGGTTAATATAGACAGTATACATGGTTAATATAGACAGTATACATGGTTAATATAGACAGTAAACATGGTTAATATAGACAGTAGACAGTATACATGGTTAATATAGACAGTAGACAGTATACATGGTTAATATAGACAGTATACATGGTTAATATAGACAGTAAACATGGTTAATATAGACAGTATACATGGTTAATATAGACAGTATACATGGTTAATATAGACAGTATACATGGTTAATATAGACAGTATACAGTAAACATGGTTAATATAGACAGTATACATGGTTAATATAGACAGTAGACAGTATAGATGGTTAATATAGACAGTATACAGTAAACATGGTTAATATAGACAGTATACATGGTTAATATAGACAGTATACATGGTTAATATAGACAGTATACAGTAAACATGGTTAATATAGACAGTATACATGGTTAATATAGACAGTATACATGGTTAATATAGACAGTAGACAGTATACATGGTTAATATAGACAGTATACAGTAAACATGGTTAATATAGACAGTATACATGGTTAATATAGACAGTAGACAGTATACATGGTTAATATAGACAGTATACAGTAAACATGGTTAATATAGACAGTAAACATGGTTAATATAGACAGTATACATGGTTAATATAGACAGTAGACAGTATACATGGTTAATATAGACAGTATACAGTAAACATGGTTAATATAGACAGTAAACATGGTTAATATAGACAGTATACATGGTTAATATAGACAGTAAACATGGTTAATATAGACAGTATACATGGTTAATATAGACAGTAGACAGTATACATGGTTAATATAGACAGTATACAGTAAACATGGTTAATATAGACAGTAAACATGGTTAATATAGACAGTATACATGGTTAATATAGACAGTATACATGGTTAATATAGACAGTATACATGGTTAGTATAGACACTATACATGGTTAATATAGACAGTATACAGTATACATGGTTAATATAGACAGTATACATGGTTAATATATACAGTATACATGGTTAATATAGACAGTATACATGGTTAATATATACAGTATACATGGTTAATATAGACAGTATACATGGTTAATATAGACACTATACATGGTTAATATAGACAGTATACAGTATACATGGTTAATATAGACAGTATACATGGTTAATATATACAGTATACATGGTTAATATAGACAGTATACATGGTTAATATAGACAGTATACATGGTTAATATAGACAGTATACATGGTTAGTATAGACACTATACATGGTTAATATAGACAGTATACAGTATACATGGTTAATATAGACAGTATACATGGTTAATATAGACAGTATACATGGTTAATATATACAGTATACATGGTTAATATAGACAGTATACATGGTTAATATAGACAGTAGACAGTATACATGGTTAATATAGACAGTATACAGTAAACATGGTTAATATAGACAGTAAACATGGTTAATATAGACAGTATACATGGTTAATATAGACAGTATACATGGTTAATATAGACAGTATACATGGTTAGTATAGACACTATACATGGTTAATATAGACAGTATACAGTATACATGGTTAATATAGACAGTATACATGGTTAATATATACAGTATACATGGTTAATATAGACAGTATACATGGTTAATATAGACAGTATACATGGTTAATATATACAGTATACATAGTTAATATAGACACTATACATGGTTAATATAGACAGTATACATGGTTAATATAGACAGTATACATGGTTAATATAGACAGTATACATGGTTAATATAGACACTATACATGGTTAATATAGACAGTATACATGGTTAATATAGACAGTATACATGGTTAATATAGACAGTATACATGGTTAATATAGACAGTATACATGGTTAATATAGACACTATACATGGTTAATATAGACAGTATACATGGTTAATATAGACAGTATACATGGTTAATATAGACAGTATACATGGTTAATATAGACAGTATACAGTATACATGGTTAATATAGACAGTATACATGGTTAATATATACAGTATACATGGTTAATATAGACAGTATACATGGTTAATATAGACAGTAAACATGGTTAATATAGACAGTATACATGGTTAATATAGACAGTATACATGGTTAATATAGACAGTATACGTGGTTAATATAGACAGTATACATGGTTAATATAGACAGTATACATGGTTAATATAGACAGTATACATGGTTAATATAGACAGTATACATGGTTAATATAGACAGTATACATGGTTAATATAGACAGTATACATGGTTAATATAGACAGTATACATGGTTAATATAGACAGTATACATGGTTAATATAGACAGTATACATGGTTAATATAGACAGTATACATGGTTAATATAGACAGTATACATGGTTAATATAGACAGTATACATGGTTAATATAGACAGTATACATGGTTAATATAGACAGTATACATGGTTAATATAGACACTATACATGGTTAATATAGACAGTATACATGGTTAATATAGACAGTAGACATGGTTAATATAGACAGTAGACATGGTTAATATAGACAGTATACATGGTTAATATAGACAGTATACATGGTTAATATAGACAGTATAGATGGTTAATATAGACAGTATAGATGGTTAATATAGACAGTATACATGGTTAATATAGACAGTATACATGGTTAATATAGACAGTATACATGGTTAATATAGACAGTAAACATGGTTAATATAGACAGTATACATGGTTAATATAGACAGTATACATGGTTAATGTAGACAGTATATTCATTTTTTAAATTTAAATGTGTTTTTTGTAAACATAAATAAATAATTATTTTATTTAACTAGGCAAGTCAGTTAAGAACAAATTCTTATTTTCAATGACGGCCTAGGAACAGTGGGTTAACTGCCTGTTCAGGGGCAGAACAACAGATGTTTACCTTGTCAGCTCGGGGGTTAGATCTTGCAACCTTCCGGTTATTAGTCCAACACTCGAACCACTAGGCTACCCTGCCACCCCACTCAAGACATGGGTGGAATAAATTATGTGTATCTTGAACAAATATAATTGAAACAGGGTTTTCATCACTTTTGATGTTTATTGCTTTGAACTGAACCAATTGGAAGGCCAACATTTACATACAGTATTATATGGAAATGATAAATGAGTCCAATTGAACACAAATTAAGGCCGGTCTACACACCGCATGAGGGACAGAGGTTTACTGTGTGTGTTGCAAAATGTATTTATTGCACTTGATACATCTGTACTGTGTCTTCCTGTCCTTCTTGGGAACACACACATCACAGCGCTTCTTCTTGTTGCTTCTTCCTGTTGCTACCGGCAGCAATCTAGAATGAATTTTACTAACACCTCCCTCCCACCTTAGTTCAGAAATGTTACTAACATCTCACTCACTCACATAGATAGTTACATCAGTCCAAGGTGGGAGAGTGAGACACACACACATGCAACAACATCACTCACATTTCCTTCCGGTATTGGAGTTGTTGGTTCTGTGGTTTGGGCGGATGGGGCACCAGCATCCTCCTCCTGAATCCTCCTAACAATGGCTGCAGAAGCTGGGGTCCTTGGGATATGTTGCCTCCTCTGGATTTGAGGTCTTACCAATGCCTCGCCCAGCTCCTCGAGAAAGAGCCGACTCCTCTGGAGCTTCCCTCTGTTCCAATCTGGGTTCAACGCCATCCGGATGACAAACGCGTTTTAATGCCGAGATGTTCAAGATGTTGAAAGAACATCACAATCATCATGGCCAGCGTAGGTTTCTTCTTTTGCAGCTGTAGCCAGGCGTGGTGTGTCTTGGTGTGGTGTGTCTTGGTGTGTCGTGGTGTGGTGTGTCTTGGTGTGGTGTGTCTTGGTGTGGTGTGTCTTGGTGTGTTGTGGTGTGTCTTTGTGTGTCGTGGTGTGTCTTGGTGTGTCGTGGTGTGTCTTGGTGTGTCGTGGTGTGGTGTCTCGTGGTGTGGTGTGTCGTGGTGTGGTGTGTCTTGGTGTGTTGTGGTGTGTCTTGGTGTGTCGTGGTGTGGTGTGTCGTGGTGTGGTGTGTCTTGGTGTGTTGTGGTGTGGTGTGTCATGGTGTGGTGTGTCTTGGTGTGTCGTGGTGTGTCTTGGTGTGTTGTGGTGTGTCTTGGTGTGTCTTGGTGTGTCTTTGTGTGTCTTGGTGTGTCGTGGTGTGGTGTGTCGTGGTGTGGTGTGTCTTGGTGTGTCGTGGTGTGTCGTGGTGTGGTGTGTCGTGGTGTGGTGTGTCTTTGTGTGTCTTGGTGTGTCTTGGTGTGTCTTGGTGTGTCGTGGTGTGTCTTGGTGTGTCGTGGTGTGTCTTGGTGTGTCGTGGTGTGGTGTGTCGTGGTGTGGTGTGTCGTGGTGTGGTGTGTCTTGGTGTGTCGTGGTGTGTCTTGGTGTGTCGTGGTGTGGTGTGTCGTGGTGTGGTGTGTCGTGGTGTGTCTTGGTGTGTCGTGGTGTGGTGTGTCTTGATGTGTCGTGGTGTGTCTTGGTGTGGTGTGTCATGGTGTGGTGTGTCTTAGTGTGTCTTTGTGTGTTGTGGTGTGGTGTGTCATGGTGTGGTGTGTCTTGGTGTGTCGTGGTGTGGTGTGTCTTGGTGTGTCATGGTGTGGTGTGTCTTGGTGTGTCGTGGTGTGTCTTGGTGTGTTGTGGTGTGTCTTGGTGTGGTGTGTCTTGGTGTGTCTTAGTGTGTCTTGGTGTGTTGTGGTGTGGTGTGTCTTAGTGTGTCTTGGTGTGGTGTGTCTTGGTGTGTCGTGGTGTGGTGTGGTGTGTCTTAGTGTGTCTTGGTGTGTTGTGGTGTGGTGTGTCTTAGTGTGTCTTGGTGTGTTGTGGTGTGGTGTGTCATGGTGTGATGTGTCTTGGTGTGTCGTGGTGTGTCTTGGTGTGGTGTGTCTTGGTTTGTCGTGGTGTGGTGTGTTGTGGTGTGTCTTGTTGTGTCTTGGTGTGTCGTGGTGTGGTGTGGTGTGTCGTGGTGTGTCGTGTTGTGTTGTGTCTTGGTGTGTCTTGGTGTGTCGTGGTGTTAAATAGATTTTGGGGTGGTTTGTATGATTTGATTTACACAACATGCCAACCACTCTGAAGACACTAAATATGTTTTATTGTGAAGCAAACAACAAATAAGACCAAAAAAACAGAACTTGAGCATAACTATTCACCCCCCAAAGTCAATACTTTGTAGAGCCACCTTTTGCAGCAATTACAGCTGCAAGTCTCTTGGGGTATGTCTCTATAAGCTTGGCACGTCTAGCCACTGGGATTTTTGCCCATTCTTCAAGGCAAAACTGCTCCAGCTCCTTCAAGTTGGATGTGTTCCGCTGAGGTCAGGGCCAAAGTTGTGGAGAAGTACAGATCAGGGTTGGGTTATAAAATATTTGAAACTTTGAACATCTCACGGAGCACCATTAAATCCATTATTAAAAAATGGAAAGAATATGGCACCACAACAAACCTGCCAAGAGAGGGCCGCCCACCAAAACTCACGGACCAGGCAAGGAGGGTATTAATCAGAGAGGCAACAAAGAGACCAAAGATAACCCTGAAGGAGCTGCAAAGCTCCACAGCGGAGATTTGAGTATCTGTCCATAGGACCACTTTAAGCCGTGCACTCCACATAGCTGGGCATTATGGAAGAATGGCCAGAAAAAGCCATTGCTTAAAGAAAAAAATAAACAAACCCGTTTGGTGTCCACCAAAAGGCATGTGGGAGACACCCCAAAAATATGGAAGAAGGTAATCTGGTCAGATGAGGCTGAAAATGAGTTTTTTGGCCATCAAGAACGCTATGTCTGGCACAAACCCAACAACTCTCTTGACCCCGAGAACACCATGTTTTTCATCAGCAGGGACTGGGAAACTGGTCAGAATTGAAGGATTGAAGGATGGTGCTAAATACAGGGAAATTCTTGAGGAAAACCTGTTTCGGAGATTTGGTAATGGGACAGAGGTTCACCTTCCAGCAGGACAATTGAGAATCTGTGGTATGACTTAAAGATTGCTGTACACCAGTGGAACGGAGAGCTCCTTGGTCTTCATGGTGCCACTTGCTTAGTGGTGTTGCAGACTCTGGGGCCTTTCAGAACAAGTGTATATATACTGAGATTATGTAACACTTAAATAAAGTCCACCTGTGTGCACTATAACTAATGATGTGACTTCTGAAGGTAATTGGAAGGCACCAGATCTTATTTTGGGGTGAATACATATGAACGCATCACTTTTCTGTTTATTTTTTATTTATTTTTATTTATCTTAAAGAAATAAAACAAAATCACTTCATCAATTTGGACTATTTTGTGTATTACATGAAATCCAAATAAAAATATATTTAAATTACAGGTTGTAATGCAACAAAATAGGAAAAACGCCAAGAAAGACGAGTACTTTTGCAAGGCACTGTATTAGCTAGCTAAGTGCACAGACGCAATGCACACAGCACTAAGTACTTCCTCCAAGCTAACTGTAGCTAGTATTATAATTAAATCACAATGGATTAGATATTTTCTTTCACGGCCTGACCTTAGAGATCCTTGTTATTCTCTATGTTTGGTTAGGTCAGGGTGTGATTTGGGTGGGCATTTTATGTTCCCTATTTCTTTGTGTTTGGCCGGGTGTGGTTCCCAATCAGAGGCAGCTGTCTTTCATTGTCTCTGATTGGGGATCATACTTTGGCAGCCCTTTTTCCCTACTTCAGTGTGGCCTCTTGTCTTTGTTTGAGTGCGTGTAGTTTGCACGACAAAGCTTTTCGTTCGTTATATTGTTTATAGTTTTTTTGGTGTAACATTTCAAATGAAAGAAGAATGCCTACCACACTGCACCTTGGTCTCCTTCCGATGACAAACAGTTTCAATGAAACAGCTGCCTGTGTTAGCTTCCTAGTTAGTGCAGTGTCCTTAGCATTGCAGTGTCCTGAGCTAGCTACACTATATATATATATTAAAAAGTATGTGGACACCCCTTCAAAATAAGTGGATTCTGCTAATTCAGCCACACCCATTGCTGACAGGTTTATAAAACCGAGCACACCGCCATGCAATCTCCATAGACAAACATTGTCAGTAGAATATTGTATATTGACGATATGAAAGATGCTTGTTCTTGCCTTTTTCTTTATGCGGATGACTCTACACTTCTGGTGTCTCACAAAGGTAAAACTACGTTGGAGAGCATACTTAGCACAGAACTAACTAACATTAGCAAATGGCTCGGAGATAATAAGCTATCTCTGCACTTTGGGAAAACTGAGGCAATTATTTTGGGATCCAGATCTAAAATGAGTAGGTCCTCTGAAATCAGAGTGGAGTTAGTGGGTGAGGTGCTGACTACTGTTAGCTACTTGGGATGCATCCTTGATGGAAGCTTGGGAGGTGTGAGCATGGCCAATAAGGTGGAAGGGAAGGTTAATGCCAGGACTACATTTTTAGCTAGAAAGTCCAAGCAGCTGGATTCCATGTAAGTGCTAGCTACTGCCCTCATTCAATGCCATTTTGACTACGCTAGTACTTCCTGGTTTGGGGGGCTTATCTAAACTAATGAAGGAGAAGCTCCAGTTATCCCAGAATAAGCTGATCATGGTAGTACTGAAGGTGAGTCCACGTACTCACATAGGCAAGAGCTGCTTTCAGGAACTAAACTGGCTACATGTTGAGGCGTGTTAGGTATGCACACAATCACAGCATCGGATCAGGTGTTGCTGATGTGTGCTTATACAGGTTCAGGAGTAATGCTGGGAAAGGTATACTGGAGCTTCAGAATGGAATGAGTTGCCTCTGCCTATAAAAACAACGTCCTCTCTGGGCAGCTTTAAACATAAAGTAAAAATATGTTTGTCTTCTGTGCCCATATGAATAACCCCTATGATGTAACTGCAATGATGAGATTGATGTTCTTCTTCTATGTTTTTGATGAGGTAGATGTTCTTCTTCTCTGTTTTTGATGAGATAGATGTTCTTCTTCTCTGTTTTTGATGAGGTAGATGTTCTTCTTCTCTGTTTTTGATGAGATAGATGTTCTTCTTCTCTGTTTTTGATGAGGTAGATGTTCTTCTTCTCTGTTTTTGATGAGATAGATGTTCTTCTTCTCTGTTTTTGATGAGGTAGATGTTCTTCTTCTCTGTTTTTGATGAGATAGATGTTCTTCTTCTCTGTTTTTGATGAGATAGATGTTCTTCTTCTATGTTTTTGATGAGGTAGATGTTCTTCTTCTCTGTTGTTGATGAGATAGATGTTCTTCTTCTCTGTTTTTGATGAGATAGATGTTCTTCTTCTATGTTGTTGATGAGAGAGATGTTCTTCTTCTCTGTTTTTGATGAGGTAGATGTTCTTCTTCTCTGTTGTTGATGAGATAGATGTTCTTCTTCTCTGTTTTTGATGAGATAGATGTTCTTCTTCTCTGTTGTTGATGAGATAGATGTTCTTCTTCTCTGTTTTTGATGAGATAGATGTTCTTCTTCTATGTTGTTGATGAGAGAGATGTTCTTCTTCTCTGTTTTTGATGAGATAGATGTTCTTCTTCTATGTTTTTGTTTTATTATTTCATACTGTGTTCAACCGTGTTGGATCTTGTCCAGCCATCTTGTCTCAAGAGGACCACAATGGAAATAAGTCCCCGACTGTATTCTGTGTTATCCTCGATTTTAGTCATGTGCATGTATGGCTATTTCAAGTGTTTGGTTTGTTTTAAATGGTCGAAATAATAAAGTAAACAAAAAAAAAAGCCTTACTGAAGAGCTCAGTGACTTTCAATGAGACACCATCACCTTTCCAACAAGTCAGTTTGTCAAATTTCTGCTCAGCTAGAGCTGCACCCGGTCAACTCTAAGTGCTGTTATTGTGAAGTGGAAATGTCTAGGAGCAACAACGGCTCACAGAACTGAACTAAGAGAAGCGCAAAGCGTGTCAAAATCGTCTGTCCTCGGTTGCAAGTCTCATTACCGAGTTACAAACTGCCTTCGGACTCTGGAGCAGTAGAAACACGTTCTCTGGTATGATAAATCACACTTCATCATCTGGCAGTCCGACAAACGTATATGGTTTGTAGTAGTGCATATGTAGTGCCAACTGTAAAGTTTGGTTGAGGAGAAATAATAGTCTGAGCTGTTTTTCATAGTTCAGGCCCCTTAGTTCCAGTGAAGGGAAATCTTAACAGTAAAACATACAATGACATTCTAGACGATTCTGTGCTTCCATCTTTGTGGCAACAGTTTGGGGAAGGACCTTTCCTGTTTCAGCATGACAATGCCCCTATGCACAAAGCGAGATCCATAAAGAAATGGTTTGTTCAGTGTGTGGAATAACTGCCCAACATCAGTGCTTAATTGTCAGGCCAGATGCCCAACATCAGTGCTTAATTGTCAGGCCAGATGCCCAACATCAGTGCTTAATTGTCAGGCCAGATGCCCAACATCAGTGCTTAATTGTCAGGCCAGATGCCCAACATCAGTGCTTAATTGTCAGGCCAGATGCCCAACATCAGTGCTTAATTGTCAGGCCAGATGCCCAACCTCACTAGTATCTAGTGGAAACCTTCCCAGAAGAGTGGAGGCTGTTGTAGCAGCAAAGGGGGACCAACTCCATATTAATGCCCATGATTTTGGAATGAGATGTTCTACAAGCGGGTGGCCACTGACTTTTGGTTATGTAGTGCTAAGGAACATGCTAATGTTAGCTAGGTAGCTATTAGTCCTGGCCTCGCTTCCTGTCCCATTAGTCCTGGCCGAGCTTCCTGTCCCATTAGTCCTGGCCTAGCTTCCTGTCCCATTAATCCTGGCCTAGCTTCCTGTCCCATTAGTCCTGGCCTAGCATCCTGTCCCATTAGTCCTGGCCTAGCTTCCTGTCCCATTAATCCTGGCCTAGCTTCCTGTCCCATTAGTCCTGGCCTAGCTTCCTGTCCCATTAATCCTGGCCTAGCTTCCTGTCCCATTAATCCTGGCCTAGCTTCCTGTCCCATTAATCCTGGCCTAGCTTCCTGTCCCATTAGTCCTGGCCTAGCTTCCTGTCCCATTAATCCTGGCCTAGCTTCCTGTCCCATTAATCCTGGCCTAGCTTCCTGTCCCATTAATCCTGGCCTAGCTTCCTGTCCCATTAGTCCTGGCCTAGCTTCCTGTCCCATTAATCCTGGCCTAGCTTCCTGTCCCATTAGTCCTGGCCTAGCATCCTGTCCCATTAGTCCTGGCCTAGCTTCCTGTCCCATTAATCCTGGCCTAGCTTCCTGTCCCATTAGTCCTGGCCTAGCTTCCTGTCCCATTAATCCTGGCCTAGCTTCCTGTCCCATTAATCCTGGCCTAGCTTCCTGTCCCATTAATCCTGCCCTAGCTTCCTGTCCCATTAGTCCTGGCCTAGCTTCCTGTCCCATTAATCCTGGCCTAGCTTCCTGTCCCATTAATCCTGGCCTAGCTTCCTGTCCCATTAATCCTGGCCTAGCTTCCTGTCCCATTAGTCCTGGCCTAGCTTCCTGTCCCATTAATCCTGGCCTAGCTTCCTGTCCCATTAGTCCTGGCCTAGCTTCCTGTCCCATTAGTCCTGGCCTCGCTTCCTGTCCCATTAATCCTGGCCTAGCTTCCTGTCCCATTAGTCCTGGCCTAGCTTCCTGTCCCATTAGTCCTGGCCTAGCTTCCTGTCCCATTAGTCCTGGCCTAGCTTCCTGTCCCATTAGTCCTGGCCTAGCTTCCTGTCCCATTAATCCTGGCCTAGCTTCCTGTCCCATTAGTCCTGGCCTAGCTTCCTGTCCCATTAGTCCTGGCCTAGCTTCCTGTCCCATTAATCCTGGCCTAGCTTCCTGTCCCATTAATCCTGGCCTAGCTTCCTGTCCCATTAGTCCTGGCCTAGCTTCCTGTCCCATTAGTCCTGGCCTAGCTTCCTGTCCCATTAGTCCTGGCCTCGCTTCCTGTCCCATTAGTCCTGGCCTAGCTTCCTGTCCCATTAGTCCTGGCCTAGCTTCCTGTCCCATTAGTCCTGGCCTAGCTTCCTGTCCCATTAGTCCTGGCCTAGCTTCCTGTCCCATTAATCCTGGCCTAGCTTCCTGTCCCATTAATCCTGGCCTAGCTTCCTGTCCCATTAGTCCTGGCCTAGCTTCCTGTACCATTAATCCTGGCCTAGCTTCCTGTCCCATTAATCCTGGCCTAGCTTCCTGTCCCATTAATCCTGGCCTAGCTTCCTGTCCCATTAGTCCTGGCCTAGCTTCCTGTCCCATTAATCCTGCCCTAGCTTCCTGTCCCATTATTCCTGGCCTAGCTTCCTGTCCCATTAATCCTGGCCTAGCTTCCTGTCCCATTAATCCTGGCCTAGCTTCCTGTCCCATTAGTCCTGGCCTAGCTTCCTGTCCCATTAATCCTGGCCTAGCTTCCTGTCCCATTAGTCCTGGCCTAGCTTCCTGTCCCATTAGTCCTGGCCTCGCTTCCTGTCCCATTAATCCTGGCCTAGCTTCCTGTCCCATTAGTCCTGGCATATCTTCCTGTCCCATTAGTCCTGGCCTAGCTTCCTGTCCCATTAGTCCTGGCCTAGCTTCCTGTCCCATTAATCCTGGCCTAGCTTCCTGTCCCATTAATCCTGGCCTAGCTTCCTGTCCCATTAATCCTGGCCTAGCTTCCTGTCCCATTAATCCTGGCCTAGCTTCCTGTCCCATTAGTCCTGGCCTAGCTTCCTGTCCCATTAATCCTGGCCTAGCTTCCTGTCCCATTAATCCTGGCCTAGCTTCCTGTCCCATTAATCCTGGCCTAGCTTCCTGTCCCATTAGTCCTGGCCTAGCTTCCTGTCCCATTAATCCTGGCCTAGCTTCCTGTCCCATTAGTCCTGGCCTAGCTTCCTGTCCCATTAGTCCTGGCCTCGCTTCCTGTCCCATTAGTCCTGGCCTAGCGTCCTGTCCCATTAGTCCTGGCCTAGCTTCCTGTCCCATTAGTCCTGGCCTAGCTTCCTGTCCCATTAATCCTGGCCTAGCTTCCTGTCCCATTAGTCCTGGCCTAGCTTCCTGTCCCATTAATCCTGGCCTAGCTTCCTGTCCCATTAATCCTGGCCTAGCTTCCTGTCCCATTAGTCCTGGCCTAGCTTCCTGTCCCATTAGTCCTGGCCTAGCTTCCTGTCCCATTAGTCCTGGCCTAGCTTCCTGTCCCATTAATCCTGGCCTAGCTTCCTGTCCCATTAATCCTGGCCTAGCTTCCTGTCCCATTAGTCCTGGCCTAGCTTCCTGTCCCATTAATCCTGGCCTAGCTTCCTGTCCCATTAGTCCTGGCCTAGCTTCCTGTCCCATTAGTCCTGGCCTCGCTTCCTGTCCCATTAGTCCTGGCCTAGCTTCCTGTCCCATTAGTCCTGGCCTAGCTTCCTGTCCCATTAGTCCTGGCCTAGCTTCCTGTCCCATTAATCCTGGCCTAGCTTCCTGTCCCATTAGTCCTGGCCTAGCTTCCTGTCCCATTAATCCTGGCCTAGCTTCCTGTCCCATTAGTCCTGGCCTAGCTTCCTGTCCCATTAGTCCTGGCCTAGCTTCCTGTCCCATTAGTCCTGGCCTAGCTTCCTGTCCCATTAATCCTGGCCTAGCTTCCTGTCCCATTAATCCTGGCCTAGCTACCTGTCCCATTAGTCCTGGCCTAGCTTCCTGTCCCATTAGTCCTGGCCTAGCTTCCTGTCCCATTAATCCTGGCCTAGCTTCCTGTCCCATTAGTCCTGGCCTAGCTTCCTGTCCCATTAGTCCTGGCCTAGCTTCCTGTCCCATTAGTCCTGGCCTAGCTTCCTGTCCCATTAGTCCTGGCCTAGCTTCCTGTCCCATTAGTCCTGGCCTAGCTTCCTGTCCCATTAATCCTGGCCTAGCTTCCTGTCCCATTAGTCCTGGCCTAGCTTCCTGTCCCATTAGTCCTGGCCTAGCTTCCTGTCCCATTAGTCCTGGCCTAGCTTCCTGTCCCATTAGTCCTGGCCTAGCTTCCTGTCCCATTAGTCCTGGCCTAGCTTCCTGTCCCATTAGTCCTGGCCTCGCTTCCTGTCCCATTAATCCTGGCCTAGCTTCCTGTCCCATTAATCCTGGCCTAGCTTCCTGTCCCATTAATCCTGGCCTCGCTTCCTGTCCCATTAGTCCTGGCCTAGCTTCCTGTCCCATTAATCCTGGCCTAGCTTCCTGTCCCATTAATCCTGGCCTAGCTTCCTGTCCCATTAATCCTGGCCTAGCTTCCTGTCCCATTAATCCTGGCCTAGCTTCCTGTCCCATTAATCCTGGCTGGCCTAGCTTCCTGTCCCATTAGTCCTGTCCCATTAGTCCTGGCCTAGCTTCCTGTCCCATTAATCCTGGCCTAGCTTCCTGTCCCATTAGTCCTGGCCTAGCTTCCTGTCCCATTAGTCCTGGCCTCGCTTCCTGTCCCATTAATCCTGGCCTAGCTTCCTGTCCCATTAATCCTGGCCTAGCTTCCTGTCCCATTAATCCTGGCCTCGCTTCCTGTCCCATTAGTCCTGGCCTAGCTTCCTGTCCCATTAATCCTGGCCTAGCTTCCTGTCCCATTAATCCTGGCCTAGCTTCCTGTCCCATTAATCCTGGCCTAGCTTCCTGTCCCATTAATCCTGGCCTAGCTTCCTGTCCCATTAGTCCTGGCCTAGCTTCCTGTCCCATAAAGGACCTATCATGGTCCAAACACACCAACATAATCATGAAGCACGACAACGCCGCTTTCTCCCTCAGGAGGCTGAAAAGATTTGGCAACTGCTCAGCATCTGACCACAAGGTGCTACAGAGGACAACTACATCACTTGGGCTTCCTGCCACCCAGGACCACTATAACAGGCGGTGTCAGAGGAAGTCCCTAAAAAAAACTGTCACAGACTCCAGCCATCCAAGTCACAGTCCTTTCTCTCTGCGGTACCAGAGAGCCAAGTCTGAGGACCAAACAGATCCTGAGCGGTTTCTACGCCAAAGCCATAACAATGCTGAACAGTTAAACGGCTACCCAGACGTTCACCACCTACCTACATATACAGGGCCTTCAGAAAGTATTCAGACCCCTTGACTCTTCCCACATTGTTAGGTTTCATCCTTATTCTAAAACTGATTCAATCTTTCTCTTTTTTTTTGCCCTCGTCAATCTACTATACACAATACTTCATAATGACAAAGCAAAAACAGGTTTTTACACATTTATAGAAGTATTCAGACCCTTTACTCATTACTTTGTTGAAGCACCACTGACAGCAATTACAGCCTCAAGACTTCTAGGGTGATGCTACAAGTTTGGTACACCTGTATTTGGGGTGTTCTTCCCATTCTTCCCTGCAGATCCTCTCAAGCTCTATCAGGTTTGGATGGGGAGAGTTGCTGCACAGCTATTTTCAGGTCTCGAATGCAGAGATGGCTGGTTGTCCTTCTGGAAGGTTCTCCCATCTCCACAGAGGAACTCTAAAGCTCTGTCAGAGTGACCATCGGGTCCTCGGTCAGGGAGATGACCTTCTCCCCAGATTGGCCAGCTCTAGGAGATGTTGGTGGTTTCAAACTGTTTCCATTTAAAGAATGATGGAGACCACTGTGTTCTTGAGGATCTTCAATGCTGCAGAAATGTTTTGGTAGCCTTCTCCAGATCTGTGCCTCGACACAATCCTGTCTCGGAGCCCTATGGACAATTCATTCAACCTCATGACCTAGTTTTTGCTATGACATGCACTGTCAACTGTGGGACCTTATATAGACAGGTGTGTGCCTTTCCAAATCTTGTCCAATCAATTGAATTTACCACAGGTGGACTCCAATCAAGTTGTAGAAACATCTCAAGGATGATCAAGGGAAACAAGATGCACCTGAGACGAATTTCGAGTCACATAGCAAAGAGTCTGAATACTGAAGTAAATAAGGTATCTGTTTATTTTTAATACATTTGCTAAAATTTCCAAAAACGTGTTTTCTCTTTGTCATTATTGGGGTATTGTGATGTCATTATTGGGGTATTGTGATGTCATTCTGGGGTATTGTGATGTCATTCTGGGGTATTGTGATGTCATTATTGGGGTATTGTGTGTAGATTGCGGAGTTTCTATTTCATTTAATACATTTTAGAATAAGGCTGTAATGTAACAAAATGTGGAAAAAGTCAAGGGGTGTGATTGAATACTTTAAAACTTTTTTTTCACCCAACTACCTACCTTCCGGGTTGGAGCGAGCGAGCGGTCGCATTCGCACTTCGGTCCGCAGGTAGTATTACTTTTCATTACATTTCATTATAGTACAACGGTTTGATTTGTCTAATCTTAGCAATTTCTTCTTAGCCAGCTACATAGCCATCTTTGTATCAAAGATAATTGCGTAATTATCGTATTTCGTCATCCTAACGTAGTCTACTGCCCAGCAGCTAGCCAGCTAGCTAACGTCCACCGTCTACCGAATAGCAGCACTGTAGAAACTATTACACTCAACTGAACGACTTGATTACATTACATTACATTACATTACATTTAAGTCATTTAGCATTTGATTAGTGTAGTGTTAGCTAGCTACATAGTTGTCTTTGCTGTCTTCGTATCCAAGATAATTGTGTAGTTTAGAGTGTGTAGTCTTAGAGTGATTATCTTAATTTAACGAGGTTAGCTAGCCAGCTATTTGTCGTCCTTAACGTAGGAGACACTGCTACCTAGCTAACAGCTAGCCAACGTCTACCGAATATAACTTCCCACTCAACAACCCGGTCGCATTCCGCTTCGCTCCACAGGTAGTATCACATTTTCATTTCATTTCATTACAGCACAACGGTTTGATTTGCTTGATCGTAGCTAGCTACATAGCTAGCTACATAGCCGTCTTTGTATCAAAGATAATTGTGTAGCCTAGAGCGATTTTCTAGGTTAGCTAGCCAGCTATTGTCGTTCTTTTAACGCAACGTAACGTAATCAACACTGCTAGTTAGCCAGCTAGCCCCCGAATAGCTGCACTGTAGAAACTATTACACTCAACGGAACGACTTGATTAGTGTAGTGTCAACAACACTGCCAGCTAGCCTACTTTAGCAGTACTGTATCATTTTAATCATTTTAGTCAATAAGATTCTTGCTACGTAAGCTTAACTTTATGAACATTCGAGACGTGTAGTCCACTTGTCATTCCAATCTCCTTGCATTAGCGTAGCCCCTTCTGTAGCCTGTCAACTATGTGTCTGTCTATCCCTGTTCTCTCCTCTCTGCACAGACCTTACAAACGCTCCACACCGCGTGGCCGCGGCCACCCTAATCTGGTGGTCCCAGCGCGCACGACCCACGTGGAGTTCCAGGTCTCCGGTAGCCTCTGGAACTGCCGATCTGCGGCCAACAAGGCAGAGTTCATCTCAGCCTATGCCTCCCTCCAGTCCCTCGACTTCTTGGCACTGACGGAAACATGGATCACCACAGATAACACTGCTACTCCTACTGCTCTCTCCTCGTCCGCCCACGTGTTCTCGCACACCCCGAGAGCTTCTGGTCAGCGGGGTGGTGGCACCGGGATCCTCATCTCTCCCAAGTGGTCATTCTCTCTTTCTCCCCTTACCCATCTGTCTATCGCCTCCTTTGAATTCCATGCTGTCACAGTTACCAGCCCTTTCAAGCTTAACATCCTTATCATTTATCGCCCTCCAGGTTCCCTCGGAGAGTTCATCAATGAGCTTGATGCCTTGATAAGCTCCTTTCCTGAGGACGGATCACCTCTCACAGTTCTGGGCGACTTTAACCTCCCCACGTCTACCTTTGACTCATTCCTCTCTGCCTCCTTCTTTCCACTCCTCTACTCTTTTGACCTCACCCTCTCACCTTCCCCCCCTACTCACAAGGCAGGCAATACGCTCAACCTCATCTTTACTAGATGCTGTTCTTCCACTAACCTCATTGCAACTCCTCCAAGTCTCCGACCACTACCTTGTATCCTTTTCCCTCTCGCTCTCATCCAACACTTCCCACACTGCCCCTACTCGGATGGTATCGCGCCGTCCCAACCTTCGCTCTCTCTCCCCCGCTACTCTCTCCTCTTCCATCCTATCATCTCTTCCCTCTGCTCAAACCTTCTCCAACCTATCTCCTGATTCTGCCTCCTCAACCCTCCTCTCCTCCCTTTCTGCATCCTTTGACTCTCTATGTCCCCTATCCTCCAGGCCGGCTCGGTCCTCCCCTCCCGCTCCGTGGCTCGATGACTCATTGCGAGCTCACAGAACAGGGCTCCGGGCAGCCGAGCGGAAATGGAGGAAAACTCGCCTCCCTGCGGACCTGGCATCCTTTCACTCCTCCTCTCTACATTTTCCTCCTCTGTCTCTGCTGCTAAAGCCACTTTCTACCACTCTAAATTCCAAGCATCTGCCTCTAACCCTAGGAAGCTCTTTGCCACCTTCTCCTCCCTCCTGAATCCCCCCCCCTCCTCCCTCTCTGCAGATGACTTCGTCAACCATTTTGAAAAGAAGGTCGACGACATCCGATCCTCGTTTGCTAAGTCAAACGACACCGCTGGTTCTGCTCACACTGCCCTACCCTGTGCTCTGACCTCTTTCTCCCCTCTCTCTCCAGATGAAATCTCGCGTCTTGTGACGGCCGGCCGCCTCACCTCGCTCATCAACTCATCCCTGACCGCTGGCTACGTCCCTTCCGTCTTCAAGAGAGCGAGAGTTGCACCCCTTCTGAAAAAACCTACACTCGATCCCTCCGATGTCAACAACTACAGACCAGTATCCCTTCTTTCTTTTCTCTCCAAAACTCTTGAACGTGCCGTCCTTGGCCAGCTCTCCCGCTATCTCTCTCAGAATGACCTTCTTGATCCAAATCAGTCAGGTTTCAAGACTAGTCATTCAACTGAGACTGCTCTTCTCTGTATCACGGAGGCGCTCCGCACTGCTAAAGCTAACTCTCTCTCCTCTGCTCTCATCCTTCTAGACCTATCGGCTGCCTTCGATACTGTGAACCATCAGATCCTCCTCTCCACCCTCTACGAGTTGGGCATCTCCGGCGCGGCCCACGCTTGGATTGCGTCCTACCTGACAGGTCGCTCCTACCAGGTGGCGTGGCGAGAATCTGTCTCCTCACCACGCGCTCTCACCACTGGTGTCCCCCAGGGCTCTGTTCTAGGCCCTCTCCTATTCTCGCTATACACCAAGTCACTTGGCTCTGTCATAACCTCACATGGTCTCTCCTATCATTGCTATGCAGACGACACACAATTAATCTTCTCCTTTCCCCCTTCTGATGACCAGGTGGCGAATCGCATCTCTGCATGTCTGGCAGACATATCAGTGTGGATGACGGATCACCACCTCAAGCTGAACCTCGGCAAGACGGAGCTGCTCTTCCTCCCAGGGAAAGACTGCCCGTTCCATGATCTCGCCATCACGGTTGACAACTACATTGTGTCCTCCTCCCAGAGCGCTAAGAACCTTGGCGTGATCCTGGACAATACCCTGTCGTTCTCAACTAACATCAAGGCGGTGGCCCGTTCCTGTAGGTTCATGCTCTACAACATCCGCAGAGTACGACCCTGCCTCACACAGGAAGCGGCGCAGGTCCTAATCCAGGCACTTGTCATCTCCCGTCTGGATTACTGCAACTCGCTGTTGGCTGGGCTCCCTGCCTGTGCCATTAAACCCCTACAACTCATCCAGAACGCCGCAGCCCGTCTGGTGTTCAACCTTCCCAAGTTCTCTCACGTCACCCCGCTCCTCCGCTCTCTCCACTGGCTTCCAGTTGAAGCTCGCATCCGCTACAAGACCATGGTGCTTGCCTACGGAGCTGTGAGGGGAACGGCACCTCAGTACCTCCAGGCTCTGATCAGGCCCTACACCCAAACAAGGGCACTGCGTTCATCCACCTCTGGCCTGCTCGCCTCCCTACCACTGAGGAAGTACAGTTCCCGCTCAGCCCAGTCAAAACTGTTCGCTGCTCTGGCCCCCAATGGTGGAACAAACTCCCTCACGACGCCAGGACAGCGGAGTCAATCACCACCTTCCGGAGACACCTGAAACCCCACCTCTTTAAGGAATACCTAGGATAGGATAAGTAATCCTTCTCACCCCCCCCCCCTAAAAGATTTAGATGCACTATTGTAAAGTGGCTGTTCCACTGGATGTCATAAGGTGAATGCACCAATTTGTAAGACGCTCTGGATAAGAGCGTCTGCTAAATGACTTAAATGTTAAATGTAAATGTAATAGCCCAGTACACAGACTCTGTACTGGTTTATTGTGTCATTTTACTGTGTTACTATTTAATTTATAACTATCTAAATGCATTTTTTGGTTAAGGGCTCGTAAGTAAGCATTTCACTGTTAAGTTTAGACTTCTTGTATTCGGCGCATGATCACATTACATAAGTAAGCATAGTCTCTCTCACTGTGTGTGTGTGTGTGTGTGTGTGTGTGTGTGTGTGTGTGTGTGTGTGTGTGTGTGTGTGTGTGTGTGTGTGTGTGTGTGTGTGTGTGTGTGTGTGTGTGTGTGTGTGTGTGTGTGTGTGTGTGTGTGTGTGTGTGTGTGTGTGTGAGAGAACATCAGACAGGGGAGTGTAAACCAGCCAGATAGGACTTTGGAATGCAACAAACTGATTGAGAGATCTCTTGCTAAGTTCTAACATTAACCACAGAAGCGCTTGATGAGAGAAAGAGTTATTTTATTATTTCATAAACCTTTTGCTGTTTAACATGTAATATAATGTATTAAAAAGCACAAGAAACAGTGAGATACATTACATTTAGAAAGATTTAAAAAATAATAATAAAAACATTTATAAACAAAAAAGGCCTCCATACACAATCAAATTTTGAAACGGACCAAAAAAATCTCATAATATCCTTAAAGTTGAAATGTTTTTATTTTATTTAACTAGGCAAGAAAAAAATTTGTATTTACAATTGACGGCCTCCCCCGGCCAAACCCGGACGACACTGGGCCAATTGTGATCATATACAATTCAAATATATCGAGCACCTTTTTACTGAAGCATGTGTTTGTTTTCTATGAATGTGTTTTGCTTTTTGTGTTTTGATGTGAGTATTGAGGTGAATATTGGAGGTGAGTATTGAGGTGAATATTGGAGGTGAGTATTGAGGTGAATATTGAGGTGAATATTGGAGGTGAGTATTGAGGTGAATATTGAGGTGAGTATTGAGGTGAATATTGAGGTGAGTATTGAGGTTGGCCCTCTGTTAATAAATGAGATGGAACACCTTGGCACTCTGTTAATAAATTAGATGGAACACCTTGGCCCTCTATTAATAACTGAGATGGAACACCTTGGCCCTCTGTTAATAAATGAGATGGAACACCTTGGCCCTCTGTTAATAAATGAGATGGAACACCTTGGCACTCTGTTAATAAATGAGATGGAACACCTTGGCCCTCTATTAATAACTGAGATGGAACACCTTGGCCCTCTGTTAATAAATGAGATGGAACACCTTGGCCCTCTGTTAATAAATGAGATGGAACACCTTGGCCCTCTGTTAATAAATGAGATGGAACACCTTGGCCCTCTGTTAATAAATGAGATGGAACACCTTGGCACTCTGTTATTAATAAATTAGATGGAACACCTTGGCCCTCTGTTAATAAATGAGATGGAACACCTTGGCACTCTGTTAATAAATGAGATGGAACACCTTGGCCCTCTGTTAATAAATGAGATGGAACACCTTGGCACTCTGTTAATAAATGAGATGGAACACCTTGGCACTCTGTTAATAACTGAGATGGAACACCTTGGCCCTCTGTTAATAACTGAGATGGAACACCTTGGCCCTCTGTTAATAACTGAGATGGAACACCTTGGCCCTCTGTTAATAAATGAGATGGAACACCTTGGCCCTCTGTTAATAAATGAGATGGAACACCTTGGCCCTCTGTTAATAAATGATGGAACACCTTGGCCCTCTGTTAATAAATGAGATGGAACACCTTGGCACTCTGTTAATAAATGAGATGGAACACCTTGGCCCTCTGTTGATAAATGAGATGGAACACCTTGGCCCTCTGTTAATAACTGAGATGGAACACCTTGGCCCTCTGTTAATAAATGAGATGGAACACCTTGGCCCTCTGTTAATAAATGAGATGGAACACCTTGGCCCTCTGTTAATAAATGAGATGGAACACCTTGGCCCTCTGTTAATAAATGAGATGGAACACCTTGGCCCTCTGTTAATAAATGAGATGGAACACCTTGGCCCTCTGTTAATAAATGAGATGGAACACCTTGGCCCTCTGTTAATAAATGAGATGGAACACCTTGGCCCTCTGTTAATAAATGAGATGGAACACCTTGGCCCTCTGTTAATAAATGAGATGGAACACCTTGGCCCTCTGTTAATAAATGAGATGGAACACCTTGGCACTCTGTTAATAAATGAGATGGAACACCTTGGCCCTCTGTTAATAAATGAGAAAGATTATTTGAGGGATGTGTGATGTCATTCATCCTTACACGTGATAGTTTGTTCAGTCGCATCCTTCTCCATATCTAATCCCTCCCGATTACACCTGCCCTGATAGTCCTGCAATCTCTGATGACAACTGCCCTGGTAATTCTTATATATATATATTTTTTAACCTTTAACTAGGCAAGTCAGAACAAATTTTTATTTACAATGACGGTCTAGGAACAGTGGGTTAACTGCCTGTTCAGGGGCAGAACGACAGATTTATACTTTGTCAGCTCTAGGATTTGAACTTGCAACCTTGCGGTTACTAGTCGAACTCTCTAACCACTAGGCTACCCTGCCACCCCGTGGTTCTATCCACTAACAAGTATCTACAGCAACATGGGTACGTCGAAAATAACCTTTAAAATGTATCCTCAATTGTCTGTAAATATTTCCAGATGATTCAAATGACCTGTGAATTAGCACATTTGTGAAAGATCGCTGTAATTGTGGGCAAGTGTGTGGGGAAATGTTCTGGAACAGATGATGGCGTTTTTCAAAAAACGTGTAAAAGATTCACGCATTGCTACCCAGATGGCGACCACCCAGACGCAAAAGCGTCTCCAGGCAGTACTCAGCCTATCTCTGTAATCTGTAGCGGTCTCTCTTAGTTCTCGCATGATAGTGCGCGCTATGCCGACAATCTCACCAACATAGGCTGTAGCACCATTGACTTGTACCATCTCATCTACCTTCGTAAACAACTCCCTAACCTGCCGTTCGTTGTTCATGGATGTGTTGTTGAAGATACAGTATCTGCCACCACACATTTCCACAAGATTTTTAAGATCCTCGTTTGCCTGTATATTTTGTTCAATGTTTTGGCTGCTGAGTCTATCACCATGTGTGAACAGAACCACTGCATATTTTAAGGCCTCCTTACCAAATGCCTTTTTGAGTAAGTAAATTATCTCATCATCATTCTTTTCAAACCTGCCCAGTTCAATCACTAAGACAAAGGCATGCAGCCCCTCTTCAGCGAGCAGGCAACTCTTCATCATCTCATTAAACACATGCTGAGGAGTGTGTTTCCCCTTGGAGAGGCCAGGTGTGTCTATCACCTTGACTTCCCTTCCTGCCACTACTGCTGATTTGGCCTCGCTTTTTTCTGTTACTGAGTTAAAGCTACAGTCAGACCTGAACTGCTCTGATCCTCTCAGACCCAAAATGGTGTTTCCTGATGCACTCTTCCCAACTCCACTTCTGCCCAGTAACACAATTCTTCTCTCAGCTGAGCTCTCCGTGGTGTTTTCTGAATTCATGTTGGAAGCTGATGAAGAAGATGAAGAAAAAGCACATTTGTAAAACACTTTTTTTTAAAAGTTGAGTTAATAGAACCACTGACAATTGTCTCAATAATGTTATTATATTAATTAATGAATAATGCTATTATATTAATTAAGTAATAATGTTATTATATTAATTGAATAATAATATTATTATTTTAATTAATTGATCATGTTATTATATTAATTCATTAATAATGTTATTATATTAATTAATTGATAATGTTTTTATATGAATTATCCCCAGATGTCCTTTTCAAATGAAAGACACACTATAACCCGCTTGTCTTTAACAACAGTTTCTACAGGAACAACATGTTACAGTACTCACCAGTCTTTTGGAGTGGTTCTAGTTTGGTCAGAAGATTGTCAACCTGATCACGACTCTCAATCTTATTGTCGAACAGATAGCACCTCCCCTGGAATTTCATCACCGCTTCACTGAAGTCTTCAGCTCCTTCTTCTTGAATCATTTCATCCACTGTCAGCTCATCTGCCATGTCACCATGTGTCAAAAGGATACAGCTTCTTTCCATTCCCTCTTTACCAACTATGTCTTCAATTCTCTCCACGGCTTCTTGCTCTTCCTTTGTGAACCTGTCCACTTTTATTACCACAAGGAAAACACAGGGGACAGGAGATTCCATGGCCCGCTTGCACTCTGCCTCAATCAGTCCATCAGAGCTGTTAGTGTTGAAAATACCCACAGTGTCCACCACAGAGATATTACGACCATTAATTACGCACATGTCTTCTGCACAATCTTTTGTCACAGAGACTAAACTCCGTTTGGACAGAAACACTTTTCTTCCCAGGATGCTGTTTCCTGATGCACTCTTCCCAACGCCTGTCTTGCCTAACAGGACAATCCTAAGGTGCGGTGACTCTGTCATTCTTGACTCAGCCATCACTTTCGTCTTACGATGTCCCGAGGATCACTATAGGAAACAACAAGCGTTAAGCACCTTCAGCAGGTGGAGGTGAGTCATTGATGAGGTTTGCTGAACGAACTGTGAAAAATATTGTTTGTTTATCTGAAGAGAATAAAGTAGAATGTCCATAATGATATATCAATGAAAAATGGGTAGGAAAAACAAGCCATTTGGATAGTCTTAACTTAAAGGAGCAATCTGCGATTTAAAAAACAAAGTGGGCACCCAGCCATTTTTTTTGTTGTAAAAAACTGAGGGAGCTGCAGAGATGTAACCTCTCAATGGATACAATGATGAACCATCCATGATATCAAAAATGACAGTCTTAACCATGTATTGAGGATATATAGTGTTTGTTTACATTATCTTTGTTCACAAACGTTGGAGTAAAACAAACGTATATTTGGGGTTCTGATGGGGTATGACAGTTGAACTAAGCTCATGAGGCATTTATAAGTATTCTTCAAGAATCAATGGGTACAAATCATCAATGTGTACATCTAAAAATGGGATGTAGCAACTGCTGATTGCCCCTTTAACTAAAGTACCTTTGAAAAAAATCCAAACTATTATTTGATGATCTAAATCTGGAGTCTGACGTTAATAATGTTAACAGAAAGTAAATTAGCCAATTAAAACACAAAACATATGTTTTAAGTGAGAATGAGGCAGGTCTGATGTCGAAAAAAGACAAGGAAGTTATTGCAATCAGATTAAATGTTTGCAGTGTGTAGTTTCAGTAGTTGGCAATATACAGTTAATGATAAGTGATGGGGAGTACATATAGTTCAACTAGTAATTTAATTAACTACATTTTGCAGTATCTTAGTTGAACAAATTCAAATCTTGGTAGTGTAATTACTTGTTTGCCATGTAAGCAAATCCTAGATTGCAAAGTCAATGTAATCCAACATCTAACATCATGAAGGTGAAAGAGAGTAGAGTATAGTAGGCAACTTCCTCAGGCGCAATCCAGCAACCTAAACCACTAAATACAAAAAGTAATTTACAATTTGAATCATCTTTCTCTTCCTTTCTGACTTCCCCAAGAGATAAAACCCCACCCATTATAATTATAATATAATATAATAATATAATCCACATTGAGACAAATGAGCTACAATCAAAATTTGAATAACTCTCAAATTGTGATTATGAAAAAGAGTCACTCATTATTAAATTATCTTTGAATAAAATCTTTACACTTACCTTTTTTGTCTGATAGACGTATGTGTTTTAGAAGGAACGATTTAACAATCTATAATAAGGTCTTATCTATCGGTTAAACCTAGTCCCTGTAGCCTACTTTCAGTTGTGAATGTTATTATATAAGAGATGTCCTTCTTCTTCGGTGGGGTTTATCTGCGGTTGGCATCCAAAATGATGGCGCGTTACCGCCGACTACTGTACTGGAGGGTGGGCCGCAGGAGACAGGGAGAAACTAAACCCTACCTGCCAGACCCGTTAACTTAAAAAAAGACAACAACATATTTGAGACGATATAAAAAGGAGTTCTACTCAATATAATCTTGAAACGAATTTCCTGTTTTCCCTTTTCCATCATACTAGATCTCAACCTCTCTCTTTCCCTCTCATACTGCCCACACTGACACCTGCTCCACGGTCTCGGTTTCCTGGCAATAATCACACTTTCCTGTTGGATGCGTTCCTATCACATTTAAGGTCTTATTCAACTGACTGTGTCCAACACTTAATCTTGTAAAAATAATAAAATTAGCCTCCTCTCTTCTGTCCCGTCCTGCCGTCCTCCCCTCCCCGAATTTCCTCTGCCTGCCCTTAGTATCTCTATTCCGCTGCTCCTGTCATCTCTACACCATCGCTGTCCATATCAGGCTTTAACCTGTCATCTCTACACCATCACTGTCTATATCAGGCTTTTTGCCTGTCATCTCTACACCATCACTGTCTATATCAGGCTTTAACCTGTCATCTCTACACCATCACTGTCTATATCAGGCTTTTAACCTGCTCCTGTCATCTCTACACCATCACTGTCTATATCAGGCTATTAACCTGCTCCTGTCATCTCTACACCATCACTGTCTATATCAGGCTTTAACCTGTCATCTCTACACCATCACTGTCTATATCAGGCTTTAACCTGTCATCTCTACACCATCACTGTCTATATCAGGCTTTAACCTGTCATCTCTACACCATCACTGTCTATATCAGGCTTTAACCTGTCATCTCTACACCATCACTGTCTATATCAGGCTGTTAACCTGTCATCTCTACACCATCACTGTCTATATCAGGCTTTAACCTGTCATCTCTACACCATCACTGTCTATATCAGGCTTTAACCTGTCATCTCTACACCATCACTGTCTATATCAGGCTTTTTGCCTGTCATCTCTACACCATCACTGTCTATATCAGGCTTTAACCTGTCATCTCTACACCATCACTGTCTATATCAGGCTTTTGCCTGTCATCTCTACACCATCACTGTCTATATCAGGCTTTTTGCCTGTCATCTCTACACCATCACTGTCTATATCAGGCTTTAACCTGTCATCTCTACACCATCACTGTCTATATCAGGCTTTAACCTGTCATCTCTACACCATCACTGTCTATATCAGGCTTTAACCTGTCATCTCTACACCATCACTGTCTATATCAGGCTTTAACCTGTCATCTCTACACCATCACTGTCTATATCAGGCTTTAACCTGTCATCTCTACACCATCACTGTCTATATCAGGCTGTTAACCTGTCATCTCTACACCATCACTGTCTATATCAGGCTTTAACCTGTCATCTCTACACCATCACTGTCTATATCAGGCTTTTTGCCTGTCATCTCTACACCATCACTGTCTATATCAGGCTTTAACCTGTCCTGTCATCTCTACACCATCACTGTCTATATCAGGCTATTAACCTGCTCCTGTCATCTCTACACCATCACTGTCTATATCAGGCTTTTAACCTGTCATCTCTACACCATCACTGTCTATATCAGGCTTTAACCTGTCATCTCTACACCATCACTGTCTATATCAGGCTTTTTGCCTGTCATCTCTACACCATCACTGTCTATATCAGGCTTTTTGCCTGTCATCTCTACACCATCACTGTCTATATCAGGCTTTAACCTGTCATCTCTACACCATCACTGTCTATATCAGGCTTTAACCTGTCATCTCTACACCATCACTGTCTATATCAGGCTATTAACCTGTCATCTCTACACCATCACTGTCTATATCAGGCTATTAACCTGTCATCTCTACACCATCACTGTCTATATCAGGCTTTAACCTGTCATCTCTACACCATCACTGTCTATATCAGGCTGTTAACCTGTCATCTCTACACCATCACTGTCTATATCAGGCTTTAACCTGTCATCTCTACACCATCACTGTCTATATCAGGCTTTTTGCCTGTCATCTCTACACCATCACTGTCTATATCAGGCTATTAACCTGCTCCTGTCATCTCTACACCATCACTGTCTATATCAGGCTATTAACCTGCTCCTGTCATCTCTACACCATCACTGTCTATATCAGGCTTTTAACCTGTCATCTCTACACCATCACTGTCTATATCAGGCTTTTTGCCTGTCATCTATACACCATCACTGTCTATATCAGGCTTTAACCTGTCATCTCTACACCATCACTGTCTATATCAGGCTTTAACCTGTCATCTCTACACCATCACTGTCTATATCAGGCTTTTTGCCTGTCATCTCTACACCATCACTGTCTATATCAGGCTATTAACCTGCTCCTGTCATCTCTACACCATCACTGTCTATATCAGGCTATTAACCTGCTCCTGTCATCTCTACACCATCACTGTCTATATCAGGCTTTTAACCTGTCATCTCTACACCATCACTGTCTATATCAGGCTATTAACCTGTCATCTCTACACCATCACTGTCTATATCAGGCTTTAACCTGTCATCTCTACACCATCACTGTCTATATCAGGCTTTAACCTGTCATCTCTACACCATCACTGTCTATATCAGGCTATTAACCTGTCATCTCTACACCATCACTGTCTATATCAGGCTTTAACCTGTCATCTCTACACCATCACTGTCTATATCAGGCTTTAACCTGTCATCTCTACACCATCACTGTCTATATCAGGCTTTTTGCCTGTCATCTCTACACCATCACTGTCTATATCAGGCTTTTGCCTGTCATCTCTACACCATCACTGTCTATATCAGGCTATTAACCTGTCATCTCTACACCATCACTGTCTATATCAGGCTTTAACCTGCCCTGTCATCTCTACACCATCACTGTCTATATCAGGCTATTAACCTGCTCCTGTCATCTCTACACCATCACTGTCTATATCAGGCTTTTAACCTGTCATCTCTACACCATCACTGTCTATATCAGGCTTTTAACCTGTCATCTCTACACCATCACTGTCTATATCAGGCTTTTTGCCTGTCATCTCTACACCATCACTGTCTATATCAGGCTTTTTGCCTGTCATCTCTACACCATCACTGTCTATATCAGGCTTTTGCCTGTCATCTCTACACCATCACTGTCTATATCAGGCTTTAACCTGTCATCTCTACACCATCACTGTCTATATCAGGCTATTAACCTGTCATCTCTACACCATCACTGTCTATATCAGGCTTTAACCTGTCATCTCTACACCATCACTGTCTATATCAGGCTTTAACCTGTCATCTCTACACCATCACTGTCTATATCAGGCTGTTAACCTGTCATCTCTACACCATCACTGTCTATATCAGGCTTTAACCTGTCATCTCTACACCATCACTGTCTATATCAGGCTTTAACCTGTCATCTCTACACCATCACTGTCTATATCAGGCTTTTTGCCTGTCATCTCCACACCATCACTGTCTATATCAGGCTTTAACCTGTCATCTCTACACCATCACTGTCTATATCAGGCTTTTTGCCTGTCATCTCTACACCATCACTGTCTATATCAGGCTGTTAACCTGCTCCTGTCATCTCTACACCATCACTGTCTATATCAGGCTATTAACCTGCTCCTGTCATCTCTACACCATCACTGTCTATATCAGGCTATTAACCTGCTCCTGTCATCTCTACACCATCACTGTCTATATCAGGCTTGTAACCTGTCATCTCTACACCATCACTGTCTATATCAGGCTTTTTGCCTGTCATCTCTACACCATCACTGTCTATATCAGGCTTTAACCTGTCATCTCTACACCATCACTGTCTATATCAGGCTTTAACCTGTCATCTCTACACCATCACTGTCTATATCAGGCTTTTTGCCTGTCATCTCTACACCATCACTGTCTATATCAGGCTTTTAACCTGTTATCTCTACACCATCACTGTCTATATCAGGCTTTTAACCTGTTATCTCTACACCATCACTGTCTATATCAGGCTATTAACCTGCTCCTGTCATCTCTACACCATCACTGTCTATATCAGGCTTTTTGCCTGTCATCTCTACACCATCACTGTCTATATCAGGCTTTAACCTGTCATCTCTACACCATCACTGTCTATATCAGGCTATTAACCTGTCATCTCTACACCATCACTGTCTATATCAGGCTTTAACCTGTCATCTCTACACCATCACTGTCTATATCAGGCTTTAACCTGTCATCTCTACACCATCACTGTCTATATCAGGCTGTTAACCTGTCATCTCTACACCATCACTGTCTATATCAGGCTTTAACCTGTCATCTCTACACCATCACTGTCTATATCAGGCTTTAACCTGTCATCTCTACACCATCACTGTCTATATCAGGCTTTTTGCCTGTCATCTCTACACCATCACTGTCTATATCAGGCTTTAACCTGTCATCTCTACACCATCACTGTCTATATCAGGCTTTTTGCCTGTCATCTCTACACCATCACTGTCTATATCAGGCTGTTAACCTGCTCCTGTCATCTCTACACCATCACTGTCTATATCAGGCTATTAACCTGCTCCTGTCATCTCTACACCATCACTGTCTATATCAGGCTATTAACCTGCTCCTGTCATCTCTACACCATCACTGTCTATATCAGGCTTTTAACCTGTCATCTCTACACCATCACTGTCTATATCAGGCTTTTTGCCTGTCATCTCTACACCATCACTGTCTATATCAGGCTTTAACCTGTCATCTCTACACCATCACTGTCTATATCAGGCTTTAACCTGTCATCTCTACACCATCACTGTCTATATCAGGCTTTTTGCCTGTCATCTCTACACCATCACTGTCTATATCAGGCTATTAACCTGCTCCTGTCATCTCTACACCATCACTGTCTATATCAGGCTTTTAACCTGTCATCTCTACACCATCACTGTCTACATCAGGCTTTTAACCTGTCATCTCTACACCATCACTGTCTATATCAGGCTTTTTGCCTGTCATCTCTACACCATCACTGTCTATATCAGGCTTTTGACCTGTCATCTCTACACCATCACTGTCTACATCAGGCTTTTAACCTGTTATCTCTACACCATCACTGTCTATATCAGGCTATTAACCTGTCATCTCTACACCATCACTGTCTATATCAGGCTTTAACCTGTCATCTCTACACCATCACTGTCTATATCAGGCTTTAACCTGTCATCTCTACACCATCACTGTCTATATCAGGCTTTTTGCCTCTCCTCTCATTTAAAAACAAAAAAAATTGTTAAAAAAAAAATCATACAATGTGATTTTCTGGATTTTTGTTTTGTGTACGGTGTTTCTTGGTTTGGTTGTGTTCCGGAGGACGCATGACTTTCAAACTTCGTCTCTCCCGTGCCCGGGAGTTGTAGCGATGAGACAAGATAGTAGCTACTAACAATTGGATACCACGAAATTGGGGAGGAAAGGGGGTAAAATAAAAATTATTATAAAGACAGCTACAACATTCTCTTTGTTCACCTGGGCCTTCCTAACCTCTGCTTCTAAGCAGAGCACTGGGTCCATTGTTCTCCTACCCTTCCTGAATCCGCTCTGATGTGGCGATACTAGCCCCCTGCTCTCCAGGAAGTAAGTTAGCCTCTCCGTAATCATACGTTCCGTGATCTTACATGCATGTGATGTTAAAGCTATTGGCCTCGTTGGGTCCTTCCCTAGCTTCTGGATTGGTACCACTTCTGTCTCCTTCCTGTTGTCTGGTAGTTGATTGGTACCACTACTGTCTCCTTCCAGCTATCTGGTAGTTGATAGGTTCCACTACTGTCTCCTTCCAGCTGTCTGGTAGTTGATTGGTTCCACTACTGTCTCCTTCCAGCTGTCTGGTAGTTGATTGGTACCACTACTGTCTCCTTCCAGCTGTCTGGTAGTTGATTGGTCCCACTACTGTCTCCTTCCAGCTGTCTGGTAGTTGATTGGTCCCACTACTGTCTCCTTCCAGCTGTCTGGTAGTTGATTGGTACCACTACTGTCTCCTTCCAGCTGTCTGGTAGTTGATTGGTCCCACTACTGTCTCCTTCCATCTGTCTGGTAGTTGATTGGTTCCACTACTGTCTCCTTCCAGCTGTCTGGTAGTTGACTGGTTCCACTACTGTCTCCTTCCAGCTGTCTGGTAGTTGATTGGTTCCACTACTGTCTCCTTCCATCTGTCTGGTAGTTGATTGGTCCCACTACTGTCTCCTTCCAGCTGTCTGGTAGTTGATTGGTCCCACTACTGTCTCCTTCCAGCTGTCTGGTAGTTGATTGGTCCCACTACTGTCTCCTTCCAGCTGTCTGGTAGTTGATTGGTACCACTACTGTCTCCTTCCAGGCGTCTGGTGGTTGATTGGTCCCACTACTGTCTCCCTCCAGCTGTCTGGTAGTTGATTGGTACCACTACTGTCTCCTTCCAGCTGTCTGGTAGTTGATTGGTCCCACTACTGTCTCCTTCCAGCTGTCTGGTAGTTGATTGGTCCCACTACTGTCTCCTTCCACCTGTCTGGTAGTTGATTGGTACCACTACTGTCTCCTTCCAGCTGACTGGTAGTTGATTGACTAGATCACTAGATCCCAGAGTGAAGTCCAAGACTCTTTCCCTGTGGCGACATCAAGCCTGGTCTCTCGGGCCATCACTAGATCCCAGAGTGAGGTCCAAGACTCTTTCCCTGTGGCGACATCAAGCCTGGTCTCTCGGGCCATCACTAGATCCCAGAGTGAGGTCCAAGACTCTTTCCCTGTGACAACATCAATCCTGGTCCATCGGGCCATCACTAGATCCCAGAGTGAGGTCCAAGACTCTTTCCCTGTGGCAACATCAATCCTGGTCCCTCGGGCCATCACTAGATCCCAGAGTGAGGTCCAAGACTCTTTCCCTGTGGCAACATCAACCCTGGTCCCTCGGGCCATCACTAGATCCCAGAGTGAGGTCCAAGACTCTTTCCCTGTGGCAACATCAATCCTGGTCCCTCGGGCCATCACTAGATCCCAGAGTGAGGTCCAAGACTCTTTCCCTGTGGCAACATCAATCCTGGTCCCTGGACAGCGCTCTATAGGCCAAGTCACTCACAATACCACTCCCATCAACCTACAAGTGTCAGGGAACCACAGCGAGACAATCCAATTTATGCTGATTAAGTCTCCTCAGGTTCCCGTGGTATTGGGATTATCTTTGCTCCAGCAACACAATCCCATCATGGACTTGATTGCTGGTGCCATTATGGGCTGGAGCCCATTGGATGAAGTCAGTGCAACCTGCCCCGGAGTGTCCTCCCGTGGGCTTTGAAGTTACCCCGGACCTCTCCACCATTCCCACGGAGTACCAGGACCCTGGGAGGTTTTCAGTAAGGCCCGGCAAACTTCCCTTTCTCTGCGCCGACCCTATGACTGCATGATCAATTTTCTCCCAGGCACAACACATCCCCGGGGAGTACTGTACTGTTTGTTGGGTCCGGAGACCAAGGCTATGGAGACCTATATCAAGGATTCCCTGCTGGGTGAATCCATCCTTCTGTCTCCCCCGCCGGTGCAAGGTTCTACTTTGTGGAGGAGGACAAAACCCTGCGCCCTAGAACCGCTACATGCTACCATTTCTCACCTCGGCCTTCGAGTCGCTCCAGGGGCCGCTCCAGGAGCCACTCCAGGGTAACCACTGTGTTCCCCAAATTGGACCTGTTGAATACCTACTCTCTGATTCAGATGCGAGAAGGGGATGAGTGGACGACTGCCTTCAACACGGCCTGCGGCCACTACGAATAATGCCGTGTTCCAGGGCCTGGTTAGTGACATTCTCCGCGACATGTTGAACCGGTTCCTTTCGTCTACCTCGATGACATCCTCGTTTCCTCAGCCCAAGAACACGTGCTCCATGTTCGACAGGTCCTCCAGCACCTTCTGGAGAACCAGCTTTTTGTGAAAGCGGAGATATGCAAATTCCATCGCTCCACCATCCCTTTTCTTGGCTACATCATCGCTGCAGGGAATGTCAGAGCAGTGGTGGATTGGCCCCAGCCTACATCCAGAGTGCAGCTTCAATGTTTAATGGGATTTGCCTACTTCTATTTCCACATTATCCGGGGTTACAGCACCCTGACTTCCCCCATGTCTGCACTCACCTCTCCCAAGGTTCCGTTTACGTGGTCCCCAGCTGCTGATAGGGCATTCCGGGATCTCAAACACCGTTTTGCCACTGCTCCCATATTGGTTCATCCTGACCCGTCAGTTCGAGGTGGAGGCCGATGCTTTGTCCAAACACACAAAGACAGTCATGAAGAGGGCATGACAACACCTTTCCCCCCTCAGCAGTCTAAAAATATTTGCCATGGGTCCTCAGATCTTCAAATGTTCAACAGCTGCACCATAGAGTGCACCCTGACCAGTTGCATCACCGCCTGGTATGGAAACTGATTGGCAGTTCCTACAGAGGTTAGTGCGTAACGGCCTATTACATCACCGGGGTCAAGCTTCCTGCCATCCAGGACCTACAGTATATACTAGGCGATGTCAGAGAAAGCCCCAAAAAACAGTCAAAGACTCCAGTCACCCAAGTCATAGACTGTTCTCTCTGCTCCCACATGGCAAGCGGTACTCTTTAAGGAATACCTAGGATAGGATAAAGTAATCCTTCTCACCCCCCTTAAAAGATTTAGATGCACTATTGTAAAGTGGCTGTTCCACTGGATGTCATAAGGTGAATGCACCAATTTGTAAGTCGCTCTGGATAAGAGCGTCTGCTAAATGACTTAAATGTAATGTAATGTAATGTACCGGAGCCAGGTCCAAAAGGCTACTTAACAGCTTCTAACCCCAAGCCATAAGACTCCTGAAAATGAATCAAATGGCCACCCGGACTGTTTACAGTTCAAATCAAAAGTTTGGGCACACCTACCCATTCAAGGGTTTTTGCTTTTGTTTTTACTATTTTCTACATTGCAGAATGACATCAAAACTATGACTTATGGAATAATTTAGTAACCCCCAAAAAGTGTCAAATCAAAATTTATATTTGAGATTCTTCAAAGTAGCCCCCCTTTGTAGATGTGTCCAAACTTTTGATGACAGCTTTGCACATGCCTCCCGCCCTTGTTAAGGTGTTTTGGACTAGCTGATCCATCACAACTGCAGGCACTTTGAGGAAAGAGTCAATCCCCTTTCCGGTGGCTATGATTCTTTTTACATTTCAGAAGCCCACTACACCTGCTGAAGAGTTAGCTACATTAGCTAAAGGCTAATGCGCCATCGCCCAACAGGAGACCCTAGACCTCCTCAGGTCCGAACTAGCAGACCGCCCATCTCCCAGGGATCATACCAAATGCTACCCCAGAGCCTGAGTCAGCTTCCATACACCTACCGGGAAGACCACCCTGATCGTTGGTATCGGTGCTACTGGGGAAGGACTTTCCCCTGTTTGAGCTTCTGTGGAGGAAGGTGGGTCGAGGGAGTGGCCCTAATAGAGCCCGGAGACCGCACTCAGAGCCCGGAGATACACTTGAAGGCGCAAACCGCATGGGAAGGGATGGGATGAAGCTAAGGAGGTATGGCAGGGCAACTGGGATTCCTTGTCAGACCAGGGGGGAGAAGAAGACTCCCCCTGATGACTGACTGAGGAACTTGTTCCAGGATAACACAGATGAGGACACCTGGAGGGGTTTCGAGAGCAACCTGGCAGGATCCGGATCTAACCAAACCCCGTCCTGAGTCAAGTCGAAGAGCTCCAGAGGGAGCAGTTACGCCAGGTGTTTCAGGTGTTTCAGGAGTCATCTCAAGAGAAAGCACCTGGAGGGGTTTGGCACGGAGTCATACGACCCTGACCAGGAGCGCCCCTCCCTCGTCCCAACAAGCACAACTTCAACCTGTCGGAAAAACTAATGGGCCAATTCGGAACGGCCCAACACCGGGACCTCACCTTCTGCGTATCCTGGCGAAGGTCGAAGAGGATAGATGGGAGGAGTATCAGCTCAGAAGGTGAGTTAACCACTCCTTATTACGTCATCGAGAGGGGTCCCTTGTACTGGGTGGACAAACGTAGAGGGAACTGTTAATGGTGCCCTGTTCATACAGAGATGTTAGGTGACACATGGCCCGGCCACCTCGCCAGGGAGAAAACCACCCAACGGTTGCTTGGGTGTTTCTATTGACCAAGGATTACCCAAAACGTCGCTAAGTTTTGGAAATCTTGTGACACTTGTCGTGTCTTGCTATGGATTAGGTGACATATGACATTCTCTTTTATCAAATCAATTCTCTGTAATTAATATTGCCTCATTAAACTAATCATGTAAATGTAATTAACTAGGATGTTGGGGCACCACGGAAGAATGTTTATAGAGCTGTTATCTTCTGAATAAACTCTTAAAGACCTGGTAATATTTTATATCAATAGCAGTCAATTATCAATCGTTACCTTATTCAGTCTCATCTGAACGTCGTAAAATTCTTGGTTATTTTCATGATCCCTGGCAAACAAATTGAATCAGCAATACAAAATGTTGTTTTATTATTTCTTTGCTAAATACCTAAATAATCACACAGAATGACATATACACCGGATGGATCATACGTTGATTACTGTCATACAAGAAAACGTCCCTAGTGGACAGAACCGATATGACTGCTGTTTACACAAAAAGAGCGGGTTTGGTTTGGTTTGAATAAAAGAGCGGAAGACTAAGGAACAAAAAGATTGGGTCTCTATCAGACCTTATGAACTTCATATTGTAAATACAGAATCTTATGCATTCTAAATAACCGACGACTTGGAAAATAAAAAATGCAAGAAATATTTACTATAAGCTGTGCTTCGATAGATTGGTCGATGATGGAAGGCTGGGTTTCCTAGCAGAGATCTCCCTAGTCCTTTAAAGAATATGTCTTGTGGTAGAACGGATACGTTCGAACGTTCGAACAGCTGCTGCTGCTAACTCGACGTCTAGGATGTATCACTTCTTTAGTGAATAAGAGTTCAAACTTCATACCAAGTTACCATACTATAAGCTCATGGTATATTCTGGCTGGTATAGTCACATTCATCCTTCCAGCGTGGTGATCGTCACCTCCATGTTGAAATTCGACCTTCTAAACGTATGGACAGCAGTCCTCACGTCATGGGGAGCACAAGAGGTTGACTTTTGTCAATGGGCTTTTGTTGTGGTGGAGAGAAGGGCATGTTTCATAGTTCACAACCAATGCCTGTTCACTTGGGCGGGGCCACTGAGTGAGCATAGTTCACTTATGAAAACAATTCTCACTTAGAAGCTAAAATTACATTTAATCTTTTCACAAATAGTTTAATATTTAAACATCAAAATTGCACAACAATTCCATGTGAAACTGATGACTAGAATGTGTAGACACCTGCCTGCTGCCATTCCTGAGCAAGGCCTGTACTGGTGGTGCCCCGATCCCGCAGCTGAATCAACTTTAGGAGATAGTCCTGGCGCTTGCTGGACTTTTTTGGGCGCCCTGAAGCCTTCTTCACAACAATTGAACCGCTCTCCTTGAAGTTCTTGATGATCCGATAAATAGTTGATTTAGGAGCAATCTTACTAGCAGCAATGTCCTTGCCTGTGAATCCCTTTTTGTGCAAAGCAATGATGACGGCACGTGTTTCCTTGCAGGTAACCATGGTTGACGGAGGAAGAACAATGATTCCAAGCACCAACTTCCTTCTGAAGTTTGCAATTCATCTGATCACTCTTCATAACATTCTGGAGTATTTGCAAATTGCCATCATACAAACTGAGGCAGCAGACTTGGTGAAAATTAATATTTGTGTAATTCTCAAAACCTTTGGCCACGACTGTAAATGTTTCAAGCAGACCACCATAGTCCCTGTGCAAAAGCATGCCAGGATAACCCGTCTACATGACTACCACCTGTAGCACACTACATCTGTAGCCAAGCAATGTTTAGAAAGGCTGGTTATGGCTCACATCCCAGGGACCATGGACCCACACCAATTTGCATTCCCAACAGATCCACAGATGATGCCGTACTGTCTCCCTGTAGCGCTGTATTAGGCATCTCACAGTATTTCGTATTAGGCATCTCACAGACATTGCAATTTATTGCCCTGGCCACATGTGCAGTCCTCATGCCTCCTTGCAGCATGCCTAAGGCACGTTCACACAGATGGGCAGGTTCCCTGAGCATCTTTCTTTTGATGTTTTTTCAGAGTCAGTACAGAGGCCTCTTTAGTGTCCTAAGTTGTCATAACTGTGACCTTTAATTGCCTACCGTCTGTAAGCTGTTAGTGTCTTAACGACCGTTCCACAGGTGCATGTTCATGAATTGTTTATGGTTCATTAAACAAGCATGGAAAACAGTGTTTAAACCCTTTACAATGAATATCTGTGAAGTTATTTGGATTTTTACGAATTGTCATTGAAAGGCCTGAAAAAGGGACATTTATAATACATTTGATCAAATAGCCTAGTACACAAAAACTTTTCAAGTCTTCAAATCGATAGGCTATTGTACAGAAAAACATTGTTACGGTTTTCTTCGGGTGAAAGAGAGGCGGACCAAAATGCAGCGTGGTAATTTTCATACATAATAACGAATAAACACGAACAATACAAAAACGTAACGCGAAAACCGAAACAGCCTGGTGCAAACTAACACAGTAACAGGAACAATCACCCACGAAAGACTCAAAGAATATGGCTGCCTTAAATATGGTTCCCAATCAGAGACAACGATAAACACCTGCCTCTGATTGAGAACCACTTCAGGCAACCATAGACTTTTCTAGAAAACCCCACTATACCACAATCCCAACACCTACAAAACAAACAAGACTAAACACACCACATAATAAACCCATGTCACACCCTGGCCTGACCAAAATAATAAAGAAAACACAACATACTAAGACTAATAGAGTTCCACGTAGTCATGGCTCTATGTAGTACTGTGGAATAGAGTTCCATGTCGTCATGTCTCTATGTAGTACTGTGGAATAGAGTTCCATGTAGTCATGGCTCTATGTAGTACTGTGGAATAGAGTTCCATGTCGTCATGGCTCTATGTAGTACTGTGGAATAGAGTTCCATGTAGTCATGGCTCTATGTAGTACTGTGGAATAGAGTTCCATGTAGTCATGGCTCTATGTAGTACTGTGGAATAGAGTTCTATGTAGTCATGGCTCTATGTAGTACTGTGGAATAGAGTTCCATGTAGTCATGTAGTACTCTTCGAGTACTTCCGGGTTGGAGCGAGCGGTCGCATCCGCATTTCGCTCCGCAGGTAGTATGACTTTTTCATTACATTTCATTATAGTACAACGGTTTGATTTGTCTAATCTTAGCAATTTCTTCTTAGCTAGCTACATAGCCGTCTTTGTATCTAAGATAATTGCGTAATTATCGTATTTCGTCGTCCTAACGTAGCCTTCACTGCTCTGCCCAGCAGCTAGCCAGCTAGCAAACGTCCACCGATTAGCAGCACTGTAGAAACTATTACACTCAACTGAACGACTTGATTAGTGTAGTGTTAGCTAGCTACATAGCTGTCTTTGCTGTCTTCGTATCCAAGATAAGTGTGTAGTCTTAGAGTGATTATCTTAATTTACCGAGGTTAGCTAGCCAGCTATTTGTCGTCCTTAACGTAGGTGACACTGCTAGCTAGCCAACAGCTAGCCAACGTTTTCTGAATAGAACTCAACAACCCGCTTCGCTCCACAGGTAGTATCACATTTTCATTTAATTTCACTACAGTACAACGGTTTGATTTGTTTGATCGTAGCTAGCTACATAGCCGTCTTTGTATCAAAGATAATTGTGTAGTCTAGAGCGATTTTCTAGGTTAGCTAGCCAGCTATTGTCGTTCTTTTAACGCAACGTAACGTAATCAACACTGCTAGCTAGCCAGCTAGCCCCCGAATAGCAGCACTGTAGAAACTATTACACTCAACAGAACGACTTGATTAGTGTAGTGTCAACAACGCAGCCACTGCCAGCTAGCCTACAAAGTCAACAACGCAGCCACTGCCAGCTAGCCTACTTCAGCAGTACTGTATCATTTTAATCATTTTAGTCAATAAGATTCTTGCTACGTAAGCTTAACTTTCTGAACATTCGAGACGTGTAGTCCACTTGTCATTCCAATCTCCTTTGCATTAGCGTAGCCTCTTCTGTAGCCTGTCAACTATGTGTCTGTCTATCCCTGTTCTCTCCTCTCTGCACAGACCATACAAACGCTCCACACCGCGTGGCCGCGGCCACCCTAATCTGGTGGTCCCAGCGCGCACGACCCACGTGGAGTTCCAGGTCTCCGGTAGCCTCTGGAACTGCCGATCTGCGGCCAACAAGGCAGAGTTCATCTCAGCCTATGCCTCCCTCCAGTCCCTCGACTTCTTGGCACTGACGGAAACATGGATCACCACAGATAACACTGCCACTCCTACTGCTCTCTCTTCGTCCGCCCACGTGTTCTCGCACACCCCGAGAGCTTCTGGTCAGCGGTGTGGTGGCACCGGGATCCTCATCTCTCCCAAGTGGTCATTCTCTCTTTCTCCCCTTACCGATCTGTCTATCGCCTCCTTTGAATTCCATGCTGTCACAGTTACCAGCCCTTTCAAGCTTAACATCCTTATCATTTATCGCCCTCCAGGTTCCCTCGGAGAGTTCATCAATGAGCTTGATGCCTTGATAAGCTCCTTTCCTGAGGACGGCTCACCTCTCACAGTTCTGGGCGACTTTAACTTCCCCACGTCTACCTTTGACTCATTCCTCTCTGCCTCCTTCTTTCCACTCCTCTCCTCTTTTGACCTCACCCTCTCACCTTCCCCCCCTACTCACAAGGCAGGCAATACGCTCGACCTCATCTTTACTAGATGCTGTTCTTCCACTAACCTCATTGCAACTCCCCTCCAAGTCTCCGACTACTACCTTGTATCCTTTTCCCTCTCGCTCTCATCCAACACTTCCCACACTGCCCCTACTCGGATGGTATCGCGTCGTCCCAACCTTCGCTCTCTCTCTCCCGCTACTCTCTCCTCTTCCATCCTATCATCTCTTCCCTCTGCTCAAACCTTCTCCAACCTATCTCCTGATTCTGCCTCCTCAACCCTCCTCTCCTCACTTTCTGCATCCTTTGACTCTCTATGCCCCCTATCCTCCAGGCCGGCTCGGTCCTCCCTCTCGCTCCGTGGCTCGACGACTCATTGCGAGCTCACAGAACAGGGCTCCGGGCAGCCGAGCGGAAATGGAGGAAAACTCGCCTCCTTGCGGACCTGGCATCCTTTCACTCCCTCCTCTCTACATTTTCCTCTTCTGTCTCTGCTGCTAAAGCCACTTTCTACCACTCTAAATTCCAAGCTTCTGCCTCTAACCCTAGGAAGCTCTTTGCCACCTTCTCCTCCCTCCTGAATCCCCCTCCCCTCCCCCTCCTCCCTCTCTGCAGATGACTTCGTCAACCATTTTGAAAAGAAGGTCGACGACATCCGATCCTCGTTTGCTAAGTCAAACGACACCGCTGGTTCTGCGCACACTGCCCTACCCTGTGCTCTGACCTCTTTCTCCCCTCTCTCTCCAGATGAAATCTCGCGTCTTGTGACGGCCGGCCGCCCAACAACCTGCCCGCTTGACCCTATCCCCTCCTCTCTTCTCCAGACCATTTCCGGAGACCTTCTCCCTTACCTCACCTCGCTCATCAACTCATCCCTGACCGCTGGCTACGTCCCTTCCGTCTTCAAGAGAGCGAGAGTTGCACCCCTTCTGAAAAAACCTACACTCGATCCCTCCAATGTCAACCACTACAGACCAGTATCCCTTCTTTCTTTTCTCTCCAAAACTCTTGAACGTGCCGTCCTTGGCCAGCTCTCCCGCTATCTCTCTCAGAATGACCTTCTTGATCCAAATCAGTCAGGTTTCAAGACTAGTCATTCAACTGAGACTGCTCTTCTCTGTATCACGGAGGCGCTCCGCACCGCTAAAGCTAACTCTCTCTCCTCTGCTCTCATCCTTCTAGACCTATCGGCTGCCTTCGATACTGTGTACCATCAGATCCTCCTCTCCACCCTCTCCGAGTTGGGCATCTCCGGCGCGGCCCACGCTTGGATTGCGTCCTACCTGACAGGTCGCTCCTACCAGGGGGCGTGGCGAGAATCTGTCTCCTCACCACGCGCTCTCACCACTGGTGTCCCCCAGGGCTCTGTTCTGGGCCCTCTCCTATTCTAGCTATACACCAAGTCACTTGGCTCTGTCATAACCTCACATGGTCTCTCCTATCATTGCTATGCAGACGACACACAATTAATCTTCTCCTTTCCCCCTTCTGATGACCAGGTGGCGAATCGCATCTCTGCATGTCTGGCAGACATATCAGTTTGGATGACGGATCACCACCTCAAGCTGAACCTCGGCAAGACGGAGCTGCTCTTCCTCCTGGGGAAGGACTGCCCATTCCATGATCTCGCCATCACGGTTGACAACTCCATTGTGTCCTCCTCCCAGAGCGCTAAGAACCTTGGCGTGATCCTGGACAACACCCTGTCGTTCTCAACTAACATCAAGGCGGTGGCCCGTTCCTGTAGGTTCATGCTCTACAACATCCGCAGAGTACGACCCTGCCTCACACAGGAAGCGGCGCAGGTCCTAATCCAGGCACTTGTCATCTCCCGTCTGGATTACTGCAACTCACTGTTGGCTGGGCTCCCTGCCTGTGCCATTAAACCCCTACAACTCATCCAGAACGCCGCAGCCCGTCTGGTGTTCAACCTTCCCAAGTTCTCCCACGTCACCCCGCTCCTCCGCTCTCTCCACTGGCTTCCAGTTGAAGCTCGCATCTGCTACAAGACCATGGTGCTTGCCTACGGAGCTGTGAGGGGAACGGCACCTCAGTACCTCCAGGCTCTGATCAGGCCCTACACCCAAACAAGGGCACTGCGTTCATCCACCTCTGGCCTGCTCGCCTCCCTACCACTGAGGAAGTACAGTTCCCGCTCAGCCCAGTCAAAACTGTTCGCTGCTCTGGCCCCCCAATGGTGGAACAAACTCCCTCACGACGCCAGGACAGCGGAGTCAATCACCACATTCCGGAGACACCTGAAACCCCACCTCTTTAAGGAATACCTAGGATAGGATAAGTAATCCTTCTCACCCCCCCCCCTTTTAAGATTTAGATGCACTATTGTAAAGTGACTGTTCCACTGGATGTCATAAGGTGAATGCACCAATTTGTAAGTCGCTCTGGATAAGAGCGTCTGCTAAATGACTTAACTGTAAAATGTAAATGTAAATGGCTCTATGTAGTACTGTGGAATAGAGTTCCATGTAGTCATGGCTCTATGTAGTACTGTGGAATAGAGTTCCATGTAGTCATGGCTCTATGTAGTACTGTGGAATAGAGTTCCATGTAGTCATGGCTCTATGTAGTACTGTGGAGTAGAGTTCCATGTAGTCATGGCTCTATGTAGTACTGTGGAATAGAGTTCCATGTAGTCATGGCTCTATGTAGTACTGTGGAATAGAGTTCCATGTAGACATGGCTCTATGTAGTACTGTGGAATAGAGTTCCATGTAGTCATGGCTCTATGTAGTACTGTGGAATAGAGTTCCATGTCGTCATGGCTCTATGTAGTACTGTGGAATAGAGTTCCATGTAGTCATGGTTCTATGTAGTACTGTGGAATAGAGTTCCATGTAGTCATGGCTCTATGTAGTACTGTGGAATAGAGTTACATGTAGTCATGGCTCTATGTAGTACTGTGGAATAGAGTTCCATGTCGTCATGGCTCTATGTAGTACTGTGGAATAGAGTTCCATGTAGTCATGGCTCTATGTAGTACTGTGGAATAGAGTTCCATGTCGTCATGGCTCTATGTAGTACTGTGGAATAGAGTTCCATGTCGTCATGGCTCTATGTAGTACTGTGGAATAGAGTTCCATGTCGTCATGGCTCTATGTAGTACTGTGGAATAGAGTTCCATGTAGTCATGGCTCTATGTAGTCCTGTGGAATAGAGTTCCATGTAGTCATGTCTCTATGTAGTACTGTGGAATAGAGTTCCATGAAGTCATGGCTCTATGTAGTACTGTGGAATATAGTTCCATGTAGTCATGGCTCTATGTAGTACTGTGGAATAGAGTTCCATGTAGTCATGGCTCTATGTAGTACTGTGGAATAGAGTTCCATGTAGTCATGTCTCTATGTAGTACTGTGGAATAGAGTTCCATGTAGTCATGGCTCTATGTAGTACTGTGGAATAGAGTTCCATGTAGTCATGGCTCTATGTAGTACTGTGGAATAGAGTTCCATGTAGTCATGGCTCTATGTAGTACTGTGGAATAGAGTTCCATGTAGTCATGGCTCTATGTAGTACTGTGGAATAGAGTGCCATGTAGTCATGGCTCTATGTAGTACTGTGGAATAGAGTTCCATGTAGTCATGGCTCTATGTAGTACTGTGGAATAGAGTTCTATGTAGTCATGGCTCTATGTAGTACTGTGGAATAGAGTTCCATGTCGTCATGGCTCTATGTAGTACTGTGTAATAGAGTTCCATGTAGTCATGGCTCTATGTAGTACTGTGGAATAGAGTTCCATGTAGTCATGGCTCTATGTAGTACTGTGGAATAGAGTTCCATGTAGTCATGGCTCTATGTAGTACTGTGGAATGGAGTTCAGGCTGGTTATAGACCTCCTCAGGCTGGTTATAGACCTCCTCAGGCTGGTTATAGACCCACTCAGGCTGGTTATAGACCTCCTCAGGCTGGTTATAGACCCACTCAGGCTGGTTATAGACCTCCTCAGGCTGGCTATAGACCTCCTCAGGCTGGTTATAGACCCACTCAGGCTGGTTATAGACCTCCTGGTTATAGACAGACTATCACATTCAACCATAACTGCAGGCCATATAGCCCATCTATCCTATTTAAAAGGGACTGAAGACAAAACAGATCACGTGGTTCCATTGCAACATATTTATTAGTGAGACCAAAGCAACAACATATATAATACATTAAATCAAATAGCCTACTGCACACACAACAACTTTTCAAATGTTCAACTCAAAAGGCACAGAAAAACATGGACAGTCAGGTTCACTGTAAATTCAGAAATTGCTGGAAAGCAACAAAATAAAGTAAAGCACTGATTATTGAGAATGACCGCTAAGACATGATCCATTAATTTAAATAATTAAAATGGTATCCTAGGCTACAAACCTAAACCTAATACATAAGTTCAAATCAAAAGGTCTGATTGACATGACATCACAGCCACATCCTGAGTGAAGACACATTCACACGTCAAAAGATGGTTTAGTATTTAGTTTAAAAGCTCTGGTAAAGTCCAAGAGAATAATAAACACTTTTCAACAAGGAAACAGGAATCCCCCCTCTCTCATGATCATTTTAAAGGAGAACAAAAACTGCTTAGCCTACATTTGAACCGCAGGAGTTTCATTACTCAGCATCTTCCCAGTTAATAGACCAGTTGTGCTGTTTGGCTAGTTGAACAGAACTAGGGCCTATCACTACACAGCCCACCTCTTCCAATGCATTGTGGGAAAGTGTGCATCTAATTCTACTAGATGAAGAGACAAAATGAATACATCATCCTGGCATTTAAAGGATACTCTATTTTAAATGAGTACAACATCCTGGCATTTAAAGGATACTAGTTTTTGCATTCTCAAACCTCCTGCTATTTAGGACATTTTTTTGGACAAGGCTTCTGTCTCAGGGTAGGAGTGGTGATCTAGGATCAGGTCACACCCTGCCTGTCAAATCCTATTCATTATGATCTAAAATGTAAAGCTGATCCTAGATCAACCATGAGACCAGGGATCTAACACAATGGGGGGCAACTTCATGAAAACAGGGAATTTAAGAGAGAGAGAGAGAGAGAGAGAGAGAGAGAGAGAGAGAGAGAGAGAGAGAGAGAGAGAGAGAGAGAGAGAGACTGAGTACTGACAGCTGGATATTCAATACTGTGGCATGTCGGTGGACAGTGTGAGATACGGAGTGACTGAGTACTTACAGCTGGATATTCAATACTGTGGCATGTCGGTGGACAGCATGAGAGACGGAGTGACTGAGTACTGACAGCTGGATATTCAATACCGTGGCATGTCGGAGGACAGCGTGAGATACGGAGTGACTGAGTACTTACAGCTGGATATTCAATACTGTGGCATGTCGGAGGACAGCATGAGAGATGGAGTGACTGAGTACTTACAGCTGGACCCGATGAGCGTGCCCGATCTCCCAAGAAGAGTCCTGTGACAACACCCTTATGGAAAACCTGCTGAACTGGAATAACACACACGTGTGTGTGTGTGTGTGTGTGTGTGTGTGTGTGTGTGTGTGTGTGTGTGTGTGTGTGTGTGTGTGTGTGTGTGTGTGTGTGTGTGTGTGTGTTTGCCAGATCAGCACTAGACAAAACAAGAACATAATGTATAAACTAAAAAAAATCCATAAACACATTTTATCCACCATATGTTCGTTTTTATTAACATTTAAGAAGGAAAACCCAGACACTGCTCTTGCTTGTATTACCCCCAAGCCATAAGACTCCTGAACAGGTCATCAAAATTGCTACCTGGACTATCTGCATTGTGTCCCACCACCCGCCAACCCTTCCTTTTTATAGTGTATAATAACCCATAACACAACCACAAGAGTGTTACATAGTTTCTTACATAAACGTACAAGAGGTGATCAGTGTTTGATGGCGATGAGATGAAAGGAGGCGGCGTAGTCACACTTGTGGTTGCTGTCCCGGTCCTCAGCCTGCTGCAGAGTGAACTCCTCCACAGACAGTCCCAGCTTCGACAGCGTCTCGGTGATGAACTCCTCGCTCAGGTTGACACAGTCGAACCTCTGCTCTCCCACCGTGTAGAAGGTCTCATCCAGGTCCCCGATCAGGACCAGGACCCCTCCAGACCTCAGTAGGTCCACCATGGAGGACAGCGAGCGGCGGTAGGACTCGCGGTCCTTACACGCCGCTTCCAGGCACAGCGAGGAGAGGACACAGTCCGCCGGAGGAACCGTGACAGGGTGGAACGGGTTCTCCAGGCAGATGTCACACTTTAGAACCTGTTTAACCCTCTGACGGAGAGTGTCTGAGATGATCGCTGGGGTTCTGGTGAGAGCAAGAGAAGGCGAATTAGGTTTTTATAAGTAAATAGAATACAACGATTACAAGAAAGAAATGAAGCGCAAAGAGGGATACCTACATTTAAAAAAAACATTTTTTTTAACCATAGTTGAAACCGTACAACTTTTAACCTGTATCTGTAAAAATACAGTACATTTTACAGTAAGTTTCTTTGGAATGAATGGTAACGTACTGTACCTTTTTTTTTTTTTTTTTTTTGTAACTTTCAGGTAACCAGATGCCAATAAGTTACTGTAAAAAAAAAACAGGATTACTGTACCTTTTCCTCTCCAGATCACAGACATACTGGAGGTGAGTGTTCCAGTCTAAACATCCCTCCTCGGCTTTCAGCCACTTCTCAATCTCCTTCCTGTTGCTGTCCACGTAGTCCGATACCACGATCTCATCATAGTACTCACAGGCACTGATCAGCGTGTGGATGGTTGGCCCTGTACCCACCTCTATCAGCCTCTGGCCCCTGTACTTACCTGAGGAGAGAAACAACACAGTTTCGTTCATTCTCTGTTGATATGGATTTAACTGTCCATTATATAGAGGGCATTCAGAAAGTATTCAGACCCCTTCCCTTTTGGCCACATTTTGTTACATTACAGCCTTATTGTAAAATGGATAAATAGATTGGATTTCTCAGATTTCACAACACACTGTGTACCCTCAGGCCCCTACTCCACTACTACCACATATCTACAGTACTAAATCCATCTGTATGTATAGTGTGTGTGTGTGTGTATGTGTGCGTGCGTGCGTGCGTGTGTGTGTGTGCGTGCATGCGTGTGTGTGTGTGTGTGCGTGTGTGTGCGTACATGCGTGTGTGTGTGTGTGTGTGTGTGTGTGTGTGCGTGCATGCGTGTGTGTGTGTGTGTGTGTGTGTGTGTGTGTGTGTGTGTGTGTGTGTGTGTGTGTGTGTGTGTGTGTGTGTGTGTGTGTGTGTGTGTGTGTTGCATCAGGCCCCACTGTTCCATTTTCCAACAGCAGTCTAGGTGTATTTTAGTCTGTTTTTAATTATAATTTCACTGTTTGAGTCAGTGACCTGATGAGGAATAGAGTTCCACGTAGTCATGGCTCTATGTAGTACTGTGGAATAGAGTTCCACGTAGTCATGGCTCTATGTAGTACTGTGGAATAGAGTTCCATGTCGTCATGTCTCTATGTAGTACTGTGGAATAGAGTTCCATGTAGTCATGGCTCTATGTAGTACTGTGGAATAGAGTTCCATGTCGTCATGGCTCTATGTAGTACTGTGGAATAGAGTTCCATGTAGTCATGGCTCTATGTAGTACTGTGGAATAGAGTTCCATGTCGTCATGGCTCTATGTAGTACTGTGGAATAGAGTTCCATGTAGTCATGGCTCTATGTAGTACTGTGGAATAGAGTTCCATGTAGTCATGGCTCTATGTAGTACTGTGGAATAGAGTTCTATGTAGTCATGGCTCTATGTAGTACTGTGGAATAGAGTTCCATGTAGTCATGTAGTACTCTTCGAGTACTTCCGGGTTGGAGCGAGCGGTCGCATCCGCATTTCGCTCCGCAGGTAGTATGACTTTTTCATTACATTTCATTATAGTACAACGGTTTGATTTGTCTAATCTTAGCAATTTCTTCTTAGCTAGCTACATAGCCGTCTTTGTATCTAAGATAATTGCGTAATTATCGTATTTCGTCGTCCTAACGTAGCCTTCACTGCTCTGCCCAGCAGCTAGCCAGCTAGCAAACGTCCACCGATTAGCAGCACTGTAGAAACTATTACACTCAACTGAACGACTTGATTAGTGTAGTGTTAGCTAGCTACATAGCTGTCTTTGCTGTCTTCGTATCCAAGATAAGTGTGTAGTCTTAGAGTGATTATCTTAATTTACCGAGGTTAGCTAGCCAGCTATTTGTCGTCCTTAACGTAGGTGACACTGCTAGCTAGCCAACAGCTAGCCAACGTTTTCTGAATAGAACTCAACAACCCGCTTCGCTCCACAGGTAGTATCACATTTTCATTTAATTTCACTACAGTACAACGGTTTGATTTGTTTGATCGTAGCTAGCTACATAGCCGTCTTTGTATCAAAGATAATTGTGTAGTCTAGAGCGATTTTCTAGGTTAGCTAGCCAGCTATTGTCGTTCTTTTAACGCAACGTAACGTAATCAACACTGCTAGCTAGCCAGCTAGCCCCCCGAATAGCAGCACTGTAGAAACTATTACACTCAACAGAACGACTTGATTAGTGTAGTGTCAACAACGCAGCCACTGCCAGCTAGCCTACAAAGTCAACAACGCAGCCACTGCCAGCTAGCCTACTTCAGCAGTACTGTATCATTTTAATCATTTTAGTCAATAAGATTCTTGCTACGTAAGCTTAACTTTCTGAACATTCGAGACGTGTAGTCCACTTGTCATTCAATCTCCTTTGCATTAGCGTAGCCTCTTCTGTAGCCTGTCAACTATGTGTCTGTCTATCCCTGTTCTCTCCTCTCTGCACAGACCATACAAACGCTCCACACCGCGTGGCCGCGGCCACCCTAATCTGGTGGTCCCAGCGCGCACGACCCACGTGGAGTTCCAGGTCTCCGGTAGCCTCTGGAACTGCCGATCTGCGGCCAACAAGGCAGAGTTCATCTCAGCCTATGCCTCCCTCCAGTCCCTCGACTTCTTGGCACTGACGGAAACATGGATCACCACAGATAACACTGCCACTCCTACTGCTCTCTCTTCGTCCGCCCACGTGTTCTCGCACACCCCGAGAGCTTCTGGTCAGCGGGGTGGTGGCACCGGGATCCTCATCTCTCCCAAGTGGTCATTCTCTCTTTCTCCCCTTACCGATCTGTCTATCGCCTCCTTTGAATTCCATGCTGTCACAGTTACCAGCCCTTTCAAGCTTAACATCCTTATCATTTATCGCCCTCCAGGTTCCCTCGGAGAGTTCATCAATGAGCTTGATGCCTTGATAAGCTCCTTTCCTGAGGACGGCTCACCTCTCACAGTTCTGGGCGACTTTAACTTCCCCACGTCTACCTTTGACTCATTCCTCTCTGCCTCCTTCTTTCCACTCCTCTCCTCTTTTGACCTCACCCTCTCACCTTCCCCCCCTACTCACAAGGCAGGCAATACGCTCGACCTCATCTTTACTAGATGCTGTTCTTCCACTAACCTCATTGCAACTCCCCTCCAAGTCTCCGACTACTACCTTGTATCCTTTTCCCTCTCGCTCTCATCCAACACTTCCCACACTGCCCCTACTCGGATGGTATCGCGCCGTCCCAACCTTCGCTCTCTCTCTCCCGCTACTCTCTCCTCTTCCATCCTATCATCTCTTCCCTCTGCTCAAACCTTCTCCAACCTATCTCCTGATTCTGCCTCCTCAACCCTCCTCTCCTCACTTTCTGCATCCTTTGACTCTCTATGCCCCCTATCCTCCAGGCCGGCTCGGTCCTCCCCTCTCGCTCCGTGGCTCGACGACTCATTGCGAGCTCACAGAACAGGGCTCCGGGCAGCCGAGCGGAAATGGAGGAAAACTCGCCTCCTTGCGGACCTGGCATCCTTTCACTCCCTCCTCTCTACATTTTCCTCTTCTGTCTCTGCTGCTAAAGCCACTTTCTACCACTCTAAATTCCAAGCTTCTGCCTCTAACCCTAGGAAGCTCTTTGCCACCTTCTCCTCCCTCCTGAATCCCCCTCCCCCCCCTCCTCCCTCTCTGCAGATGACTTCGTCAACCATTTTGAAAAGAAGGTCGACGACATCCGATCCTCGTTTGCTAAGTCAAACGACACCGCTGGTTCTGCGCACACTGCCCTACCCTGTGCTCTGACCTCTTTCTCCCCTCTCTCTCCAGATGAAATCTCGCGTCTTGTGACAGCCGGCCGCCCAACAACCTGCCCGCTTGACCCTATCCCCTCCTCTCTTCTCCAGACCATTTCCGGAGACCTTCTCCCTTACCTCACCTCGCTCATCAACTCATCCCTGACCGCTGGCTACGTCCCTTCCGTCTTCAAGAGAGCGAGAGTTGCACCCCTTCTGAAAAAACCTACACTCGATCCCTCCAATGTCAACAACTACAGACCAGTATCCCTTCTTTCTTTTCTCTCCAAAACTCTTGAACGTGCCGTCCTTGGCCAGCTCTCCCGCTATCTCTCTCAGATTGACCTTCTTGATCCAAATCAGTCAGGTTTCAAGACTAGTCATTCAACTGAGACTGCTCTTCTCTGTATCACGGAGGCGCTCCGCACCGCTAAAGCTAACTCTCTCTCCTCTGCTCTCATCCTTCTAGACCTATCGGCTGCCTTCGATACTGTGTACCATCAGATCCTCCTCTCCACCCTCTCCGAGTTGGGCATCTCCGGCGCGGCCCACGCTTGGATTGCGTCCTACCTGACAGGTCGCTCCTACCAGGGGCGTGGCGAGAATCTGTCTCCTCACCACGCGCTCTCACCACTGGTGTCCCCCAGGGCTCTGTTCTGGGCCCTCTCCTATTCTAGCTATACACCAAGTCACTTGGCTCTGTCATAACCTCACATGGTCTCTCCTATCATTGCTATGCAGACGACACACAATTAATCTTCTCCTTTCCCCTTCTGATGACCAGGTGGCGAATCGCATCTCTGCATGTCTGGCAGACATATCAGTGTGGATGACGGATCACCACCTCAAGCTGAACCTCGGCAAGACGGAGCTGCTCTTCCTCCCGGGGAAGGACTGCCCATTCCATGATCTCGCCATCACGGTTGACAACTCCATTGTGTCCTCCTCCCAGAGCGCTAAGAACCTTGGCGTGATCCTGGACAACACCCTGTCGTTCTCAACTAACATCAAGGCGGTGGCCCGTTCCTGTAGGTTCATGCTCTACAACATCCGCAGAGTACGACCCTGCCTCACACAGGAAGCGGAGCAGGTCCTAATCCAGGCACTTGTCATCTCCCGTCTGGATTACTGCAACTCGCTGTTGGCTGGGCTCCCTGCCTGTGCCATTAAACCCCTACAACTCATCCAGAACGCCGCAGCCCGTCTGGTGTTCAACCTTCCCAAGTTCTCCCACGTCACCCCGCTCCTCCGCTCTCTCCACTGGCTTCCAGTTGAAGCTCGCATCCGCTACAAGACCATGGTGCTTGCCTACGGAGCTGTGAGGGGAACGGCACCTCAGTACCTCCAGGCTCTGATCAGGCCCTACACCCAAACAAGGGCACTGCGTTCATCCACCTCTGGCCTGCTCGCCTCCCTACCACTGAGGAAGTACAGTTCCCGCTCAGCCCAGTCAAAACTGTTCGCTGCTCTGGCCCCCCAATGGTGGAACAAACTCCCTCACGACGCCAGGACAGCGGAGTCAATCACCACATTCCGGAGACACCTGAAACCCCACCTCTTTAAGGAATACCTAGGATAGGATAAGTAATCCTTCTCACCCCCCCCCCTTTTAAGATTTAGATGCACTATTGTAAAGTGACTGTTCCACTGGATGTCATAAGGTGAATGCACCAATTTGTAAGTCGCTCTGGATAAGAGCGTCTGCTAAATGACTTAACTGTAAAATGTAAATGTAAATGGCTCTATGTAGTACTGTGGAATAGAGTTCCATGTAGTCATGGCTCTATGTAGTACTGTGGAATAGAGTTCCATGTAGTCATGGCTCTATGTAGTACTGTGGAATAGAGTTCCATGTAGTCATGGCTCTATGTAGTACTGTGGAATAGAGTTCCATGTAGTCATGTCTCTATGTAGTACTGTGGAATAGAGTTCCATGTAGTCATGGCTCTATGTAGTACTGTGGAATAGAGTTCCATGTAGTCATGGCTCTATGTAGTACTGTGGAATAGAGTTCCATGTAGTCATGGCTCTATGTAGTACTGTGGAATAGAGTTCCATGTAGTCATGGCTCTATGTAGTACTGTGGAATAGAGTTCCATGTAGTCATGGCTCTATGTAGTACTGTGGAATAGAGTTCCATGTAGTCATGGCTCTATGTAGTACTGTGGAATAGAGTTCTATGTAGTCATGGCTCTATGTATTACTGTGGAATAGAGTTCCATGTCGTCATGGCTCTATGTAGTACTGTGTAATAGAGTTCCATGTAGTCATGGCTCTATGTAGTACTGTGGAATAGAGTTCCATGTAGTCATGGCTCTATGTAGTACTGTGGAATAGAGTTCCATGTAGTCATGGCTCTATGTAGTACTGTGGAATAGAGTTCAGGCTGGTTATAGACCTCCTCAGGCTGGTTATAGACCTCCTCAGGCTGGTTATAGACCCACTCAGGCTGGTTATAGACCTCCTCAGGCTGGCTATAGACCTCCTCAGGCTGGTTATAGACCTCCTCAGGCTGGTTATAGACCTCCTCAGGCTGGTTATAGACCCACTCAGGCTGGTTATAGACCTCCTGGTTATAGACAGACTATCACATTCAACCATAACTGCAGGCCATATAGCCCATCTATCCTATTTAAAAGGGACTGAAGACAAAACAGATCACGTGGTTCCATTGCAACATATTTATTAGTGAGACCAAAGCAACAACATATATAATACATTAAATCAAATAGCCTACTGCACACACAACAACTTTTCAAATGTTCAACTCAAAAGGCACAGAAAAACATGGTCAGTCAGGTTCACTGTAAATTCAGAAATTGCTGGAAAGCAACAAAATAAAGTAAAGCACTGATTATTGAGAATGACCGCTAAGACATGATCCATTAATTTAAATAATTAAAATGGTATCCTAGGCTACAAACCTAAACCTAATACATAAGTTAAAATCAAAAGGCCTGATTGACATGACATCACAGCCACATCCTGAGTGAAGACACATTCACACGTCAAAAGATGGTTTAGTATTTAGTTTAAAAGCTCTGGTAAAGTCCAAGAGAATAATAAACACTTTTCAACAAGGAAACAGGAATCCAACCCCCCCCCTCTCATGATCATTTTAAAGGAGAACAAAAACTGCTTAGCCTACATTTGAACCGCAGGAGTTTCATTATTCAGCATCTTCCCAGTTAATAGACCAGTTGTGTTGTTTGGCTAGTTGAACAGAACTAGGGCCTATCACTACACAGCCCACCTCTTCCAATGCATTGTGGGAAAGTGTGCATCTAATTCTACTAGATGAAGAGACAAAATGAATACATAATCCTGGCATTTAAAGGATACTCTATTTTAAATGAGTACAACATCCTGGCATTTAAAGGATACTCTATTTTAAATGAGTACAACATCCTGGCATTTAAAGGATACTAGTTTTTGCATTCTCAAACCTCCTGCTATTTAGGACATTTTTTTGGACAAGGCTTCTGTCTCAGGGTAGGAGTGGTGATCTAGGATCAGGTCACACCCTGCCTGTCAAATCCTATTCATTATGATCTAAAATGTAAAGCTGATCCTAGATCAACCATGAGACCAGGGATCTAACACAATGGGGGGCAACTTCATGAAAACAGGGAATTTAAGAGAGAGAGAGAGAGAGAGAGAGAGAGAGAGAGAGAGAGAGAGAGAGAGAGAGAGAGAGAGAGAGAGAGAGAGAGAGAGAGAGAGAGAGAGAGAGAGAGAGAGAGAGAGAGAGAGAGAGAGAGAGAGAGAGAGAGAGAGAGAGAGAGAGAGAGAGAGAGAGAGAGAGAGAGACAGAGAGACAGAGAGACAGAGAGAGAGAGAGACAGAGAGACAGAGAGAGAGACAGAGAGAGAGACAGAGAGAGAGAGAGACAGAGAGAGAGACAGAGAGAGACAGAGAGAGACAGAGAGAGACGGAGAGAAAGAGAGAGACAGGGAGAGAAAGAGAGAGACGGAGAGAAAGAGAGAGATGGAGAGAAAGAGAGAGAGAGAGAGAGAGAGAGAGATGGAGAGACAGAGAGAGAGAGAGAGAGAGAGAGAGAGAGAGAGAGAGAGAGAGAGAGAGAGAGAGAGAGAGAGAGAGAGAGAGAGAGAGAGAGACAGAGAGACAGAGAGACAGAGAGAAAGAGAGAAAGAGAGAAAGAGAGAAAGAGAGAGAAGAGAGAGAGACAGAGACAGAGACAGAGACAGAGACAGAGACAGAGACAGAGACAGAGAGAGAGACGGAGAGACGGAGAGACGGAGAGAGAGACTGAGTACTGACAGCTGGATATTCAATACTGTGGCATGTCGGTGGACAGCATGAGAGACGGACGGAGTGACTGAGTACTGACAGCTGGATATTCAATACCGTGGCATGTCGGAGGACAGTGTGAGATACGGAGTGACTGAGTACTTACAGCTGGATATTCAATACTGTGGCATGTCGGTGGACAGCATGAGAGACGGAGTGACTGAGTACTGACAGCTGGATATTCAATACCGTGGCATGTCGGTGGACAGCATGAGAGACGGAGTGACTGAGTACTGACAGCTGGATATTCAATACCGTGGCATGTCGGAGGACAGCGTGAGATACGGAGTGACTGAGTACTTACAGCTGGATATTCAATACTGTGGCATGTCGGAGGACAGCATGAGAGACGGAGTGACTGAGTACTTACAGCTGGATATTCAATACTGTGGCATGTCGGTGGACAGCATGAGAGACGGAGTGACTGAGTACTGACAGCTGGATATTCAATACTGTGGCATGTCGGAGGACAGCATGAGAGATGGAGTGACTGAGTACTTACAGCTGGACCCGATGAGCGTGCCCGATCCTTACAGCTGGACCCGATGAGCGTGCCCGATCTCCCAAGAAGAGTCCTGTGACAACACCCTTATGGAAAACCTGCTGAACTGGAATAACACACACGTGTGTGTGTGTGTGTGTGTGTGTGTGTGTGTGTGTGTGTGTGTGTGTGTGTGTGTGTGTGTGTGTGTGTGTGTGTGTGTTTGCCAGATCAGCACTAGACAAAACAAGAACATAATGTATAAACTAAAAAAAATCCATAAACACATTTTATCCACCATATGTTCGTTTTTATTAACATTTAAGAAGGAAAACCCAGACACTGCTCTTGCTTGTATTACCCCCAAGCCATAAGACTCCTGAACAGGTCATCAAAATGGCTACCTGGACTATCTGCATTGTGTCCCACCACCCGCCAACCCCTCTTTCACGCTGCTGCTACTCAGTTTATCTTATATGCATAGTCACTTTAATTATACATTCATGTACATACTACCTCAATTGGGCCGACCAACCATTGTGTCCCACCACCCGCCAACCCTTCCTTTTTATAGTGTATAATAACCCATAACACAACCACAAGAGTGTTACATAGTTTCTTACATAAACGTACAAGAGGTGATCAGTGTTTGATGGCGATGAGATGAAAGGAGGCGGCGTAGTCACACTTGTGGTTGCTGTCCCGGTCCTCAGCCTGCTGCAGAGTGAACTCCTCCACAGACAGTCCCAGCTTCGACAGCGTCTCGGTGATGAACTCCTCGCTCAGGTTGACACAGTCGAACCTCTGCTCTCCCACCGTGTAGAAGGTCTCATCCAGGTCCCGATCAGGACCAGGACCCCTCCAGACCTCAGTAGGTCCACCATGGAGGACAGCGAGCGGCGGTAGGACTCGCGGTCCTTACACGCCGCTTCCAGGCACAGCGAGGAGAGGACACAGTCCGCCGGAGGAACCGTGACAGGGTGGAACGGGTTCTCCAGGCAGATGTCACACTTTAGAACCTGTTTAACCCTCTGACGGAGAGTGTCTGAGATGATCGCTGGGGTTCTGGTGAGAGCAAGAGAAGGCGAATTAGGTTTTTATAAGTAAATAGAATACAACGATTACAAGAAAGAAGTGAAGCGAAAAGAGGGATACCTACATTTAAAAAAAACATTTTTTTTAACCATAGTTGAAACCGTACAACTTTTAACCTGTATCTGCACTGTAAAAATACAGTACATTTTACAGTAAGTTTCTTTGGAATGAATGGTAACGTACTGTACCTTTTTTTTTATTTTTTTACAGTAACTTTCAGGTAACCAGATGCCAATAAGTTACTGTAAAAAAAAAACAGGATTACTGTACCTTTTCCTCTCCAGATCACAGACATACTGGAGGTGAGTGTTCCAGTCTAAACATCCCTCCTCGGCTTTCAGCCACTTCTCAATCTCCTTCCTGTTGCTGTCCACGTAGTCCGACACCACGATCTCATCATAGTACTCACAGGCACTGATCAGCGTGTGGATGGTTGGCCCTGTACCCACCTCTATCAGCCTCTGGCCCCTGTACTTACCTGAGGAGAGAAACAACACAGTTTCGTTCATTCTCTGTTGATATGGATTTAACTGTCCATTATATAGAGGGCATTCAGAAAGTATTCAGACCCCTTCCCTTTTGGCCACATTTTGTTACATTACAGCCTTATTGTAAAATGGATAAAAAACTAATGTAACGATCGTCGTCGGAACGAGACCAAGGTGCAGCGTGGTAAGTTTTCTAATGTAACGATCATCGTCGGAACGAGACCAAGGTGCAGCGTGGTAAGTTTTCTTTAATATTTTAAATGTTCCACCAAAAACAATCAACAATTCAACGAACGTAAAGCAATGAAATGCAACAAACAAAGACAAGATTCCACAAATGAAAGAGGGAAAAAGGCCTAAGTGTGATTCCCAATCAGAGACAACGATGGACAGCTGCCTCTGATTGGGAACCATAACAGGCCCAACACAAAGAAACAGATAACATAGAAAGTCCAAATCACACCTTGACCTAACCAAAATAGAGAATAAAAACCTCTCTATGGCCAGGGCGTGACAACAAATATTTCCTCATCAAGCTACACACAATACACCATAATGACATCACAATACCCCATAATGACATCACAATACCCCATAACGACTTCACAATACCCCATAATGACATCACAATACCCCATAACGACTTCACAATACCCCATAATGACATCACAATACCCCATAATGACATCACAATACCCCATAACGACTTCACAATACCCCATAATGACTAAGCCTACATTTCTTGCAAATGTATATAAAAAAAACTAAAACATAAATACCCTATTTGTATTCATTATGGATCCCCATTAGCTGCTGTCAAAGCAGCTGCTACTCTTCTTTAAGGCAGTTTATAAAACATGTAAAACATTACAATACATTCACAGATTTCACAACACACTGTGTGCCCTCAGGCCCCTACTCCACCGCTACCACATATCTACAGTACTAATTTACAGTCTAGACAGTGATAAAGCCATGTGTATGCATAGTGTGTGTGTGTGTGTGTGTGTGTGTGTGTGTGTGTGTGTGTGTGTGTGTGTGTGTGTGTGTGTGTGTGTGTGTGTGTGTGTGTGTGTGTGTGTGTGTGTGTGTGTTGCATCAGTCCCCACTGTTCCATTTTCCAACAGCAGTCTAGGTGTATTTTAGTCTGTTTTTAATTATAATTTCACTGCTTGCGTCAGTCACCTGATGTGGAATAGAGTTCCATGTAGTCATGGCTCTATGTAGTACTGTGGAATAGAGTTCCCTGTAGTCATGGCTCTATGTAGTCCTGTGGAATAGAGTTCCCTGTAGTCATGGCTCTATGTAGTCCTGTGGAATAGAGTTCCATGTAGTCATGGCTCTATGTAGTCCTGTGGAATAGAGTTCCCTGTAGTCATGGCTCTATGTAGTCCTGTGGAATAGAGTTCCCTGTAGTCATGGCTCTATGTAGTCCTGTGGAATAGAGTTCCATGTAGTCATGGCTCTATGTAGTCCTGTGGAATAGAGTTCCCTGTAGTCATGGCTCTATGTAGTACTGTGGAATAGAGTTCCATGTAGTCATGGCTCTATGTAGTACTGTGGAATAGAGTTCCATGTAGTCGTGGCTCTATGTAGTACTGTGGAATAGAGTTCCATGTAGTCATGGCTCTATGTAGTACTGTGGAATAGAGTTCCATGTCGTCATGGCTCTATGTAGTACTGTGGAATAGAGTTCCATGTCGTCATGGCTCTATGTAGTACTGTGGAATAGAGTTCCATGTAGTCATGGCTCTATGTAGTACTGTGGAATAGAGTTCCATGTAGTCGTGGCTCTATGTAGTACTGTGGAATAGAGTTCCATGTAGTCGTGGCTCTATGTAGTACTGTGGAATAGAGTTCCATGTAGTCATGGCTCTATGTAGTACTGTGGAATAGAGTTCCATGTCGTCATGGCTCTATGTAGTACTGTGGAATAGAGTTCCATGTAGTCATGGCTCTATGTAGTACATTTACATTTAAGTCATTTAGCAGACGCTCTTATCCAGAGCGACTTACAAATTGGTGCATACACCTTATGACAACCAGTGGAACAGCCACTTGCATCTAAATCTTGTTGGGGGGTCGGGGGGGGGGGGTGAGAAGGATTACTTACCCTTACTTACCCTATCCTAGGTATTCCTTGAAGAGGTGGGGTTTCAGGTGTCTCCGGAAGGTGGTGATTGACTCCGCTGTCCTGGCGTCGTGAGGGAGTTTGTTCCACCATTGGGGGCCAGAGCAGCGAACAGTTTTGACTGGGCTGAGCGGGAACTGTACTTCCTCAGTGGTAGGGAGGCGAGCAGGCCAGAGGTGGATGAACGCAGTGCCCTTGTTTGGGTGTAGGGCCTGATCAGAGCCTGGAGGTACTGAGGTGCCGTTCCCCTCACAGCTCCGTAGGCGAGCACCATGGTCTTGTAGCGGATGCGAGCTTCAACTGGAAGCCAGTGGAGAGAGCGGAGGAGCGGGGTGACGTGAGAGAACTTGGGAAGGTTGAACACCAGACGGGCTGCGGCGTTCTGGATGAGTTGTAGGGGTTTAATGGCACAGGCAGGGAGCCCAGCCAACAGCGAGTTGCAGTAATCAAGACGGGAGATGACAAGTGCCTGGATTAGGACCTGCGCCGCTTCCTGTGTGAGGCAGGGTCGTACTCTGCGGATGTTGTAGAGCATGAACCTACAGGAACGGGACACCGCCTTGATGTTAGTTGAGAACGTCAGGGTGTTGTCCAGGATCACGCCAAGGTTCTTAGCGCTCTGGGAGGAGGACACAATGGAGTTGTCAACCGTGATGGCGAGATCATGGAACGGGCAGTCCTTCCCCGGGAGGAAGAGGAGCTCCGTCTTGCTGAGGTTCAGCTTGAGGTGGTGATCCGTCATCCACACTGATATGTCTGCCAGACATGCAGAGATGCGATTCGCCACCTGGTCATCAGAAGGGGAAAGGAGAAGATTAATTGTGTGTCGTCTGCATAGCAATGATAGGAGAGACCATGTGAGGTTATGACAGAGCCAAGTGACTTGGTGTATAGCGAGAATAAGAGAGGGCCTAGAACAGAGCCCTGGGGGACACCAGTGGTGAGAGCGCGTGGTGAGGAGACAGATTCTCGCCACGCCACCTGGTAGGAGCGACCTGTCAGGTAGGACGCAATCCAAGCGTGGGCCGCGCCGGAGATGCCCAACTCGGAGAGGGTGGAGAGGAGGATCTGATGGTTCACAGTATCGAAGGCAGCCGATAGGTCTAGAAGGATGAGAGCAGAGGAGAGAGAGTTAGCTTTAGCAGTGCGGAGCGCCTCCGTGATACAGAGAAGAGCAGTCTCAGTTGAATGACTAGTCTTGAAACCTGACTGATTTGGATCAAGAAGGTCATTCTGTGAGAGATAGCGGTAGAGCTGGCCAAGGACGGCACGCTCAAGAGTTTTGGAGAGAAAAGAGAGGAGGGATACTGGTCTGTAGTTGTTGACATCGGAGGGATCGAGTGTAGGTTTTTTCAGAAGGGGTGCAACTCTCGCTCTCTTGAAGACGGGAGGGACGTAGCCAGCGGTCAGGGATGAGTTGATGAGCGAGGTGAGGTAAGGGAGAAGGTCTCCGGAAATGGTCTGGAGAAGAGAGGAGGGGATAGGGTCAAGCGGGCAGGTTGTTGGGCGGCCGGCCGTCACAAGACGCGAGATTTCATCTGGAGAGAGAGGGGAGAAAGAGGTCAGAGCATAGGGTAGGGCAGTGTGAGCAGAACCAGCGGTGTCGTTTGACTTAGCAAACGAGGATCGGATGTCATCGACCTTCTTTTCAAAATGGTTGACGAAGTCATCTGCAGAGAGGGAGGAGGGAGGGGGGGGGGGGGATTCAGGAGGGAGGAGAAGGTGGCAAAGAGCTTCCTAGGGTTAGAGGCAGATGCTTGGAATTTAGAATGGTAGAAAGTGGCTTTAGCAGCAGAGACAGAGGAGGAAAATGTAGAGAGGAGGGAGTGAAAGGATGCCAGGTCCGCAGGGAGGCGAGTTTTCCTCCATTTCCGCTCGGCTGCCCGGAGCCCTGTTCTGGAAGCTCGCAATGAGTCGTCGAGCCACGGAGCGGGAGGGGAGGACCGAGCCGGCCTGGAGGATAGGGGACATAGAGAGTCAAAGGATGCAGTAAGGGAGGAGAGGAGGGTTGAGGAGGCAGAATCAGGAGATAGGTTGGAGAAAGTTTGAGCAGAGGGAAGAGATGATAGGATGGAAGAGGAGAGAGTAGCGGGGGAGAGAGAGCGAAGGTTGGGACGGCGCGATACCATCCGAGTAGGGGCAGTGTGGGAAGTGTTGGATGAGAGCGAGAGGGAAAAGGATACAAGGTAGTGGTCGGAGACTTGGTGGGGAGTTGCAATGAGGTTAGTGGAAGAACAGCATCTAGTAAAGATGAGGTCAAGCGTATTGCCTGCCTTGTGAGTAGGGGGGGAAGGTGAGAGGGTGAGGTCAAAAGAGGAGAGGAGTGGAAAGAAGGAGGCAGAGAGGAATGAGTCAAAGGTAGACGTGGGGAGGTTAAAGTCGCCCAGAACTGTGAGAGGTGAGCCGTCCTCAGGAAAGGAGCTTATCAAGGCATCAAGCTCATTGATGAACTCTCCGAGGGAACCTGGAGGGCGATAAATGATAAGGATGTTAAGCTTGAAAGGGCTGGTAACTGTGACAGCATGGAATTCAAAGGAGGCAATAGACAGATGGGTAAGGGGAGAAAGAGAGAAAGACCACTTGGGAGAGATGAGGATCCCGGTGCCACCACCCCGCTGACCAGAAGCTCTCGGGGTGTGCGAGAACACGTGGGCGGACGAGTACTGTGGAATAGAGTTCCATGTAGTCATGGCTCTATGTAGTACTGTGGAATAGAGTTCCATGTAGTCATGGCTCTATGTAGTACTGTGGAATAGAGTTCCATGTAGTCATGGCTCTATGTAGTACTGTGTAATAGAGTTCCATGTAGTCATGGCTCTATGTAGTACTGTGGAATAGAGTTCCATGTAGTCATGGCTCTATGTAGTACTGTGGAATAGAGTTCCATGTAGTCATGGCTCTATGTAGTACTGTGCGCCTCCCATAGTCTGTTCTGGACTTGGGGACTGTGGCAGAGACCTCTGGTGGCATGTCTTGTGGGGCATGTATGTGTGTCCAAGCTGTGTGCTAGTAGTTTAGACAGACAACTCTGTGTATTCAACATGTCAATACCTCTCATAAATACAAGTTGTGATGAAGTCAAACTCTTCTCCAGCCAGGAGAGATTGACATGCATATTATTAATGTTAGCTCTCTGTGTACATCCAAGGGCCAGCCGTGCTGCCCTGTTCTGAGACAATTGCAATTTTCCGAAGTCCTTTTTCGTGGCACCTGACTGTAGTCGTGTGGTCAGTAGTCCAAGTGTGACAAAACTAGGGCCTGTTGGACCTGCCTTGTTGATATTGTTGTTAAGAAGGTAGAAACTAGGGCCTGTAGGACCTGTCTTGTTGATAGTGTTGTTAAGAAGGTAGAAACTAGGGCCTGTCGGACCTGCCTTGTTGATAGTGTTTTTAAGAAGGTAGAAACTAGGGCCTGTAGGACCTGCCTTGTTGATAGTGTTGTTAAGAAGGTAGAAACTAAGATCTGTAGGACCTGCCTTGTTGATAGTGTTGTTAAGAAGGTAGAAACTAAGATCTGTAGGACCTGTCTTGTTGATAGTGTTGTTAAGAAGGTAGAAACTAGGGCCTGTAGGACCTGCCTTGTTGATAGTGTTGTTAAGAAGGTAGAAACTAGGGCCTGTAGGACCTGCCTTGTTGATAGTGCTGTTAAGAATGCAGAGCAGCGCTTTATTACAGACAGAATTCTCCCCATCTTAGCTACTGTTGTATCAATATGTTTTGACTATGACAGTTTTACAATCCAGGGTTACTCCAAGTAGTTTATGTAGCGGTTTAGCGGTTTCTTCCGTCGAAGGAGAGTGGGACCAAAATGCAGCGTGGTAATTTTGATACATGTTTAATAATGATGAAACACGAACAATACAAAAACAATAAACGGAATGTGAAAACCTATACAGCCTATCTGGTGACAACTAACACAGAGACAGGAACAATCACCCACGAAATACTCAAAGAATATGGCTGCCTAAATATGGTTCCCAATCAGAGACAACGATTATCACCTGACTCTGATTGAGAACAGCCTCAGGCAGCCATAGGCTATGCATGACACCCCACAAAACCCCAATACAAAAACACACCACAATAACCCATGTCACACCCTGGCCTGACCAAATAAATGAAGACAAACATACATTACTTCGACGAGGGCGTGACAGAACCCCCCTAAGGTGCGGACTCCCGGTCGCACATCAAAACAATAGGGAGGGTCCGGGTGGGCGTCTGTCCATGGTGGCGGCTCCGGCTCGGGACGTGGACCCCACTCCATCAATGTCCTAGTTCCTCCCCCTCGCGTCCCCTCGCGTCCTAGGATAGTCCACCCTCACCATGGCCTAGTAGTCCTCACCCAGAACCCCACTGGACTGAGGGGCAGCTCGGGACTGAGGGGCAGCTCGGGACTGAGGGACAGCTCGGGACTGAGGGGCAGCTCGGGACTGAGGCAGCTCGGGACTGAGGGGTAGCTCGGGACTGAGGGGAAGCTCGGCACTGAGGGGAAGCTCAGCACTGAGGGGAAGCTCAGCACTGAGAGGAAGCCCAGCACTGAGAGGAAGCTAAGCACTGAGAGGAAGCTCAGTCAGGTAGTTGGATCCGGCAAATCCTGGCTGGCTGGCGGATCTGGAAGTGTCTGGTTGACTGGCGGATCTGGAAGAGTCTGGTTGACTGGCAGATCTGGAAGAGTCTGGTTGACTGGCAGATCTGGAAGAGTCTGGTTGACTGGCAGATCTGGAAGAGTCTGGTTGACTGGCAGATCTGGAAGAGTCTGGTTGACTGGCAGATCTGGAAGAGTCTGGCTGACTGGCAGATCTGGAAGAGTCTGGCTGACTGGCGGATCTGGAAGAGTCTGGCTGACTGGCGGATCTGGAAGATCATGGCTGACTGGCGGATCCTGGCTGACTGGTGGATCTAGCTGCTCTGGCTGCTCCATGCAGACTGGCAGCTCTGGCTGTTCCATGCAGACTGGCAGCTCTGGCTGCTCCATGCATACTGGCAGCTCTGGCTGCTCCATGCAGACTGGCAGCTCTGGCTGCTCTATGCAAACTGGCAGCTCCATGCAGACTGGCAGCTCTGGCTGCTCTATGCAGACTGGCAGCTCTATGCAGACTGGCAGCTCTGGCTGCTCCATGCAAACTGGCAGCTCTGGCTGCTCCATGCAGACTGGCAGCTCTGGCTGCTCCATGCAGACTGGCAGCTCTGGCTGCTCCATGCAGACTGACAGCTCTGGCTGCTCCATGCAGACTGACAGCTCAGGCTGCTCCATGCAGACTGACAGCTCAGGCTGCTCCATGCAGGCTGGCTGCTCTGGCTGCACTGAACAGGCAGGAGACTCCAGCAGCGCTGTAGAGGAGGAAGGCTCTGGCAGTGCTGAACAGGCGGGAGACTCCGGCAGCACAGGAGAGGAGGAATTCTCTGGCTGCACTAAACAGGCGGGAGACTCCAGCAGCGCTGTAGAGGAGGAAGGCTCTGGCTGCACTGAACAGGCGGGAGGCTCCGGCAGCGCTGTAGAGGAGGTAGGCTCTGGCTGCGCTAAACAGGCGGGAGACTCTGGCAGCGCCGGAGAGGAGGAAGGCTCTGATAGCGCTAGACAGGCGAGGCGCACTGAAGGCCTGGTGCGTGGTGCTGACACTGGTGGTAATGGACCGAGGACACGCACAGGAAGCCTGGTGCGGGGAGCTGCCACCGGAAGACTGGTGTGTGGAGGTGGCACTGGATAGACCGGACCGTGCAGGCGCACAGGAGCTCTTGAGCACCGAGCCTGCCCAACCTTACCTGGCTCGATGCCGACTCTAGCCCGGCCAATACAAAGAGCTGGTATGTACCGCACCGGGCTATGCACCCGCACTGGAGACACCGTGCGCTCCATAGCATAACACGGTGCCTGCCCGGTCTCTCTAGCCCCCCGGTAAGCACAGGAAGTTTGCGCAGGTCTCCTACCTGGCGTAGCCATACTCCCTGTGAGTCCCCCCCCAATACATTTTTGGGGCTGACTCTCGGGCTTCCATCCGCGTCGCCGTGCTGCCTCTTCATACCAGCGCCTCTCCGCTTTCGCCGCCTCCAGTTCTTCTTTGGGGCGTCGATATTCTCCAGGCTGAGCCCAGGGTCCTTTTCCATCCAATATCTCCTCCCAAGTCCAGAAGTCCTGTGATCGCTGCTCCTCACAATAAACAGGGGGTGTTGGCTCAGGTCTGAACCCTGACTCTGCCACACTCTCCCTGAGCCCCCCCCCCCAAGAAATGTTTGGGGCTGACTTTCGGGCTTCCTTGCCAACCGTGTTCCCTCGTATCATCGGCTCCTCTCTCCGGCTGCCTCTGCTCTCCTAAGTGCCTCCACCTGTTCCCATGGGAGGCGATCTCTTCCAGCCAGTATCTCCTCCCAAGTGTGACAACCCTTCCCATGTCCATTCCTACTTTCGCTGCTTCTGCTGTCACTGCCTATCACCACGCTGCTTGGTCCTGGTGTGGTGGGTGATTCTGTTACGGTTTTCTTCCGTCGAAGGAGAGTCGGACCAAAATGCAGCGTGGTAATTTTGATACATGTTTAATAATGATGGAACACGAACAATACAAAAACAATAAACGGAATGTGAAAACCTATACAGCCTATCTGGTGACAACTAACACAGAGACAGGAACAATCACCCACAAAACACTCAAAGAATATGGCTGCCTAAATATGGTTCCCAATCAGAGACAACAATAATCACCTGACTCTGATTGAGAACCGCCTCAGGCAGCCATAGACTATGCATGACACCCCACAAAACCCCAATACAAAAACACCCTGGCCTGACCAATTAAATGAAGACAAACATACATTACTTCGACCAGGGCGTGACAGTTTAGTCACCTCAACTTGCTAAATTATTTACAATAAGATTTAGTTGAGGTTTAGGGTTTAGTGAGTGTTTTGTTCCAAATATAATGCTTTTAGTTTAAGAAATATTTAGGACTAACTTATTCCTTGCCACCCACTCTGAAACTAACTGCAGCTCTTTGTTGAGTGTTGCAGTCATTTCAGTAGCTGACTTGTAGTGTTGAGTCATCCGCATACATAGACTCTCTGGCTTTACTCAAAGTCAGTGGCATGTCGTTCGTAAAAAATGTAAAAAGCAAGGGGCCTAAACAAGAAGAGAAGAAGCTTCCACCCTCTGTGTTCTGTTAGACAGGTAACTCTTTATCCACATTATAGCAGGGAGTGTAAAGCCATAACACATACGCTTTTCCAGCAGCAGACTAGGATCGATAATGTCAAAAGCTGCACTGAGGGCCTCCCGGGTGGCGCAGAGATTCTGGGTTCGAGCCCAGGCTCTGCCACAGCCGGCCGCAACCGGGAGGCCCATGGGGCGACGCACAATTGTCTCATCGCGCACTAGCGACGCACAATTGTCTCATCGCGCACTAGCAACGCACAATTGTCTCATCGCGCACTAGCGACTCCTGTGGCGGGCCGGGCACAGTGCACGCTGACACGGTCGCCAGGTGTACGGTGTTTCCTCCGACACATTGTGGCGGGTGGCTTCCGGGTTGGATGTGCATTGTGTCAAGAAGCAGTGCGGCTGGGTTGTGTTTCGGAGGACGCACAGCTCTCGACCTTCGCCTCTCCCCAGTCCGTACGGGAGTTGCAGCGATGAGACAAGACTGTAACTACCAATTGGAAACCTTGAAATTGGGGAGAAAAAATGGGGTACAAAAATAAAAAATCTGAAATCTAACAAAACAGAATCATTTTGTCGTCAATGTCTCTCAGCCAATCATCAGTCATTTGTGTCAGTGCTGTGGTTGTTGAGTGTCCTTCCCTACATGCGTGCTGAAAGTCTGTCAATGTATTTACTGTAAAATAGCATTTTATCTGGTCAAACACTATTTTTTCCAGGGGGCTTGACTATTCTTGAGTAGCGGAATGACTTTTGCTTCCCTCCAGGCCTTATCAATACACCTAGACACACCAATTACCTTATCAATATACCTAAACACATCAATTACCTTATCAATACACCTAAACACACCAATTACCTTATCAATACACCTAGACACACCAATTACCTTATCAATACACCTAAACACATCAATTACCTTATCAATACACCTAAACACACCAATTACCTTATCAATACACCTAGACACACCAATTACCTTATCAATACACCTAAACACACCAATTACCTTATCAATACACCTAGACACACCAATTACCTTATCAATACACCTAAACACACCTATTACCTTATCAATACACCTAGACACACCAATTACCTTATCAATACACCTAGACACACCAATTACCTTATCAATGCACCTAGACACACCAATTACCTTATCAATACACCTAGACACACCAATTACCTTATCAATACACCTAGACACACCAATTACCTTATCAATACACCTAGACACACCAATTACCTTATCAATACACCTAAACACACCAATTACCTTATCAATACACCTAAACACACCAATTACCTTATCAATACACCTAGACACACCAATTACCTTATCAATACACCTAGACACACCAATTACCTTATCAATACACCTAGACACACCAATTACCTTATCAATACACCTAGACACACCAATTACCTTATCAATACACCTAGACACACCAATTACCTTATCAATACACCTAGACACACCAATTACCTTATCAATACACCTAGACACACCAATTACCTTATCAATACACCTAGACACACCAATTACCTTATCAATACACCTAAACACACCAATTACCTTATCAATACACCTAGACACACCAATTACCTTATCAATACACCTAGACACACCAATTACCTTATCAATACACCTAGACACACCAATTACCTTATCAATACACCTAGACACACCAATGAAATTACATACTATTGGAATCAATGACACAGAGTGATCTATTGTCCCTGTTGTCTACCTGTTGAGAAGGTCTTGCTGAGCTGACAGAGGACGAAGGAGACGAAGCGGCTGTTGTCTTTCTGGCCCGGGACAGCAGCAAACTGGTAGCAGTAGTTGAAGTAGGTCTTTGGGTCAAACTTGGCCTGGTGGCACTCTCCCATGGTGCTGTTCAGGTGGTGTGGTGGCTGCTCAGCTGTTTGTCATGGAAAGCCAAATGTCATGTTGGACATGTCAGACAGACACTCATGTAAAGACATCACATCAGAGAAACAGAAAGTTGACTGTGTGAAAGCAGGGTAAATATACCTCCACCTCCTGGAATAGAGTTTGTATATCACCATAAAATGATGTTATACCTCCACCTCCTGGAATAGAGTTTGTATATCACCATAAAATGATGTTATACATCCAACTCCTGGAATAGAGTTTGTATATCACCATAAAATGATGTTATACCTCCACCTCCTGGAATAGAGTTTGTATATCACCATAAAATGATGTTATACTGCCACCTCCTGGAATAGAGTTTGTATATCACCATAAAATGATGTTATACTGCCACCTCCTGGAATAGAGTTTGTATATCACCATAAAATGATGTTATACCTCCACCTCCTGGAATAGAGTTTGTATATCACCATAAAATGATGTTATACTGCCACCTCCTGGAATAGAGTTTGTATATCACCATAAAATGATGTTATACTGCCACCTCCTGGAATAGAGTTTGTATATCACCATAAAATGATGTTATACTGCCACCTCCTGGAATAGAGTTTGTATATCACTATAAAATGATGTTATACTGCCACCTCCTGGAATAGAGTTTGTATATCACCATAAAATGATGTTATACCTCCACCTCCTGGAATAGAGTTTGTATATCACTATAAAATGATGTTATACTGCCACCTCCTGGAATAGAGTTTGTATATCACCATAAAATGATGTTATACCTCCACCTCCTGGAATAGAGTTTGTATATCACCATAAAATGATGTTATACCTCCACCTCCTGGAATAGAGTTTGTATATCACCATAAAATGATGTTATACCTCCACCTCCTGGAATAGAGTTTGTATATCACCATAAAATGATGTTATACCTCCACCTCCTGGAATAGAGTTTGTATATCACCATAAAATGATGTTATACCTCCACCTCCTGGAATAGAGTTTGTATATCACCATAAAATGATGTTATAGAGTTTGTATATCACCATAAAATGATGTTATACCACCTCCTGGAATAGAGTTTGTATATCACCATAAAATGATGTTATACCTCCACCTCCTGGAATAGAGTTTGTATATCACCATAAAATGATGTTATACCTCCACCTCCTGGAATAGAGTTTGTATATCACCATAAAATGATGTTATACCGCCACCTCCTGGAATAGAGTTTGTATATCACCATAAAATGATGTTATACTGCCACCTCCTGGAATAGAGTTTGTATATCACCATAAAATGATGTTATACCTCCACCTCCTAGAATAGAGTTTGTATATCACCATAAAATGATGTTATACCTCCACCTCCTGGAATAGAGTTTGTATATCACCATAAAATGATGTTATACCTCCACCTCCTGGAATAGAGTTTGTATATCACCATAAAATGATGTTATACCGCCACCTCCTGGGCCGGAGTTTGCAACCGAAGATAACTTTTTGAATAAACTATTTAGACGGACACTTTCTCCTCAACGAAACCAATCAACATACATGGACTACTTAACTCTAGCCAAATACAACGGAGTCATTTCATTGAAATAGCCATGATAAAGTTATTTAAAGTGGTAATCAGCAGTTTAAACAATAACAAAGTGATCTCACCACCGATGGGGGATGGGGATGAATAAATGGAAACACTCTCTAATTCAAAGAATTTCAGCGCGATGGATACAAGGACTGACCGTCCATTATATTATATATATATATATATATATATATATATATATATATATATATATATATATATATATATTATATTATATTATTTTCTAGTTTTGACCAATTTTTTGACAGTGTTTACAAAGCTTTGTCATTAAACAAGGTTTTATTTTAGGTTCTATTTTTATTTTAGGTTCTATTTTTATTTTAGGTTCTATTTTTATTTTAGGTTCTATTTTTATTTTAGGTTCTGATGGGGTACAACGGTTGAGCTGAGCTCATAAGCCATTTCTAAGTTACATTTAAGCAATAATGCATGAGGTGGTGTGGTATATGGCCAATAACCCACAGCTTAGGGCTGTTCTTATCCGTGGTATATTGACCAGATACCACAAACCCCCTGAGGTGCCTTATTGTTATTATAAACTGGTTACCAACATAATTACAGCAGCCGTGCCTTATTGTTGTTATAAACTGGTTACCAACATAATTACAGCAGCCGTGCCTTATTGTTATTATAAACTGGTTACCAACATAATTACAGCAGCCGTGCCTTATTGCTATTATAAACTGGTTACCAACATAATTACAGCAGCCGTGCCTTATTGCTATTATAAACTGGTTACCAACATAATTACAGCAGCCGTGCCTTAATAATGTTATAAACTGGTTACCAACATAATTACAGCAGCCGTGCCTTATTGTTATTATAAACTGGTTACCAACATAATTACAGCAGCCGTGCCTTATTGTTGTTATAAACTGGTTACCAACATAATTACAGCAGCCGTGCCTTATTGTTGTTATAAACTGGTTACCAACATAATTACAGCAGCCGTGCCTTATTGTTATTATAAACTGGTTACCAACATAATTACAGCAGCCGTGCCTTATTGTTGTTATAAACTGGTTACCAACATAATTACAGCAGCCGTGCCTTATTGTTATTATAAACTGGTTACCAACATAATTACAGCAGCCGTGCCTTATTCCTATTATAAACTGGTTACCAACATAATTACAGCAGCCGTGCCTTATTGTTATTATAAACTGGTTACCAACATAATTACAGCAGCCGTGCCTTATTCCTATTATAAACTGGTTACCAACATAATTACAGCAGTAAAAATACATGTTTTGTCATAACCGTGATATACGGTCTGATATATACCATGGCTGTCAGCCAATCAGCATTCAGTGCTCAAACCACCCAGTTTATAATCTTCAACAATCAAATGGGTACGTATCATTCATTTATAAGTCCCCCAAAAAAATGGATGTAGGGAAACTGAGGGTAAGGAGTGGTATCATCAAAGAAAACAGACAGACAGCATTGTTCCGCTGTGTATTACATGGAGAAAGAGAAATCCCATACTGGCCCACAGACAGACCTTCTCAACTCCGTGCGGTGATTCGTTGACACTACTGCTCCTCTTAATGCGCCCAGAAACATTTTATAGGTGCGATTTCTTGGTCCATGCTGAGCGCGATGCAGCGTGCCGAAAGGGTAAGGGGGTGTATTAATAAACTCCAGCTGTCCGGATACAGAATGTATTCTGGGGAGTTCTGTAGAAACAACTACAAGGCGCGCCTGGCTATTTTCATTCGCTCACTGGCTACAGAAATAAATAATTTACTAATGATTTTATAAATGTAGGAAAAAGTTAAACTACATATAGGAAACTTTGAAACAAGACAAGTGCAGAATGATTACGGGACTGTAGCCTAGATCTCCAAATGTCATAGCAGCGCTGTTTCAGGAAGCGCAACACCAGCCGGCAGTGTGACATGCAACGGTTACCATGTAGTCAATTTAAAAAAAACACATTTACAAGAGAGAAGACATTGAACAAAATAGTTAACCGCTCAAAGTAGTAGTTCATAGTAACACATGTTTAAATGCAATACTGTGGCATGTCGGAGGACAGCATGAGAGACGGAGTGACTGAGTACTTACAGCTGGACCCGATGAGCGTGCCCGATCTCCCAAGAAGAGTCCTGTGACAACCCTTATGGAAAACCTGATGAACTGGAATAACACGTGTGTGTGTGTGTGTGTGTGTGTGTGTGTGTGTGTGTGTGTGTGTGTGTGTGTGTGTGTGTGTGTGTGTGTGTGTGTGTGTGTGTGTGTGTGTGTGTGTGTGTTTGCCAGATCAGCACTAGAACATGTAAAGAGAAGAACACCATGTAAAAACTAAAAAATCCATAAACACATTTTATCCACCATATGTTCGTTTTTATTAACATTTAAAAAGGAAAACCCAGACACTGCTCTTGATTGTATTACCCCCAAGCTCTACTGTATATAGCCTCTCTACTGTATATAGCCTCTCTACTGTATATAGCCTCTCTACTGGATATAGCCTCTCTACTGTATATAGCCTCTCTACTGTATATAGCCTCTCTACTGTATATAGCCTCTCTACTGTATATAGCCTCTCTACTGTATATAGCCTCTCTACTGTATATAGCCTCTCTACTGTATATAGCCTCTCTACTGTATATAACATCTCTACTGTATACAGCCTCTCTACTGTATATAGCCTCTCTACTGTATATAGCCTCTCTACTGTATATAGCCTCTCTACTGTATATAGCCTCTCTACTGGATATAGGCTCTCTACTGTATATAGCCTCTCTACTGTATATAGCCTCTCTACTGTATATAGCCTCTCTACTGTATATAGCCTCTCTACTGTATATAGGCTCTCTACTGTATATAGCCTCTCTACTGTATATAGCCTCTCTACTGTATATAGGCTCTCTACTGTATATAGCCTCTCTACTGTATATAGCCTCTCTACTGTATATAGCCTCTCTACTGGATATAGCCTCTCTACTGTATATAGGCTCTCTACTGTATATAGACTCTCTACTGTATATAGCCTCTCTACTGGATATAGGCTCTCTACTGTATATAGCCCCTCTACTGTATATAGGCTCTCTACTGTATATAGCCTCTCTACTGTATATAGGCTCTCTACTGTATATAGCCTCTCTACTGTATATAGCCTCTCTACTGTATATAGCCTCTCTACTGTATATAACCTCTCTACTGTATATAGCCTCTCTACTGTATATAACCTCTCTACTGTATATAGCCTCTCTACTGTATATAACCTCTCTACTGTATATAACCTCTCTACTGTATATAGCCTCTCTACTGTATATAACCTCTCTACTGTATATAGCCTCTCTACTGTATATAGCCTCTCTACTGTATATAACCTCTCTACTATATATAGTCTCTCTACTGTATATAGCCTCTCTACTGTATATAACCTCTCGACTGTATATAGCCTCTCTACTGTATATAGCCTCTCTACTGTATATAACCTCTCTACTGTATATAGCCTCTCTACTGTATATAGCCTCTCTACTGTATATAACCTCTCTACTGTATATAGCCTCTCTACTGTATATAGCCTCTCTACTGTATATAACCTCTCTACTATATATAACCTCTCTACTGTATATAACCTCTCTACTGTATATAACCTCTCTACTGTATATAGCCTCTCTACTGTATATAACCTCTCTACTGTATATAACCTCTCTACTGTATATAGCCTCTCTACTGTATATAGCCTCTCTACTGTATATAACCTCTCGACTGCATATAGCCTCTCTACTGTATATAGTCTCTCTACTGTATATAGCCTCTCTACTGTATATAGCCTCTCTACTGTATATAGCCTCTCTACTGGATATAGCCTCTCTACTGTATATAGCCTCTCTACTGTATATAGCCTCTCTACTGTATATAGCCTCTCTACTGTATATAACCTCTCTACTGTATATAGCCTCTACTGTATATAACATCTCTACTGTATATAGCCTCTCTACTGTATATAGCCTCTCTACTTTATATAGCCTCTCTACTGTATATAGCCTCACTACTGTATACAGCCTCTCTACTGTATACAGCCTCTCTACTGTATATAGCCTCTCTACTGTATATAGCCTCTCTACTGTATATAGCCTCTCTACTGTATATAACCTCTCTACTGTATATAGCCTCTCTACTGTATATAGCCTCTCTACTGTATATAACCTCTCTACTGTATATAACCTCTCTACTGTATATAACCTCTCTACTGTATATAGCCTCTCTACTGTATATAACCTCTCTACTGTATATAACCTCTCTACTGTATATAGCCTCTCTACTGTATATAGCCTCTCTACTGTATATAACCTCTCGACTGCATATAGCCTCTCTACTGTATATAGCCTCTCTACTGTATATAACCTCTCTACTGTATATAGCCTCTCTACTGTATATAGCCTCTCTACTGAATATAGCCCCTCTACTGTATATAGCCTCTCTACTGTATATAGCCTCTCTACTGTATATAACCTCTCTACTGTATATAGCCTCTACTGTATATAACATCTCTACTGTATATAGCCTCTCTACTGTATATAGCCTCTCTACTGAATATAGCCTCTCTACTGTATATAGCCTCTCTACTGAATATAGCCCCTCTACTGTATATAGCCTCTCTACTGTATATAGCCTCTCTACTGTATATAACCTCTCTACTTTATATAGCCTCTACTGTATATAACATCTCTACTGTATATAGCCTCTCTACTGTATATAGCCTCTCTACTGAATATAGCCTCTCTACTGTATATAGCCTCTCTACTGTATATAACCTCTCTACTGTATATAGCCTCTACTGTATATAACATCTCTACTGTATATAGCCTCTCTACACCCCACAAAACCCCAATACAAAAACACCCTGGCCTGACCAATTAAATGAAGACAAACATACATTACTTCGACCAGGGCGTGACAGTTTAGTCACCTCAACTTGCTAAATTATTTACAATAAGATTTAGTTGAGGTTTAGGGTTTATAGTGAGTGTTTTGTTCCAAATATAATGCTTTTAGTTTAAGAAATATTTAGGACTAACTTATTCCTTGCCACCCACTCTGAAACTAACTGCAGCTCTTTGTTGAGTGTTGCAGTCATTTCAGTAGCTGACTTGTAGTGTTGAGTCATCCTGTATATAGACTCTCTGGCTTTACTCAAAGTCAGTGGCATGTCGTTCGTAAAAAATGTAAAAAGCAAGGGGCCTAAACAAGAAGAGAAGAAGCTTCCACCCTCTGTGTTCTGTTAGACAGGTAACTCTTTATCCACATTATAGCAGGGAGTGTAAAGCCATAACACATACGCTTTTCCAGCAGCAGACTAGGATCGATAATGTCAAAAGCTGCACTGAGGGCCTCCCGGGTGGCGCAGAGATTCTGGGTTCGAGCCCAGGCTCTGCCACAGCCGGCCGCAACCGGGAGGCCCATGGGGCGACGCACAATTGTCTCATCGCGCACTAGCGACGCTACTGTCTCATCGCGCACTCTAACGTATATAGTCTCATCGCTGCACTAGCGACTCCTGTGGCGGGCCGGGCACAGTGCACGCTGACACGGTATATAGGTGTCTACGGTGTTTCTCCGACACATTGTGGCGGGTGGCTTCTGGGTTGGATGTGCATTGTGTCAAGAAGCAGTGCGGCTGGGTTGTGTTAGGAGGACGCACAGCTCTCGACCTTCGCCTCTCCCCAGTCCGTAGGGAGTTGCAGCGATGAGACAAGACTGTAACTACCAATTGGAAACCTTGAAATGGGGAGAAAAATGGGGTACAAAAATAAAAATCTGAAATCTAACAAAACAGAATCATTTTGTCCAATGTCTCTCAGCCAATCATCAGTCATTTGTGTCAGTGCTGTGGTTGTTGAGTGTCCTTCCCTACATGCGTGCTGAAAGTCTGTCAATGTATTTACTGTAAAATAGCATTTTATCTGGTCAAACACTATTTTTTCCAGGGGCTTGACTATTCTTGAGTAGCGGAATGACTTTTGCTTCCCTCCAGGCCTTACAATGTACCTAGACACACCAATTACCTTATCAATATACCTAAACACATCAATTACCTTATCAATACACCTAAACACACCAATTACCTTATCAATACACCTAGACACACTGTATTACCTTATCAATACACCTAAACACATCAATTAGCCTTATCAATACACCTAAACACACCAATTACCTTATCAATGTACCTAGACACCCAATTACCTTATCAATACACCTAAACACACCAATTACCTTATCAATACACCTAGACACCCAATTACCTTATCAATACACCTAAACACACCTATTACCTTATCAATACACCTAGACACACCAATTACTTATCAATACACCTAGACACACCAATTACCTTATCAATACACCTAGACACACCAATTACCTTATCAATACACCTCTCTACTGTATATAGCCTCTCTACTGGATATAGCCTCTACTGTATATAACCTCTCGACTGCATATAGCCTCTACTGTATATAGCCTCTCTACTGTATATAACCTCTCTACTGTATATAGCCTCTCTACTGTATATAGCCTCTCTACTGAATATAGCCCCTCTACTGTATATAGCCTCTCTACTGTATATAGCCTCTCTACTGTATATAACCTCTCTACTGTATATAGCCTCTACTGTATATAACATCTCTACTGTATATAGCCTCTCTACTGTATATAGCCTCTCTACTGAATATAGCCTCTCTACTGTATATAGCCTCTCTACTGAATATAGCCCTCTACTGTATATAGCCTCTCTACTGTATATAGCCTCTACTGTATATAACCTCTCTACTTTATATAGCCTCTACTGTATATAACATCTCTACTGTATATAGCCTCTCTACTGTATATAGCCTCTCTACTGAATATAGCCTCTCTACTGTATATAGCCTCTCTACTGTATATAACCTCTCTACTGTATATAGCCTCTACTGTATATAACATCTCTACTGTATATAGCCTCTCTACTGAATATAACCTCTCTACTGTATATAGCCTCTCTACTGTATATAGCCTCTACTGAATATAGCCCCTCTACTGTATATAGCCTCTCTACTGTATATAGCCTCTCTACTGTATATAACCTCTCTACTGTATATAGCCTCTACTGTATATAACATCTCTACTGTATATAGCCTCTCTACTGTATATAGCCTCTCTACTGTATATAGCCTCTCTACTGTATATAGCCTCTCTACTGTATATAACCTCTCGACTGCATATAGCCTCTCTACTGTATATAGTCTCTCTGTATATAGCCTCTCTACTGTATATAGCCTCTCTACTGTATATAGCCTCTCTACTGGATATAGCCTCTCTACTGTATATAGCCTCTCTACTGTATATAGCCTCTCTGTGTATACAGCCTCTCTACTGTATATAGCCTCTCTACTGTATATAGCCTCTCTACTGTATATAGCCTCTCTACTGTATATAGCCTCTCTACTGTATATAGCCTCTCTACTGGATATAGGCTCTCTACTGTATATAGCCTCTCTACTGTATATAGCCTCTCTACTGTATATAGCCTCTCTACTGTATATAGCCTCTCTACTGTATATAGGCTCTCTACTGTATATAGCCTCTCTACTGTATATAGCCTCTCTACTGTATATAGCCTCTCTACTGTATATAGCCTCTCTACTGTATATAGCCTCTCTACTGGATATAGCCTCTCTACTGTATATAGGCTCTCTACTGTATATAGCCTCTCTACTGTATATAGCCTCTCTACTGGATATAGGCTCTCTACTGTATATAGCCCCTCTACTGTATATAGGCTCTCTACTGTATATAGCCTCTCTACTGTATATAGGCTCTCTACTGTATATAGCCTCTCTACTGTATATAGCCTCTCTACTGTATATAACCTCTCTACTGTATATAGCCTCTCTACTGTATATAACCTCTCTACTGTATATAGCCTCTCTACTGTATATAACCTCTCTACTGTATATAACCTCTCTACTGTATATAGCCTCTCTACTGTATATAACCTCTCTACTGTATATAGCCTCTCTACTGTATATAGCCTCTCTACTGTATATAACCTCTCTACTATATATAGTCTCTCTACTGTATATAGCCTCTCTACTGTATATAACCTCTCGACTGTATATAGCCTCTCTACTGTATATAGCCTCTCTACTGTATATAACCTCTCTACTGTATATAGCCTCTCTACTGTATATAGCCTCTCTACTGTATATAACCTCTCTACTGTATATAGCCTCTCTACTGTATATAGCCTCTCTACTGTATATAACCTCTCTACTAACCTCTCTACTATATAACCTCTCTACTGTATATAACCTCTCTACTGTATATAGCCTCTCTACTGTATATAACCTCTCTACTGTATATAACCTCTCTACTGTATATAGCCTCTCTACTGTATATAGCCTCTACTGTATATAGCCTCTCTACTGTATATAACCTCTCTACTGTATATAGCCTCTCTACTGTATATAGTCTCTCTACTGTATATAGCCTCTCTACTGTATATAGCCTCTTTACTGTATATAGCCTCTCTATTGTATATAGCCTCTCTACTGTATATAGCCTCTCTACTGTATATAGCCTCTCTACTGTATATAGCCTCTCTACTGTATATAGCCTCGCTACTGTATATAGCCTCTCTACTGTATATAACCTCTCTACTGTATATAGCCTCTACTGTATATAACATCTCTACTGTATATAGCCTCTCTACTGTATATAGCCTCTCTACTTTATATAGCCTCTCTACTGTATATAGCCTCACTACTGTATACAGCCTCTCTACTGTATACAGCCTCTCTACTGTATATAACCTCTCTACTGTATATAACCTCTCTACTGTATATAGCCTCTCTACTGTATATAGCCTCTCTACTGTATATAACCTCTCTACTGTATATAACCTCTCTACTGTATATAACCTCTCTACTGTATATAACCTCTCTACTGTATATAGCCTCTCTACTGTATATAGCCTCTCTACTGTATATAACCTCTCGACTGCATATAGCCTCTCTACTGTATATAGCCTCTCTACTGTATATAACCTCTCTACTGTATATAGCCTCTCTACTGTATATAGCCTCTCTACTGAATATAGCCCCTCTACTGTATATAGCCTCTCTACTGTATATAGCCTCTCTACTGTATATAACCTCTCTACTGTATATAGCCTCTACTGTATATAACATCTCTACTGTATATAACATCTCTACTGTATATAGCCTCTCTACTGAATATAGCCTCTCTACTGTATATAGCCTCTCTACTGAATATAGCCCCTCTACTGTATATAGCCTCTCTACTGTATATAGCCTCTCTACTGTATATAACCTCTCTACTGTATATAGCCTCTACTGTATATAACATCTCTACTGTATATAGCCTCTCTACTGAATATAACCTCTCTACTGTATATAGCCTCTCTACTGTATATAGCCTCTCTACTGAATATAGCCCCTCTACTGTATATAGCCTCTCTACTGTATATAGCCTCTCTACTGTATATAACCTCTCTACTGTATATAGCCTCTACTGTATATAACATCTCTACTGTATATAGCCTCTCTACTGTATATAGCCTCTCTACTGTATATAGCCTCTCTACTGTATATAGCCTCTCTACTGTATATAACCTCTCGACTGCATATAGCCTCTCTACTGTATATAGTCTCTCTACTGTATATAGCCTCTCTACTGTATATAGCCTCTCTACTGTATATAGCCTCTCTACTGGATATAGCCTCTCTACTGTATATAGCCTCTCTACTGTATATAGCCTCTCTACTGTATACAGCCTCTCTACTGTATATAGCCTCTCTACTGTATATAGCCTCTCTACTGTATATAGCCTCTCTACTGTATATAGCCTCTCTACTGTATATAGCCTCTCTACTGGATATAGGCTCTCTACTGTATATAGCCTCTCTACTGTATATAGCCTCTCTACTGTATATAGCCTCTCTACTGTATATAGCCTCTCTACTGTATATAGCCTCTCTACTGTATATAGCCTCTCTACTGTATATAGCCTCTCTACTGTATATAGCCTCTCTACTGGATATAGCCTCTCTACTGTATATAGGCTCTCTACTGTATATAGCCTCTCTACTGTATATAGCCTCTCTACTGGATATAGGCTCTCTACTGTATATAGCCCCCTACTGTATATAGACTCTCTACTGTATATAGCCTCTCTACTGTATATAGCCTCTCTACTGTATATAGCCTCCCTACTGTATATAGACTCCCTACTGTATATAGCCTCTCTACTGTGTATAGCCTCCCTACTGTATATAACCTCTACTGTATATAGCCTCTACTGTATATAACCTCTCTACTGTATATAACCTCTCTACTGTATATAGCCTCTACTGTATATAACCTCTCTACTGTATATAACCTCTACTGTATATAGCCTCTACTGTATATAACCCCTCTACTGTATATAACCTCTCTACTGTATATAGCCTCTCTACTGTATATAACCTCTCGACTGTATATAGCCTCTCTACTGTATATAGCCTCTCTACTGTATATAACCTCTACTGTATATAGCCTCTCTACTGTATATAGCCTCTACTGTATATAACCTCTCTACTGTATATAGCCTCTCTACTGTATATAGCCTCTCTACTGTATATAACCTCTCTACTATATATAACCTCTCTACTGTATATAACCTCTCTACTGTATATAACCTCTCTACTGTATATAGCCTCTCTACTGTATATAACCTCTCTACTGTATATAACCTCTCTACTGTATATAGCCTCTCTACTGTATATAGCCTCTCTACTGTATATAACCTCTCGACTGCATATAGCCTCTCTACTGTATATAGTCTCTCTACTGTATATAGCCTCTCTACTGTATATAGCCTCTCTACTGGATATAGCCTCTCTACTGTATATAGCCTCTCTACTGTATATAGCCTCTCTACTGTATATAGCCTCTCTACTGTATATAGCCTCTCTACTGTATATAGCCTCTCTACTGTATATAGCCTCGCTACTGTATATAGCCTCTCTACTGTATATAACCTCTCTACTGTATATAGCCTCTACTGTATATAACATCTCTACTGTATATAGCCTCTCTACTGTATATAGCCTCTCTACTTTATATAGCCTCTCTACTGTATATAGCCTCACTACTGTATACAGCCTCTCTACTGTATACAGCCTCTCTACTGTATATAACCTCTCTACTGTATATAACCTCTCTACTGTATATAGCCTCTCTACTGTATATAGCCTCTCTACTGTATATAACCTCTCTACTGTATATAACCTCTCTACTGTATATAACCTCTCTACTGTATATAACCTCTCTACTGTATATAGCCTCTCTACTGTATATAGCCTCTCTACTGTATATAACCTCTCGACTGCATATAGCCTCTCTACTGTATATAGCCTCTCTACTGTATATAACCTCTCTACTGTATATAGCCTCTCTACTGTATATAGCCTCTCTACTGAATATAGCCCTCTACTGTATATAGCCTCTCTACTGTATATAGCCTCTCTACTGTATATAACCTCTCTACTGTATATAGCCTCTACTGTATATAACATCTCTACTGTATATAACATCTCTACTGTATATAGCCTCTCTACTGAATATAGCCTCTCTACTGTATATAGCCTCTCTACTGAATATAGCCCCTCTACTGTATATAGCCTCTCTACTGTATATAGCCTCTCTACTGTATATAACCTCTCTACTGTATATAGCCTCTACTGTATATAACATCTCTACTGTATATAGCCTCTCTACTGTATATAGCCTCTCTACTGAATATAGCCTCTCTACTGTATATAGCCTCTCTACTGTATATAACCTCTCTACTGTATATAGCCTCTACTGTATATAACATCTCTACTGTATATAGCCTCTCTACTGAATATAACCTCTCTACTGTATATAGCCTCTCTACTGTATATAGCCTCTCTACTGAATATAGCCCCTCTACTGTATATAGCCTCTCTACTGTATATAGCCTCTCTACTGTATATAACCTCTCTACTGTATATAGCCTCTACTGTATATAACATCTCTACTGTATATAGCCTCTCTACTGTATATAGCCTCTCTACTGTATATAGCCTCTCTACTGTATATAGCCTCACTACTGTATACAGCCTCTCTACTGTATACAGCCTCTCTACTGTATATAGCCTCTCTACTGTATACAGCCTCTCTACTGTATATAACCTCTCTACTGTATATAACCTCTCTACTTTATATAGCCTCTCTACTGTATATAACCTCTCTACTGTATATAACCTCTCTACTGTATATAGCCTCTCTACTGTATATAACCTCTCTACTGTATATAGCCTCTCTACTGTATATAACCTATCTACTGTATATAGCCTCTCTACTGTATATAGCCCCTCTACTGTATATAGCCTCTCTACTGTATATAACCTCTCTACTGTATATAGCCTCTCTACTGTATATAGCCTCTCTACTGTATATAGCCTCTCTACTGTATATAACCTCTCTACTGTATATAGCCTCTCTACTGTATATAGCCTCTCTACTGTATATAACCTCTCTACTGTATATAACCTCTCTACTGTATATAGCCTCTCTACTGTATATAACCTCTCTACTGTATATAGCCTCTACTGTATATAGCCTCCCTACTGTATATAACCTCTCTACTGTATATAGCCTCTCTACTGTATATAGCCTCTCTACTGTATATAACCTCTCTACTGTATATGGCCTCTCTACTGTATATAGCCTCTACTGTATATAACCTCTACTGTATATAGCCTCTCTACTGTATATAGCCTCTCTACTGTATATAGCCTCTCTACTGTATATAACCTCTCTACTGTATATAGCCTCTCTACTGTATATAGCCTCTGTACTGTATATAGCCTCTCTACTGTGTATAGCCTCTACTGTATATAACCTCTACTGTATATAGCCTCTCTACTGTATATAGCCTCTCTACTGTATATAGCCCCTCTACTGTATATAGCCTCTCTACTGTATATAGCCCCTCTACTGTATATAGCCTCTCTACTATATATAGCCCCTCTACTGTATATAGCCTCTCTACTGTATATAGCCTCTCTACTGTATATAGCCTCTCTACTGTATATAGCCTCTCTACTGTATATAGCCTCTCTACTGTATATAGCCACTCTACTGTATATAACCTCTCTACTGTATATAACCTCTCTACTGTATATAACATCTACTGTATATAACCTCTCTACTGTATATAGCCTCTCTTTTTACTGTTTTAATTTCTTTACTTACCTATTGTTCACCTAATACCTTTTTTTGCCCTATTGGTTAGAGCCTGTAAGTAAGCATTTCACTGTAAGGTCTACTACTCCTGTTGTATTCAGCGCACGTGACAAATAAACTATGATTTGATTAAGTTTGTTTATTTAAGCTTAAATCATTTTCAATCCAATTATTTCCCACAGGTATCCCATGGATTATATGCAACATCCGCACTGAGCTAAAGGGCAGAGCTGCCGATTTCAATGAGTGGGACTCTAACCCGGAAGCATAAGAAATCCCTCTATGCCCTCCGACGAACCATCAAACAATCAAGGCTTCACAACAGGACTAAGATTGAATCGCACTACACCGGCTCCGACGCTCGTCGGATGTGGCAGGGCCTGCAAACTATTACAGACTACAAAGCACAGTCGTGAGCTGCCCAGTGACACGAGCCTAGCAGACGAGCTACATTCCATCTATGCTCTCTTCGAGACAAGTAACACTGAAGCATGCATGAGAGCATCAGCTGTTCTGGACAACTGTGTGATCGCGCTCTCCGTAGCCGACGTGAGTAAGACCTTTAAACAGGTCAACATATACAAGGCCGCAGGGCCAGACGGATTACCAGGATGTGTACTCCAAGCATGCACTAACCAACTGGCAAGTGTCTTCACTGACATTTTCAAACTGTCTGAGTCTGTAATATCAACATGTTTCAAGCAGACCACCATAGTCCCTGTGCCTAATAACACTAAGGTGATATGCCTAAATTACTACTGCCCCGTAGCACTCCAGTCTGTAACCATGAACTGCTTTGAAAGGCTGGTCATGGCTCACATCAACATCAATATCCTAGAAATCCTAGACCCACTCTGATTTGCATAGTGCCCCAACAGATCCACAGATGATGACATCTCTATTGCACTCAACACTTCCCTTTCCCAAAAGTAACACCTATTCATTGACTACAGCTCAACGTTCAACACTACAGTGCACTCAAAGCTCATTACTAAGCTAAGGACCCTGGGACTATACACCTCCCTCTGCAACTGGATCCTGGAATTCCTGAAGGGCTGCCCCCAGGTGGTAAGGGTAGGTAACAACACATCTGACATGCTGATCTTCAACCTGGGGGCCCCTCAGGGATGCAAGCTCAGTCCCCTCCTGTACTTCCTGTTCACTCATGACTGCATGGCCAGACTCCATCATCAAGTTTGCCGATGACACAACAGTGGTAGCCTTGATCACAGACAATGATGAGACAACCTATAGGGAGATTAGAGACCTGGCTGTGTGGTGCCAGGACAACAACCTCTCCCTCAACGTGATCAAGACAAAGGAGATGATTGTGGACTACAGGAAACGGAGGACCGAGCCACGCCCCCATTCTCGTCGACGGGGCTGTAGTGGAGCAGGTTGAGAGCTTCAAGTTCCTTGGTGTCCACATCACTAACAAACTATCATGGTCCAAACACACTAAGACAGTCGACAAAAGGGCCCAACACAACATATTCCCCCTCAGGAGACTGAAAAAATTCGGCATGGGTCCTCAGATCCTCAAAAGGTTCTACAGCACCACCATCGAGGGCTGGTTGCATCACTGCCTGGAATGGCAACTGCTCGGGCTCAACCACTAGGCACTGCAAAGGGTGACGCATATGGCCCAGAACATTACTGGGGCCAAGCTTCCTACCATCCAGAATCTCTATACCAGGTGTCAGAGGAGGAACCTAAAAATTGTCAACGACTCCAGCCACCCGTCAAACACCTCCACTCCATTCTCTATAGGTAGCTAGTTGGTCTATAGGTAGCTAGCTGGTCTATAGGTAGCTAGCTGGTCTTTAGGTAGCTATCGGGTCTTTAGGTAGCTATCGGGTCTATAGGTAGCTATCGGGTCTATAGGTAACTAACGGGTCTATAGGTAGCTAACGGGTCTATAGGTAGCTAACGGGTCTATAGGTAGCTATCGGGTCTGTAGGTAGCTATCGGGTCTATAGGTAGCTATCGGGTCTATAGGTAGCTAGCTGGTCTATAGGTAGCTAGCAGGTCTTTAGGTAACTAGCTGGTCTATAGGTAGCGAGAAGGTCTTTATTTAGCTAGCAGCTCTTTAGGTAGCAAGCTGATCTAGCTAGCCAAACCAGGTGAAAAACATTGTTTGAGCTGCTGTAACTTTTAAAAATGTAGGGGGACGGTTTAGAAAGTCTGTCAGTATCTGATTGGACCATTTGCCTCATGCTGCACATTTACATTTACATTTAAGTTTTTAGTAGACACTCTTATCCAGAGCGACTTACAAATTGGTGCATTCACCTTATGACATCCAGTGGAACAGCCACTTTACAGTAGTGCATCTAAATCTTTTAAGGGGGGTGAGAAGGATTACTTTATCCTATCCTAGGTATTCCTTAAAGAGGTGGGGTTTCAGGTGTCTCCGGAAGGTGGTGATTGACTCCGCTGTCCTGGCGTCGTGAGGGAGTTTGTTCCACCATTGGGGGGCCAGAGCAGCGAACAGTTTTGACTGGGCTAAGCGGGAACTGTACTTCCTCAGTGGTAGGGAGGCGAGCAGGCCAGAGGTGGATGAACGCAGTGCCCTTGTTTGGGTGTAGGGCCTGATCAGAGCCTGGAGGTACTGAGGTGCCGTTCCCCTCACAGCTCCGTAGGCAAGCACCATGGTCTTGTAGCGGATGCGAGCTTCAACTGGAAGCCAGTGGAGAGAGCGGAGGAGCGACACATCTCCTTAGCATAGAGTTGATCTGGCTTTTCATCGCGGCCTGTGGAATGATGTCCCAATCCTATTCTGTGTGAAGTTGCTGGATATTGGTGGTAACTAGAACACACTGTGGTATGCGTCGATCCAGAGCATCCCAAACATGCTCAATGGTTGAAATGTCTGGTGAGTATGCAGGCCATGGAAAAAACACCACCACCATGGGACACTCTGTTCACACGTTGACATCAGCAAACCGCTTGCCCACACAAAACCATACACACTGTCTGCCATCTGCCCGGTACAGTTAAAAGTGAGATTCATCCATGAAAAGTACACTTCTCCAGCGTGCCAGTTGCCATTTTGAAGGTGAGCATTTTGCCCACTGAAGTCGGTTACGACGCCGAACTGCAGTCGGGACTCAAACAAATCTAAATATTTTAACAGTAAATAACTTGCTCTCCACATAGTCTCAGGAAGTAGCTCTGCTGAGGGTGCTGCAGCCCCTGAAAAATCATAACTAGCAAAAATATGAAGATGTACAAATGTATATACAAAAGTATGTGGACGCCCCTTCAAATTAGTGGATTCGGCTATTTCATCCACACCGGTTGCTGACAGTTGTATAAAATCGAGCACCGAGCCATTCACTCTCCATACACAAACAATAGCAGGAGAATGGCCTTAATGAAGAGCTCAGTGACTTTCAACATCGCACCGTCATAGGATGGCACCTTTCCAACAAGTTCGTTCGTCAAATTTCTACCCTGCTTGAGCTGCCCCGGTCAACTGTAAGTGGAAACATCGAGGATCAACAACGGTTCAGCCGCGAAGTGGTAGGCCACACAGAACGGGAGTGTTGAAGCGTGTAGCCTGTAAAAAATAATCTGTCCTCAGTCACTACCGAGTTCCAACCTTCTCCAAGCTCTCATGAGGACCGCAACAGGAAAGGCAGAGCTTAAAATTGTTTTTATTTCACTTTATTTAACCAGGTAGGCCAGGTGAGAACACCTTTATTTAACCAGGTAGGCCAGGTGAGAACACCTTTATTTAACCAGGTAGGCCAGGTGAGAACACCTTTATTTAACCATGTAGGCCAGGTGAGAACACCTTTATTTAACCAGGTAGGCTAGTTGAGAACACCTTTATTTAACCAGGTAGGCCAGGTGAGAACACCTTTATTTAACCAGGTAGGCTAGTTGAGAACACCTTTATTTAACCAGGTAGGCTAGTTGAGAACACCTTTATTTAACCAGGTAGGCCAGTTGAGAACACCTTTATTTAACCAGGTAGGCCAGGTGAGAACAACTTTATTTAACCAGGTAGGCCAGTTTAACCAGGTAGGCCAACACCTTTATTTAACCAGGTAGGCTAGTTGAGAACACCTTTATTTAACCAGGTAGGCCAGTTGAGAACACCTTTATTTAACCAGGTAGGCTAGTTGAGAACACCCTTATTTAACCAGGTAGGCTAGTTGAGAACACCTTTATTTAACCAGGTAGGCCAGTTGAGAACACCTTTATTTAACCAGGGAGGCCAGTTGAGAACACCTTTATTTAACCAGGTAGGCCAGTTGAGAACACCTTTATTTAACCAGGTAGGCTAGTTGAGAACACCTTTATTTAACCAGGTAGGCCAGTTGAGAACACCTTTATTTAACCAGGTGGCTAGTTGAGAACACCTTTATTTCACCAGGTAGGCCAGTTGAGAACACCTTTATTTAACCAGGTAGGTGTCACGAGTCCGACCGAGGGTGTTTCCCCTTCCCGGGCGGGTGGCGCTCGGCGGTCGTCATCACCGGCCTATTAGCTGCCACTGATTGTTTTTCCTCTCCCTCCTTGTATGTTTAGTGGTAGCACCTGTTCATGTGTGATTAGTTAATTAGTTTGTCTTTATTAGACAGCCGGCCCGCCTGGTTGTTGTGCGGGATTATTTCAGTGTAACCTTCGGCTCTGTTGTAGAGGTACGTGTTAGTGCCTGGTCGTTACTTTTCCGTTGTACATTCTCATTCCCTGTGTTTGGGGCCGTTACTATTGTGAGCACCCTGTGGTGCGTTGGTGCTATTAAAGACGCACAGCTTTTGCACTCACTGTCTCCTGCGTTTGACTCCACACACCTACGACACCTGAAGCATTACAGAATCCCGCACCTAAATCAAATTGAATGGAGTCAGCAGGAGCAGCAGCCAACCCTCTCCCATCGATGGAGGAACGGGTTCTCCACCACACCACCGTTCTCCATCGGATCGGATCCGTGATGGATCAAGTGATGGAGAGAATGGACCGATGGGAGAGGAGTGGTCTCCTCTCTCCACCTTCGGCACCCCCCGGCTCCGGACTCCCCATCACTCGACTCCAGCACCCTCCGTCTGACGCTACCGAGGGCTTATGATGGAGCGGCGGCGGGTTGCCAGGGGTTTCTGCTTCAGCTGGAGCTATACCTGGCCACCGTTAGACCCACTCCGTCAGGAGCGGAGAGGGTGAGTGTCCTCATCTCCTGCCTCACGGGTCGTACTCTGGAGTGGGCGAACGCAGTCTGGAATGGCCCAGACTCAGCGGGAGCACTACCCAGAGTTTTCCTGCCGCTTCCGTGCCGTGTTTGATCACCCTCTAGACGGCCGAGCGGTGGGAGAACGACTTTTTCATCTCAGGCAGGAGAGGAGGAGCGCCCAGGATTATGCGCTGGAGTTCGGACCTTGGCAGCCGGATCTGGGTGGAACGACAGGGCCCTTATGGACCACTACAGGTGTAGTCTCCGAGAGGGCGTCCGCCGGGAGTTAGCGTGTCGGGACACCACTCTGTCACTGGATCAGCTGATCGACATGTCCATTCGACTGGACAATCTGCTGGCTGCCCGCGGGCGTTCAGAGAGGGTCCTGTGCGTTCCACCACGCAGCCCCTCCGCTCCCATTCCGATGGAGTTGGGAGGGGCTGCGCCGAGGGGTACCGGAGGAGGAGGCCTTCCCTGCACCAACTGTGGTCGGAGAGGACACACGTCTGATCGGTGCTGGGGGTCCGTCTGGGAGTAGAGATGGCAGGCGGAACGCTTCTCGGTCACCCCAGGTGAGTCAGCATCAGACTCACCCAGAATCCCTTGTTGGCCATATGTTTGTCTTAATCTCTTTCCTTCACTTTTTCCCTCTTCCCAGCATAGGGCGCTAGTCGATTCAGGCGCAGCTGGGAACTTTATGGATCGCGGACTCGCCCTTAAGTTAGGGGTTCCGCTGGTGCCGATAGATTCTCCTTTCCCCGTGCACTCCCTAGATAGCCGGTCATTAGGGTCAGGGATGGTCGGGGAGACCACGGTCCCACTGGACATGGTGACGCAGGGGAATCATAGGGAGCGTATCAGTTTTTTTATTATTGATTCGCCTGCGTTTCCAGTGGTGCTGGGGACTCCCTGGCTGGCCCGGCACAATCCTAAAATTTCGTGGAGACAGGGGTTCTCCAGGGGTGGTCAGAGGAGTGTTCTGGAAGGTGTTTGGGAGTTTCCATCGGTGCCACGTCGGTGGAGAGTCCAGACCAGGGTTCCACGGTGTGCATTCCCCGAGTATGCCGATTGGCAATCGCTTTCAGTAAAGTGAAAGCGACTAAATTACCACCTTATCGACCGGGAAGGGATTGTACGATAGATCTCCAGGTAGACGCTGCGCTTCCCAAGAGTCACGTGTACCCGCTGTCCCAGGAGGAGACGTTGGCAATGGAGACATATGTCACGGAGTCGCTGGGACAGGGGTACATTCGGCCCTCCATTTCACCCGTCTCCTCGAGTTTCTTTTTGTGAGGAAAAAGGAGGGAGGTTTGCGTCCGTGTATCGATTATAGAGGTCTAAACGCCATCACAGTGGGGTATAGTTACCCTCTACCTCTCATCGCTACGGCGGTGGAATCGTTCCACGGAGCGCAGTTCTTCACAAAACTGGATCTCAGGAGCGCGTATAGTCTGGTGCGTATTCGGAAGGGAGACGAGTGGAAAACCGCATTTAGTACTACATCCGGCCACTATGAGTACCTCGTCATGCCGTATGGGTTAAAGAATGCTCCAGCCGTTTTCCAATCCTTTGTAGACGAGATTCTCAGGGACCTGTGCGGGCAGGGAGTGGTTGTTTATATCGATGACATTCTGATCTACTCGGCCACTCACACCGCGCATGTGTCTCTGGTGCGCAAAGTGCTTGGTAGACTGCTGGAGCATGACCTATACGTCAAGGCTGAGAAATGCGTGTTCTCTAAACGAGCCGTCTCTTTTCTGGGATATCGCATTTCCACCTCGGGGTGGTGATGGAGGGTGACCGCATTAGGGCCGTGCGTAATTGGCCGACTCCAACCACGGTAAAAGAGGTGCAGCGGTTTTTGGGTTTTGCCAACTACTACCGGAGGTTTATCCGGGTTTTGGCCAGATAACGGCTCCCATTACCTCACTGCTGAGGGGGGCCCGTGCGATTGCAGTGGTCAGCACAGGCGGACAGAGCATTCAACAAGTTGAAGGCGCTGTTCACTGATGCGCCCGTGTTGGCGCATCCGGATCCCTCTCTAGCATTCATAGTGGAGGTGGACGCGTCCGAGGCTGGGGTGGGTGCCGTGCTATCACAGCGCTCGGGTACGCCACCAAAACTCTGCCCCTGCGCTTTCTTCTCAAGGAAGCTCAGCCCAGCGGAGCGTAACTATGATGTGGGGGACCGGGAGTTGCTAGCGGTGGTTAGAGCTCTGAAGGTGTGGAGACACTGGCTTGAGGGGGCTAAGCACCCTTTTCTCATCTGGACCGACCACCAGAATCTGGAGTATATTCGGGCTGCAAGGAGACTTAACCCACGTCAGGCAAGGTGGGCCATATTCTTCACCCGGTTCCGGTTTACTTTGTCTTATAGACCGGGCTCCCAGAACGTGAAGGCTGACGCACTGTCCCGCCTTTACGACACCGAGGATGGGTCCACCGAACCTACTCCCATCCTTCCCGCCTCTAAGCTGGTAGTCCCAGTGGTATGGGAGGTGGACTCGGACATCGAGCGGGCGTTACGGGCTGAACCCGCGCCTCCTCAGTGTCCAGCGGGGCGAAGGTACGTGCCGCTTGATGTTCGGGACAAGCTGATTCGGTGGGCTCACGTCCTACCCTCCTCGGGTCACCCTGGGGTGACGAGGACAGTGGGGAGCCTTCAGGGAGGTATTGGTGGCCTACGTTGGTTAAGGACGTTAAGGGTTATGTCTCCTCTTGCTCAGTGTGCGCTCAGAGTAAGGCTCCTAGGCACCTTCCTAGAGGAAGCTACAACTCCTCCCCGTTCCACAGCGGCCATGGTCACATCTGTCCATAGATTTCCTGACCGATCTTCCGCCGTCTCAGGGAACACCGCGGTTCTAGTGATTGTGGATCGGTTTTCTAAGTCCTGCCGTCTCCTCCCGTTGCCTGGTATCCCTACAGCCCTGCAGACTGCGGAGGCATTATTTACCCATGTCTTTCGGCACTACGGGGTGCCGGAGGACATCGTTTCTGATCGGGGCCCCCAATTCACGCCTCGGGTATGGAGAGCGTTCATGGAACGCTTGGGGGTCTCTGTCAGCCTGACCTCCGGTTATCACCCGAGACTAATGGGCAGGTGGAGAGAATGAACCAGGAGGTGGGTAGGTTTCTGCGGTCGTATTGCCAGGATCGGCCAGGGGAGTGGGCACGATACATTCCCTGGGCCGAAATGGCTCAGAACTCACTACGCCACTCCTCTACTAACGTGTCCCCTTTTCAGTGTGTGTTGGGATACCAGCCGGTCCTGGCACCATGGCATCTGAGCCAGACCGAGGCTCCTGCGGTGGAGGAATGGGTACAGCGCTCCAAGGAGACCTGGAGGGCCGTCCAGGAATCTCTACGACAAGCGAGTGGACGGCAGAAGAGGAGTGCTGACCGCCACCGCAGTGAGGCCCCGTGTTTGTACCGGGGGACAGGGTCTGGCTCTCGACCCGAAACCTACCTCTCCGCTTGCCCTGCCGGAAGCTGGGTCCGCAGTGTGTAGTGCCCTTTAAAGTCCTGAGGAGAATAAACGAGGTGTGTTATCGATTACAACTCCCTTCCTATTATCGTATTAACCCCTCGTTTCATGTGTCTCTCCTCAGGCCGGTGGTAGCTGGTCCCCTGCAGGACAGTGAGGTACCGGAGGTCCCTCCCCCCTCTGGACATCGAGGGGACCCCGGCGTACACGATCCGGGCCATTCTGGACTCAAGACGCCGGGTGAGGGGCCTGCAGTACCTCGTGGACTGGGAGGGGTACGGTCCGGAGGAGAGGTGCTGGGTACCGGTGAGGGACATCTTGGATCCATCCATGTTGAGGGGATTTCCATCGCCTCCATCCGGATCGCCCTGCTCCTCGTCCTCCGGGGCGACCTCGAGGCAGTGTCGGCGCGCTGCGGGAGCCGCGCGTCAGGGGGGGGTACTGTCACGAGTCCGACCGAGGGTGTTTCCCCTTCCCGGGCGGGTGGCGCTCGGCGGTCGTCATCACCGGCCTATTAGCTGCCACTGATTGTTTTTCCTCTCCCTCCTTGTATGTTTAGTGGTAGCACCTGTTCATGTGTGATTAGTTAATTAGTTTGTCTTTATTAGACAGCCGGCCCGCCTGGTTGTTGTGCGGGATTATTTCAGTGTAACCTTCGGCTCTGTTGTAGAGGTACGTGTTAGTGCCTGGTCGTTACTTTTCCGTTGTACATTCTCATTCCCTGTGTTTGGGGCCGTTACTATTGTGAGCACCCTGTGGTGCGTTGGTGCTATTAAAGACGCACAGCTTTGCACTCACTGTCTCCTGCGTTTGACTCCACACACCTACGACACCTGAAGCATTACAGTAGGCCAGTTGAGAACACCTTTATTTAACCAGGTAGGCCAGTTGAGAACACCTTTATTTAACCAGGTAGGCTAGTTGGGAACACCTTTATTTAACCAGGTGGGCTAGTTGAGAACACCTTTATTTAACCAGGTAGGCTAGTTGAGAACACCTTTATTTAACCAGGTAGGCCAGTTGAGAACACCTTTATTTAACCAGGTAGGCCAGTTGAGAACACCTTTATTTAACCAGGTAGGCCAGTTGAGAACACCTTTATTTAACCAGGTAGGCTAGTTGAGAACACCTTTATTTAACCAGGTAGGCCAGTTGAGAACACCTTTATTTAACCAGGTAGGCTAGTTGAGAACACCTTTATTTAACCAGGTAGGCCAGTTGAGAACACCTTTATTTAACCAGGTGGGCTAGTTGAGAACACCATTATTTAACCAGGTAGGCCAGTTGAGAACACCTTTATTTAACCAGGTAGGCCAGTTGAGAACACCTTTATTTAACCAGGTAGGCTAGTTGAGAACACCTTTATTTAACCAGGTAGGCCAGTTGAGAACACCTTTATTTAACCAGGTAGGCCAGTTGAGAACACCTTTATTTAACCAGGTAGGCCAGTTGAGAACACCTTTATTTAACCAGGTAGGCTAGTTGAGAACACCTTTATTTAACCAGGTAGGCCAGTTGAGAACATCTTTATTTAACCAGGTAGGCCAGTTGAGAACACCTTTATTTAACCAGGTAGGCCAGTTGAGAACACCTATATTTAACCAGGTAGGCCAGTTGAGAACACCTTTATTTAACCAGGTAGGCCAGTTGAGAACACCTTTATTTAACCAGGTAGGCTAGTTGAGAACACCTTTATTTAACCAGGTAGGCCAGTTGAGAACACCTTTATTTAACCAGGTAGGCCAGTTGAGAACACCTTTATTTAACCAGGTAGGCTAGTTGAGAACACCTTTATTTAACCAGGTAGGCCAGTTGAGAACACCTTTATTTAACCAGGTAGGCCAGTTGAGAACACCTTTATTTAACCAGGTAGGCCAGTTGAGAACACCTTTATTTAACCAGGTAGGCTAGTTGAGAACACCTTTATTTAACCAGGTAGGCTAGTTGAGAACACCTTTATTTAACCAGGTAGGCCAGTTGAGAACACCTTTATTTAACCAGGTAGGCCAGTTTAGAACACCTTTATTTAACCAGGTAGGCCAGTTGAGAACCCCTTTATTTAACCAGGTAGGCCAGTTGAGAACACCTTTATTTAACCAGGTAGGCCAGTTGAGAACACCTTTATTTAACCAGGTAGGCCAGTTGAGAACACCTTTATTTAACCAGGTAGGCTAGTTGAGAACACCTTTATTTAACCAGGTAGGCCAGTTGAGAACACCTTTATTTAACCAGGTAGGCCAGTTGAGAACACCTTTATTTAACCAGGTAGGCTAGTTGAGAACACCTTTATTTAACCAGGTAGGCCAGTTGAGAACACCTTTATTTAACCAGGTAGGCCAGTTGAGAACACCTTTATTTAACCAGGTAGGCCAGTTGAGAACACCTTTATTTAACCAGGTAGGCCAGTTGAGAACACCTTTATTTAACCAGGTAGGCTAGTTGAGAACAAATTCTCATTTACAACTGCAACCTGGCCAAGATAAAGCAAAGCAGTGCGACAAAAACAACACAGAGTTACACATCAGATAAACAAATGTACAGTCAATACAAGCTAAAAAATCTATAGACGGTGTGTGCAAATATAGTAAGATTAGGGAGGTAAGGCAATAAATAGGCCATGCTGGTGAAATAATTACAATATAGCAATTAAAACACTGGAATGGTAGATGTGAAGAAGATGAATGTGCAAGTAGAGATACTGGGGTGCAGAGGAGCAAAAGATAAATAACAATATGGGGATGAGGTAGTTGGATGGGCTATTTACAGATGGGCTATTTACAGATGGGCTATGTACAGGTGCAATGATCGGTGAGCTGCTCTGACAGCTGATGCTTAAAGTGGGTGAGAGAGATATAAGTCTCCAGCTTCAGTGACTTTTGCAATTTGTTCCAGTCATTGGCAGCAGAGAACTGGAAGGAAAGGCGGCCAAATGAGGAATTGGCTTTGGGGGTGACCAGTGAGATATACCTGCTGGAGCACGTGCTACAGGTGGGTGTTGCTATGATGACCAGTGCTACGGGTGGGTGTTGCTATGATGACCAGTGAAATATACCTGCTGGAGCACGGGTGGGTGTTGCTATGATGATCAGTGAAATATACCTGCTGGAGCGCGTGCTACGGGTGGGTGCTGCTATGGTGACCAGTGAAATATACCTGCTGGAGCGCGTGCTACGGGTGGGTGCTGCTATGGTGACCAGTGAAATATACCTGCTGGAGCGCGTGCTACGGGTGGGTGCTGCTATGGTGACCAGTGAAATATACCTGCTGGAGCGCGTGCTACGGGTGGGTGCTGCTATGGTGACCAGTGAAATATACCTGCTGGAGCACGTGCTACGGGTGGGTGCTGCTATGGTGACCAGTGAAATATACCTGCTGGAGCGCGTGCTACGGGTGGGTGCTGCTACCAGTGAAATATACCTGCTGGAGCGCGTGCTATGGGTGGGTGCTGCTATGGTGACCAGTGAAATATACCTGCTGGAGCGCGGGTGGGTGTTGCTATGGTGACCAGTGAAATATACCTGCTGGAGCACGGGTGGGTGTTGCTATGATGACCAGTGAAATATACCTGCTGGAATGCGTGCTACGGGTGGGTGCTGCTATGGTGACCAGTGAAATATACCTGCTGGAGCACGGGTGGGTGTTGCTATGATGACCAGTGAAATATACCTGCTGGAGCGCGTGCTATGGGTGGGTGGGTGCAGCTATGGTGACCAGTGAGCTGAGATAAGGTGGGGCTTTAACCTAGTAAAGACTTATAGATGACCTGGAGCCAGTGGGTTTGGCGACGAATATGAAGCGAGGGCCAGCCAACGAGAGGTTGCAGTGGTGGGTAGTGTATGGGGCTTTGGTGACAAAACGGATGGCACTGTGATAGACCACATCCAATTAGCTAAATAGAGTGTTGGAGGCTATTTTGTTAATGACATCGCCGAAGTCAAGGATCGGTAGGATAGTCAGTTTTACGAAGTTATGTTTGGCAGGATGAGTGAACAATACTTTGCTGTGAAATAGGAAGCCGATTCTAGATTTAATTTTGGATTGGAGATGTTTGATGTGGGTTGGAGATGGAAGGAGATGCTTAGAGTGAAGTGAACAGGCGCACACTTTATTCAGGTAAAATAACAAAAGCACAACAAAAACATTCATTCTGTCTCCTAGAGATGAACGTACTTTAGTGCAAGAAGTGCAAGTCAATCCCAGAACAACAAAGGACCTTGTGAAGATGCTGGAGGAAACAGGTAGACAAGTATCTATATCCACAGTAAAACAAGTCCTATATCGACATAACCTGAAAGGCCGCTCAGCAAGGAAGAAGACACTGGTCCAAATTTTTTTTTTTTTTAATTTTACCTTTATTTAACCAGGCAAATCAGTTAAGAACACATTCTTATTTTCAATGACGGCCTGGGAACAGTGGGATAACTGCCTGTTCAGGGGCAGAACGACAGATTTGTACCTTCTCAGCTCAGGGGTTTGAACTTGCAACCTTCCGGTTACTAGTCCAACGCTCTAACCACTAGGCTACGCTGCCACCCCAAAACCTCCAAAAATAGCCAGACTACAGTTTGCAAATGCACATGGGGACGAAGATCGTACTTTTTGGAGAAAAGTCCTCTGGTCTGATGAAACAAAAATAGAACTGTTTGGCCATAATGACCATCGTTACGTTTGGAGGAAAAAGGGGGAGGCTTGCAAGCCGAAGAACACCATCCCAACCTTGAAACATGGGGGTGGCAGCATCATGTTGTGGGAGTGCTTTGCTGCAGGAGGGACTGGTGCACTTCACAAAATACATGGCATCATGAAGTAGGAAAATTCTGTGTATATATTGAAGCAACATCTCAAGACATCAGTCAGGAAGTTAAAGCTTGGTTGCAAATGGGTCTTCCAAATGGACAAGCATACTGACCCCACCCCAAGCATGTTTCCAAATTTATGGCTTAAGGACAACAAAGTCAAGGTATTGGAGTGTCCTTCACCTCAATCCTATAGAAATTGTGTGGGCAAAACTGAAAAAGTGTGTGGGAGCAAGGAGGCCTACAAACCTGACTCAGTTACACCAGCTCTGTCAGGAGGAATGGTCCAAAATTCACCCAACTTATTGTGGGAAGCTTGTGGAAGGCTACCCGAAACAGTTTGACCCAAGTTAAACTATTTAAAGGCAATGCTATCAAATACTAATTGAGTGTATGCAAACTTCTGGCCAACTGGGAATGTGATGAAAGAAATAAAAGCTGAAATAAATCATTCTCTACTATTATTCTGACATTTCACATTCTTAAAATAGAGTGGTGATCCTAACTGATCTAAGACAAGTACTTTTTAATAGGGTTAAATGTCAGGAATTGTGATAAAGCTTCCGACTTCCAACTGTAAATATAAATATATATATATATTTTTTTCTTCCTCAACAGTATTGCACTGGGCCTTTACTAGTCCTGTATTAGTGGACTGATATTCCCTGATATTCATATTTCTATGTGATTTTGGTTGGTTGCCCAAAAACTTACGCTAACCAGCTAACTAGCTACAAGCTATTTAGTCATTGTTCGTTTTTTTAAAAAACCTGGATAACACTCGCCAGCCCAGCTTCCCTGCCCATCCACCGCTGCCCCCTGGACACTGATCTCTTGGCTACATAGCTGACGCACGCTGGACTGTCCATTAATCACGGTACCCCATTCTGCTTGTTTGTTTTATCTGTCGGCCCAGTTGCCTAGTCAACGCCATTTTACCTGCTGTTTGTTGTGCTAGCTGATTAGCCTCGCCTACTGTTTTTAGCTAGCTTTCCCAATTCAACACCTGTGATTACTGTATGCCTCGCTGTATGTCTCTCCCAAATGTCAATATGCCTTGTATACTGTTGTTCAGGTTAGTTATCATTGTTTTAGTTTACAATGGAGCCCCTAGATCCACTCTGCATACCCCTGTTACCTCCAATGTCCCACCTCCCACACATGCGGTGACCTCACCCATTACAACCAGCATGTCCAGAGATACAACCTCTCTCATCATCACCCAGTGCCTGGGCTTACCTCCGCTGTACCCGCACCCCACCATACCCCTGTCTGCGCATTATGCCCTGAATATATTCTACCATGCCCAGAAACCTGCTCCTCTTATCCTCTGCCCCCAACGCTCTAGGCGACCAGTTTTGATAGCCTTTAGCCGCACCCTCATACTACTCCTTCTCTGTTCCGCGGGTGATGTGGAGGTAAACCCAGGCCCTGCATGTCCCCAGGTACCCTCATTTGTTGACTTCTGTGATCGAAAAAGTCTTGGTTTTATGCATGTCAACATCAGAAGCCTCCTCCCTAAGTTTGTTTTACTCACTGCATTAGCACACTCTGCTAACCCTGATGTCCTTGCCGTTTCTGAATCCTGGCTCAGGAAGGCCACCAAAAATTCAGAGATTTCCATACCCAACTATAACATCTTCCGTCAAGATAGAACTGCCAAAGGGGGCGGAGTCGCAGTCTACTGCAGAGATAGCCTGCAAAGTAATGTCATACTTTCCAGGTCCATACCCAAACAGTTTGAACTAATAATTTTGAAAATTACTCTCTCCAGAAACAAGTCTCTCACTGTTGCCGCCTGCTACCGACCCCCGTCAGCTCCCAGCTGTGCCCTGGACACCATTTGTGAATTGATCGCCCCCCCATCTAGCTTCAGAGTTTGTTCTGTTAGGTGACCTAAACTGGGATATGCTTAACACCCCGGCAGTCCTACAATCTAAGCTAGATGCCCTCAATCTCACGCAAATCATCAAGGAACCCACCAGGTACAACCCTAACTCTGTAAACAAGGGCACCCTCATAGACGTCATCCTGACCAACTGGCCCTCCAAATATACCTCCGCTGTCTTCAACCAGGATCTCAGCGATCACTGCCTCATCGCCTGTATCCGCCACGGAGCCGCAGTCAAACGACCACCCTCATCACACTGTCAAACGCTCCCTAAAACACTTCTGTGAGCAGGCCTTTTTAATCGACCTGGCCCGTGTATCCTGGAAGGACATTGACCTCATCCCGTCAGTTGAGGATGCCTGGTCATTCTTTAAAAGTAACTTCCTCACCATTTTGGATAAGCATGCTCCGTTCAAAAATGCAGAACCAAGAACAGATACAGCCCTTGGTTCACTCCAGACCTGACTGCCCTCGACCAGCACAAAAACATCCTGTGGCGGACTGCAATAGCATCGAATAGCCCCCGTGATATGCAACTGTTCAGGGAAGTCAGGAACCAATACACGCAGTCAGTCAGGAAAGCTAAGGCCAGCTTCTTCAGGCAAAAGTTTGCATCCTGTAGCTCCAACTCCAAAACGTTCTGGGACACTGTGAAGTCCATGGAGAACAAGAGCACCTCCTCCCAGCTGCCCACTGCACTGAGGCTAGGAAACACGGTCTCCACCGATAAATCCATGATTATCGAAAACTTCAATAAGCACTTCTCAACGGCTGGCCATGCCTTCCGCCTGGCTACTCCAACCTCGGCCAACAGCTCCGCCCCCGTAGTTCCTCACCCAAGCCTCTCCAGGTTCTCCTTTACCCAAATCCAGATAGCAGATGTTCTGAAAGAGCTGCAAAACCTGGACCCGTACAAATCAGCTGGGCTTGACAATCTGGACCCGCTATTTCTGAAACTATCTGCCGCCATTGTCGCAACCCCTATTACCAGCCTGTTCAACCTCTCTTTCATATCGTCTGAGGTCCCCAAGGATTGAAAGCTGCCGCAGTCATCCCCCTCTTCAAAGGAGGAGACACCCTGGACCCAAACTGCTATAGACCTATATCCATCCTGCCCTGCCTATCTAAGGTCTTCGAAAGCCAAGTCAACAAACAGGTCACTGACCATCTCGAATCCCACCGTACCTTCTCCGCTGTGCAATCTGGTTTCCGAGCCGGTCACGGGTGCACCTCAGCCACACTCAAGGTACTAAATGATATCATAACCGCCATCGATAAAAGACAGTACTGTGCAGCCGTCTTCATCGACCTCGCCAAGGCTTTCGACTCTGTCAATCACCAAATTCTTATCGGCAGACTCAACAGCCTCGGTTTTTCGGATGACTGCCTTGCCTGGTTCACCAATTACTTTGCAGACAGAGTTCAGTGTGTCAAATCAGAGGGCATGCTGTACTGTCCTCTGGCAGTCTCTATGGGGGTGCCACAGGGTTCAATTCTCGGGCCGACTCTTTTCTCTGTATATATCAATGATGTTGCTCTTGCTGCGTGCGATTCCCTGATCCACCTCTACGCAGACGACACCATTCTATATACTTTCGGCCCGTCATTGGACACTGTGCTATCAAACCTCCAAACGAGCTTCAATGCCATACAGCACTCCTTCCGTGGCCTCCAACTGCTGTTAAACGCGAGTAAAACCAAATGCATGCTTTTCAACCGATCGCTGCCTGCACCCGCATGCCCGACTAGCATCACCACCCTGGATGGTTCCAACCTTAAATATGTGGACATCTATAAGTACCTAGGTGTCTGGCTAGACTGCAAACTCTCCTTCCAGACTCACATCAAACATCTCCAATCAAAAATCAAATCCAGAGTCGGCTTTCTATTCCGCAACAAAGCCTCCTTCACTCACGCTGCCAAGCTTACCCTAGTAAAACTGACTATCCTACCCATCCTCGACTTCGGCGATGTCATCTACAAAATGGCTTCCAACACTCTACTCAGCAAACTGGATGCAGTCTATCACAGTGCCATCCGTTTTGTCACTAAAGCACCTTATACCACCCACCACTGCGACTTGTATGCTCTAGTCGGCTGGCCCTCACTACATATTCGTCGCCAGACCCACTGGCTCCAGGTCATTTACAAGTCCATGCTAGGTAAAGCTCCGCCTTATCTCAGTTCACTGGTCACGATGGCAACACCCATCCGTAGCACGCGCTCCAGCAGGTGTATCTCACTGATCATCCCTAAAGCCAACACCTCATTTGGCCGCCTTTCGTTCCAGTACTCTGCTGCCTGTGACTGGAACGAATTGCAAAATCGCTGAAGTTGGAGACTTTTATCTCCTCACCAACTTCAAACATCAGCTATCCGAGCAGCTAACCGATCGCTGCAGCTGTACATAGTCTATAGGTAAATAGCTCACCCTTTTTCACCTACCTCATTCCCATACTGTTTTTATACTGTTTTTATTTATTTACTTTTCTGCTCTTTTGCACACCAATATCTCTACCTGTACATGCCCATCTGATCATTTATCACTCCAGTGTTAATCTGCAAAATTGTATTATTCGCCTACCTCCTCATGCCTTTTGCACACATTGTATATAGACTGCCCATTTTTTTCTACTGTGTTATTGACTTGTTAATTGTTTACTCCATGTGTAACTCTGTGTTGTCTGTTCACACTGCTATGCTTTATCTTGGCCAGGTCGCAGTTGCAAATGAGAACTTGTTCTCAACTAGCCTACCTGGTTAAATAAAGGTGAAATAAAAAATAAAAATAAAAATAAAAATATTGCAGCTTTAAAGGGATAATTAAGGTAAATGTACTGAAAACCCTATTGAATGAAAACTCCATGAGACAATCTGTTGGCCAGCAAGTGGGAGTGTTTTCAGCGGTGTAGGTAAATGTATTCAGCGCGAGCAAATGGAACCATGTCTGCAAATGTCTGTTAAAATGCCCTCAACTACTGAGAAGTGGGTAGAAAAGGATTTTTGTAAGAAAGGCATTTTTAATGTCCTAAATCAGATTCGTGCCCTTTGTGATTTGTATGCTATTATCATGCTTAAATTCAAGGTCAGAATACGGGTAGAGAGAAATGCGCATAAAACAAAGAGTGAATTTACGTTTCATTGACGTGCACATAACACGGGTTGAAATTCCCCCGTTTTTAGTAGCTGAGATAATTGTATTGAACAGCCAGCAGATGTAGCCCTCGGTCTATTCCTTTTCCATTTATTTGAACGCTATTGATGGATACTAATGATGTAAGTTTTGTCTGTATTCGTGCTTGACGACGGGACCACTCCGCGTCTGGGTGAAGAATGAGAAGGACCACCATTTCCATCAGAGGAATTATCATTAGGACAATCGTTGAGTTTTTACATTTTTTTGTGTGTTTTAAAAAAAACATTTCTAGGTGTTGGAAACTTTTACATGGTAGGTTGATTTATTGTGTACTTACAATAAATCAGTGTGACAAAAACAACAATGAATGGTTGAACATGTATGGATGTTATAGGAACTTATATTATTTAGTTTAAACTTTTTTTTGATGTGATAATTATTATTTATTTGTTTTACAATGATGACTAATTGTGCCTTTTTGATGGTCATGTAGTGAGAGTGTCTGCTGATTATATCGTTGTGTGTGTGTGTGTGTGTGTGGTGTGTGTGTGTGTGTGTGTGTGTGTGTGTGTGTGTGTGTGTGTGTGTGTGTGTGTGTGTGTGTGTGTGTGTGTGTGTGGTGTGTGTGTGTGTGTGTGTGTGTGTGTGTCTCACCCCGGGCAGAGATGAAAGGCGCAGAGAGACTCATCTTTCTGGGCTGGCTGCTGACAGGTTTTTATTTCATTTGCTACATTTCTTTCTAATATATGTTCAGGTCAAGTTTGAGAAGGAAGAATTTTTCCATTTTTAGAGGAATTCAAAAATGATCAATTTGTCAATAAACGTAGGTTATGATGTGATATGTATTCCTTCAGTGTCAGTATTGTATTGGGTTGTTGAACCCAGCCCTGGCAACAGAGACCACTAACTCAGTTCTGTTGAACCCAGCCCTGGGAACAGAGACCACTAACTCAGTTCTGTTGAACCCAGCCCTGGGAACAGAGACCACTAACTCAGTCCTGTTGAACCCAGCCCTGGGAACAGAGACCACTAACTCAGTTCTGTTGAACCCAGCCCTGGCAACAGAGACCACTAACTCAGTTCTGTTGAACCCAGCCCTGGCAACAGAGACCACTAACTCAGTTCTGTTGAACCCAGCCCTGGGAACAGAGACCACTAACTCAGTCCTGTTGAACCCAGCCCTGGGAACAGAGACCACTAACTCAGTCCTGTTGAACCCAGCCCTGGGAACAGAGACCACTAACTCAGTTCTGTTGAACCCAGCCTTGGGAACAGAGACCACTAACTCAGTCCTGTTGAACCCAGCCCTGGGAACAGAGACCACTAACTCAGTCCTGTTGAACCCAGCCCTGGGAACAGAGACCACTAACTCAGTTCTGTTGAACCCAGCCCTGGCAACAGAGACCACTAACTCAGTTCTGTTGAACCCAGCCCTGGGAACAGAGACCACTAACTCAGTCCTGTTGAACCCAGCCCTGGGAACAGAGACCACTAACTCAGTCCTGTTGAACCCAGCCCTGGGAACAGAGACCACTAACTCAGTTCTGTTGAACCCAGCCTTGGGAACAGAGACCACTAACTCAGTCCTGTTGAACCCAGCCCTGGGAACAGAGACCACTAACTCAGTCCTGTTGAACCCAGCCCTGGGAACAGAGACCACTAACTCAGTTCTGTTGAACCAAGCCCTGGGAACAGAGACCACTAACTCAGTTCTGTTGAACCCAGCCCTGGGAACAGAGACCACTAACTCAGTCCTGTTGAACCCAGCCCTGGGAACAGAGACCACTAACTCAGTCCTGTTGAACCCAGCCCTGGCAACAGAGACCACTAACTCAGTTCTGTTGAACCCAGCCCTGGCAACAGAGACCACTAACTCAGTTCTGTTGAACCCAGCCTTGGGAACAGAGACCACTAACTCAGTCCTGTTGAACCCAGCCCTGGGAACAGAGACCACTAACTCAGTCCTGTTGAACCCAGCCCTGGGAACAGAGACCACTAACTCAGTTCCCCAGCCCTGGGAACAGAGACCACTAACTCAGAACCCAGCCCTGGGAACAGAGACCACTAACTCAGTTCTGTTGAACCCAGCCCTGGGAACAGAGACCACTAACTCAGTTGAACCCAGCCCTGGGAACAGAGACCACTAACTCAGTTCTGTTGAACCCAGCCTTGGGAACAGAGACCACTAACTCAGTCCTGTTGAACCCAGCCCTGGGAACAGAGACCACTAACTCAGTCCTGTTGGGAACAGCCAGCTCCTGGGAACCCAGCCCTGGGAACAGAGATCACTAACTCAGTTCTGTTGAACCCAGCCCTGGGAACAGAGACCACTAACTCAGTCCTGTTGAACACAGCCCTGGGAACAGAGACCACTAACTCAGTCCTGTTGAACCCAGCCCTGGGAACAGAGACCACTAACTCAGTCCTGTTGAACCCAGCCCTGGGAACAGAGACCACTAACTCAGTCCTGTTGAACCCAGCCCTGGGAACAGAGACCACTAACTCAGTCCTGTTGAAGCCAGCCCTGGGAACAGAGACCACTAACTCAGTTCTGTTGAACCCAGCCCTGGGAACAGAGACCACTAACTCAGTCCTGTTGAAGCCAGCCCTGGGAACAGAGACCACTAACTCAGTTCTGTTGAACCCAGCCCTGGGAACAGAGACCACTAACTCAGTTCCCAGCCCTGGGAACAGAGACCACTAACTCAGTTCTTGAACCCAGCCCTGGGAACAGAGACCACTAACTCAGTTCTGTTGAACCCAGCCCTGGGAACAGAGACCACTAACTCAGTTCTGTTGAACCCAGCCCTGGGAACAGAGACCACTAACTCAGTTCTGTTGAACCCAGCCCTGGGAACAGAGACCACTAACTCAGTTCTGTTGAACCCAGCCCTGAGAACAGAGACCACTAACTCAGTTCTGTTGAACCCAGCCCTGGGAACAGAGACCACTAACTCAGTTATGTTGAACCCAGCCCTGGGAACAGAGACCACTAACTCAGTTCTGTTGAACCCAGCCCTGAGAACAGAGACCACTAACTCAGTCCTGTTGAACCCAGCCCTTGGAACAGAGACCACTAACTCAGTCCTGTTGAACCCAGCCCTGGGAACAGAGACCACTAACTCAGTTCTGTTGAACCCAGCCCTGGGAACAGAGACCACTAACTCAGTTCTGTTGAACCCAGCCCTGGGAACAGAGACCACTAACTCAGTTCTGTTGAACCCAGCCCTGGGAACAGAGACCACTAACTCAGTTCTGTTGAACCCAGCCCTGGGAACAGAGACCACTAACTCAGTTCTGTTGAACCCAGCCCTGGGAACAGAGACCACTAACTCAGTTCTGTTGAACCCAGCCCTGGGAACAGAGACCACTAACTCAGTTCTGTTGAACCCAGCCCTGGGAACAGAGACCACTAACTCAGTTCTGTTGAACCCAGCCCTGGGAACAGAGACCACTAACTCAGTTCTGTTGAACCCAGCCCTGAGAACAGAGACCACTAACTCAGTTCTGTTGAACCCAGCCCTGGGAACAGAGACCACTAACTCAGTTATGTTGAACCCAGCCCTGGGAACAGAGACCACTAACTCAGTTCTGTTGAACCCAGCCCTGAGAACAGAGACCACTAACTCAGTCCTGTTGAACCCAGCCCTGGAACAGAGACCACTAACTCAGTCCTGTTGAACCCAGCCCTGGGAACAGAGACCACTAACTCAGTTCTGTTGAACCCAGCCCTGGGAACAGAGACCACTAACTCAGTTCTGTTGAACCCAGCCCTGGGAACAGAGACCACTAACTCAGTTCTGTTGAACCCAGCCCTGGGAACAGAGACCACTAACTCAGTTCTGTTGAACCCAGCCCTGGGAACAGAGACCACTAACTCAGTTCTGTTGAACCCAGCCCTGGGAACAGAGACCACTAACTCAGTTCTGTTGAACCCAGCCCTGGGAACAGAGACCACTAACTCAGTTCTGTTGAACCCAGCCCTGGGAACAGAGACCACTAACTCAGTTCCATAAAAACTGCTGTTTTGCCTGTTTCCTCCCAGTCACAACGTAATCAATTTCTTGGAATTTAGCTTGAAATGAAAACATCCTGTCAGATCACTAAGAGCAGTGGGCAGGTCCAGGACATTTCAGGGGCCATATTTCTAAAGCGATTCGGAGTAGGACTGCTTATCTAGGATCAGTTTAGCCTTTTAGATCAGAATAAATCAATAAAGATGACATTAACAGGAGGAACCTAATCCTAGATGAGCATTTATTTATAAATACAGCCCCAGATTATGTCAAATGTAATGGTCAATGGTCTATGGTCTATGGTCAAGCAGTTTAATAATTATAAACTGTTAATCTTTTTACTAACTTAGTAGTTTGTTGTCCAAGCCATCTATCCAGCAGGGTTGGGGTCAAATAGAAATGGAATTGACCCCAAACCCTGCTGTCCGGTCCTGATAGTGAACTGCTGTGTGTTTCAGGTACCCTGTGTCATGGTGGGGTGGAAGGAACGGTCTGCACCAGTGAGTATTCAGATCAGTGTATTCCAAACAGTGGGTCAGAACTACTTCACTGGTGGGGTGTGGCTAAAGACTAGATTTATGAGGGTTCTGAGGGTTCTTCATTAGACTGATAGAACCAGAGGCTTCTTAATTACACTGATGGAGCCAGAGGGTTCTTCATTACACTGCTAGATCCAGAGGGTTCTTCATTACACTGATAGAACCAGAGGGTTCTTCATTACACTGCTAGATCCAGAGGGTTCTTCATTACACTGATAGAACCAGAGGGTTCTTCATTACACTGATAGATCCAGAGGGTTCTTCATTACACTATAAGAAAAACAATCCCAGTTACTGATTGCAGTGGAAATATGGTAAATATACAAAACATTGCTGCATTTTTAAGGAATTATTACTGTTAAGGACAGTATGTTGCTGTATTCTGATGACTTACTGTATTCTGATGATTTACTGTATTCTGATTACTTAATGTATTCTGATTACTTCCTGTATTCTGATTACTTCCTGTATTCTGATTACTTCCTGTATTCTGATTACTTCCTGTATTCTGATTACTTACTGTATTCTGATTACTTCCTGTATTCTGATTACTTACTGTATTCTGATTACTTCCTGTATTCTGATTACTTCCTGTATTCTGATTACTTCCTGTATTCTGATTACTTACTGTATTCTGATTACTTAATGTATTCTGATTACTTCCTGTATTCTGATTACTTCCTGTATTCTTATTACTTCCTGTATTCTGATGATTTACTGTATTCTGATTACTTCCTGTATTCTGATGACTTACTGTATTCTGATGACTTACTGTATTCTGATTACTTACTGTATTCTGATTACTTGGGAGTCAATCTCACTGGGACTTTGAACTCACAACCTCTTTGTTGCCAGTGAACTGAATTTCCCGCTACACCACCGGCTCTGCGGGTATGATGACGATTGAGAAAGATCGTTAAAAGATTAAAAACAATAGACAATCTGTCATTTGTCCCTATGGGGGAACCTTTTTGAGTTCCAGGTACAACCCTTTTTTGGTTTATAATCCTCTCATGAAGAACCCTCTGGTTCCATGTAGCATACGTTACAGCCTTATTCTAAAATGGATGAAATTATAATGTCCCCCCCCCTCATCTAATAACCCATAATGACTAAGCAAAAACAGGCGGTTTAAAATTAAAAACAGAAATTCCTTATTTACTTAAGTATTCAGACCCTTTGCTATGAAGCTCCAAATTCAGCTCAAGTGCATCTTGTTTCCATTGATCATCCTTGAGATTCTGGCAGCATTGAAGGTCCCCAAGAACACAGTAGCTTCCATCATTCTTAAATGGAAGAAGTTTGGAACCGACTCTTCCTAGAGCTGGCCGCCCGGCCAAACTGAGCAACCGGGGGAGAAGGGCCTTGGTCAGGGAGATGACCAAGAACCCGATGGTCACTCTTACAGATCTCCAGAGTTCCTCTTTGAAGATGGGAGAATCTTCCAGAAGGACAACCATCTCTGCAGCACTACACCAATCAGGACTTTATGATAAGAGTGGCCAGACGGAAGCCACTCCTCAGTAAAAGGCACATGACAAGGCACTTGGAGTTTGCCAAAAGGCACCAGACCACAATAAACAAGATTCTCTGGTCTGATGAAACCAAGATTGAACTCTTTGGCCTGAACGCCAAGCATCACATCTGGAGGAAACCTTGCACCATCCCTACGGTGAAGCATGGTGGTGGCAGCATCACGTCTGGAGGAAACCTTGCACCATCCCTACAGGTGAAGCATGGTGGTGGCAGCATCACGTCTGGAGGAAACCTTGCACCATCCCTACGGTGAAGCATGGTGGTGGCAGCATCACGTCTGGAGGAAACCTTGAACCATCCCTACGGTGAAGCATGGTGGTGGCAGCATCACGTCTGGAGGAATCTTTTCACCATCCCTACGGTGAAGCATGGTGGTCGCAGCATCACGTCTGGAGGAAACTTTGCACCATCCCTACGGTGAAGCATGGTGGTGGCAGTTCTGAATGCTCCGTACATATATGATACTTTAGATGCATTTATGGTTGTTAGGTAACTCACATGCTAATGGTCAGTGCCTTCATGGGTAAAGATGTAGTATAATGGGACATTTTCTACCCAATATATTCAATGTAAGGAACAATCATTTCTGAACCTTGAAATGTGGGTGGGGCAATGTGCTGGCGGAGAGATTATTAGCATATTTGGGGGAATGGTCTAAAATATGTTGTATTTGTGCCAGATGTTACGTGAAGTGTTGGGGCCTATTAGCATATTTGGGGGCGTGGTCTAAAAGATGTTGTATTCGTGTCAGATGTTACTGGAAGTGTTGGGGCTTATTAGCATATTTGGGGGCATGGTCTAAAATATGTTGTATTTGTGCCAGATGTTACTGGAAGTGTTGCATAATTTAAGTAAAGGTTGATTTTTTTTTATGACTTCCTCACACTCCCTTAGGGCATGGTGAAATTATTAGTTACACTTTGGATGGTGTATCAATACACCCAGTCACTACAAAAATACAGGCGTCCTTCCAAACTCGGTCGCAGGAGAGGAAGGAAACCACTCAGGGATTTCCATTCTGTACAGGCTTCCGTCTTTTCACTCTGTCATTTAGGTTAGTTTTGGGGAGTAACTATAATGTTGTTGATCCATCCTCAGTTCTCTCCTATCACAGCCATTAAACTCTGTCATTTAGGTTAGTATTGAGGAGTAACTACAATGTTGTTGATCCATCCTCAGTGTTCTCCTATCACAGCCATTAAACTTTGTCATTTAGGTTAGTATTGTGGAGTAACTCCAATGTTGTTGATCCATCCTCTGTTTTCTATCACAACCATTAAACTCTTTAACTGTTTTAAAGTCACCATTGATCTCATCGTGAAATCCCTGAGCAGTTTCCTCAAAGGGATATTCAATGTCTTGCTTTTTTTTCTAATTTTGACCCATCTACCAATAGGTGCCCTTCTTTGCGAGTCATTGGAAAACCTCCCTGGTCTTTGTGGTTGAATCTCTGTTTGAAATTCACTGCTCGACTGAGGGACCTGACAGATAATTGCATGTGTTGGGGGGTGCAGTGATGGGGAAGTCCTTTAAAAATCACGTTGAACACTATAATTTCCACACGGAGTGTTAAGCACATTTTCCCTACTGAACTTATGTAGGGATTACCATAACAAAATGGTTTGAATCATTATTGACTCAAGACATTTCAGCTTTCCATTTGTAATACTTATAAAAAAAATAAAAATTATCCATAAGAGTATATTTCCCTTGTGACATTCTGGTGTATTGTGGGTAGGCCAATGACACAGCGTCTCAATTTAATTCATTTTATATTCAGGCTGCAACATTCAGGCCCCTCCTCTCCCCTCATTCATCCCTCCTCCTCTCCCCTCATTCATCCCTCCTCCTCTCCCCTCATTCATCCCTCCTCCTCTCCCCTCATTCATCCTCCTCCTCTCCCCTCATTCATCCCTCCTCCTCTCCCCTCATTCATCCCCCTCCTCTCCCCTCATTCATCCCTCCTCCTCTCCCTCATTCATCCCCTCCTCTCCCTCATTCATCCCTCCTCCTCTCCCCTCATTCATCCCTCCTCCTCCTCTCCCCTCATTCATCCTCCTCCTCTCCCCTCATTCATCCCTCCTCTCCCCTCATTCATCCTCCTCCTCCCTCCCCCTCATTCATCCCTCCTCTCCCCTCATTCATCCCCTCCTCTCCCCTCATTCATCCCTCCCCTCTCCCCTCTCATTCATCCTCCTCCTCTCCCCTCATTCATCCCTCCTCCTCTCCCCTCATTCATCCCTCCTCCCTCTCCCCCTCCTTCATCCCCCTCCTCTCCCCTCATTCCTCCTCCTCCTCTCCCCTCATTCATCCTCCTCCTCTCCCCTCATTCATCCCCCCTCCCCTCCCCTCATTCATCCCTCCTCCTCTCCCCTCATTCATCCCTCCTCCTCTCCCCTCATTCATCCTCCTCCTCTCCCCTCATTCATCCTCCCCCCCTCATTCATCCCCCTCCTCTCCCCTCATTCATCCCTCCTCCTCTCCCCTCATTCATCCCCCTCCTCTCCCCTCATTCATCCCCCCTCCTCCCCTCATTCATCCTCCTCCTCTCCCCTCATTCATCCCTCCTCCTCTCCCTCCCTCATTCATCCCTCCTCCTCTCCCCTCATTCATCCCTCCTCCTCTCCCCTCATTCATCCTCCTCCTCTCCCCTCATTCATCCCTCCTCTCCCCTCATTCATCCCCCTCCTCTCCCCTCATTCATCCTCCTCCTCTCCCCTCATTCATCCCTCCTCCTCTCCCCTCATTCATCCCTCCTCCTCTCCCCTCATTCATCCCTCCTCCTCTCCCCTCATTCCCTCCTCCCTCATTCATCCCTCCTCCTCTCCCCTCATTCATCCCCCTCCTCTCCCCTCATTCATCCCTCCTCCTCTCCCTCATTCATCCCTCCTCCTCTCCCCTCATTCATCCTCCTCCTCTCCCCCTCCTCTTCATTCCCCCCTCCTCCCCCTCATTCATCCTCCTCCTCTCCCTCATTCATCCCCCTCCTCTCCCCTCATTCATCCCCTCATTCATCCCCCTCTCCCCTCATCCCCTCCTCTCCCCTCATTCATCCCCTCCTCTCCCCTCATTCATCCCTCCTCCTCTCCCCTCATTCATCCTCCTCCTCTCCCCTCATTCATCCTCCTCCTCTCCCCTCATTCATCCCTCCTCCTCTCCCCTCATTCATCCTCCTCCTCTCCCCTCATTCATCCCTCCTCCTCTCCCCTCATTCATCCTCCTCCTCTCCCCTCATTCATCCTCCTCTCATTCATCCCTCCTCCTCTCCCCTCCCCCTCCTCCTCTCCTCATTCATCCCCCTCCTCTCCCCTCATTCATCCCCCTCCTCTCCCCTCATTCATCCCTCCTCCTCTCCTCATTCATCCCCTCCTCTCCCCTCATTCATCCCCCTCCTCTCCCCTCATTCATCCCCCTCCTCTCCCTCATTCATCCCTCCTCCTCCCTCCCCTCATTCATCCCTCCTCCTCTCCCCTCATTCATCCTCCTCCTCTCCCCTCATTCATCCCTCCTCCTCTCCCCTCATTCATCCCCCTCCTCTCCCCTCATTCATCCCTCCTCCTCTCCCCTCATTCATCCTCCTCCTCTCCCCTCATTCATCCCTCCTCCTCTCCCCTCATTCATCCCCCTCCTCTCCCCTCATTCATCCTCCTCCTCTCCCCTCATTCATCCTCTTCCTCTCCCTCATTCATCCCCCTCCTCTCCCTCATTCATCCCCCTCCTCTCCCCTCATTCATCCCCCTCCTCTCCCTCATTCATCCCCTCCTCCCCCCCTCCTTCATCCCTCCTCCTCTCCCCTCATTCATCCTCCTCCTCTCCTCATTCATCCCCTCCTCTCCCCTCATTCATCCTCCTCCTCTCCCTCATTCATCCCTCCTCCTCTCCTCATTCATCCCTCCTCCTCTCCCCCTCATTCATCCCTCCTCTCCCCTCATTCATCCCCCTCCTCTCCCCTCATTCATCCCCCTCCTCTCCCCTCATTCATCCCTCCTCCTCTCCCCTCATTCATCCCTCCTCCTCTCCCCTCATTCATCCCCCTCCTCTCCCCTCATTCATCCCTCCTCCTCTCCCCTCATTCATCCCTCCTCCTCCCCTCATTCATCCTCCTCCTCTCCCCTCATTCATCCCCTCCTCTCCCCTCATTCATCCCTCCTCCTCTCCCCTCATTCATCCTCCTCCTCTCCCCTCATTCATCCCTCCTCCTCTCCCCTCATTCATCCCTCCTCCTCTCCCCTCATTCATCCCTCCTCCTCTCCCCTCATTCATCCTCCTCCTCTCCCCTCATTCATCCTCCTCCTCTCCCCTCATTCATCCCTCCTCCTCTCATTCATCCCCCTCCTCATCCCCCCTCCTCTCCCCTCATTCATCCTCCTCCTCTCCCTCATTCATCCCTCCTCCTCTCCCCTCATTCATCCTCCTCCTCTCCCCTCATTCATCCTCCTCCTCTCCCTCATTCATCCTCCTCCTCCCCCTCTTCCCCCCTCCTCTCCTCATTCATCCCTCCTCCTCTCCCCTCATTCATCCTCCTCCTCTCCCTCATTCATCCTCCTCCTCTCCCCTCATTCATCCCCTCCTCTCCCCTCATTCATCCCTCCTCCTCTCCCCTCATTCATCCCTCCTCCTCTCCCCTCATTCATCCTCCTCCTCTCCCCTCATTCATCCTCCTCCTCTCCCCTCATTCATCCCCCTCCTCTCCCCCTCATTCATCCCTCCTCCTCTCCCCTCATTCATCCCTCCTCCTCTCCCCTCATTCATCCTCCTCCTCTCCCCTCATTCATCCTCCTCCTCTCCCCTCATTCATCCTCCTCCTCTCCCCTCATTCATCCCCTCCTCTCCCCTCATTCATCCCCTCCTCTCCCCTCATTCATCCCTCCTCCTCTCCCCTCATTCATCCCTCCTCCTCTCCCCTCATTCATCCTCCTCCTCTCCCCTCATTCATCCTCCTCCTCTCCCCTCATTCATCCTCCTCCTCTCCCCTCATTCATCCTCCTCCTCTCCCCTCATTCATCCCCCTCCTCTCCCCTGTAACTATTCCCGAGGTCGTTGCTGTAAATGAGAACGTGTTCCTGGTAAAATAACGGATAAATACAAATAAAAAATATATTTAAAAAAATCACCCTCACCTCTGACCTTTTTTATTGGAGTGTATTCTTAATTAAAAATATATATAATCTGTCAGATCAAACTGTTTTTTTTGTGTTTGTTGCTGTTTTGTTGACATTAATTGGTTCTATTAATTTGTTGACATTAATTGGTTCTATTAATTTGTTGACATGATAAGGTGATCATTTTTATGTTTTGTTTTCCTTCCAGATCCTCCCAGGAACACGTCAGTATCTGTGATTCCCTCTGGCGAAGTGTTAGAGGGCAGCTCAGTGACTCTGACCTGCAGCAGCGATGCCAACCCGCCAGGGATCAGCTACCGCTGGTACTCAGTGAGAGCGGGTGACACCAGATCTACAGGCTATGGGCCGGTCCTGAGGACCAAAATCTGGGCGGACAATACCCACTTCTACTGTGAAGCCCAGAATACGTGTGGAGCACATAATTCAACGATCACTAAAGTAACTGTGTGGTGTAAGTGTAGTGGAGTGTGTTCAAAGAACCAGAGTACAGTAAGCTTGTCTGTGGCCCTCTGTATCTCAGTTGGTAGAGCATAGCACTCCCTCCGTTCAGGGTTGTAGGTTCAGTTCCCGGGGGGACCACCCATATGTTAAATGTATGCACGCATGACTGTAAGTTGCTTTGGCTAAAAGTGTAAATGTCATTTATATTATAAATATCAACAAGGCTTTATGTCTTTTTAAAAATGTAACCTTTATTTAACCAGGAAGGGCTCATCGAGATTTAAAATATTTTTTTCAAGAGCGTCCTGGCCAAGATAGGCAGCACCAAGTCTTTACAAAATTACAGACAAACAACAAGAAAAACTACAAGTAATCTAGTAAAAACCATTGAATTCACAAGAGTATAAAACAGCTAATTAAAGACATTGACAGGTCAGGGAATCAGTCTCAAGATCCTTCATCAGTGATTTAAAAACACCAATCGGGACAAGTTCTTCCAGTTTAAAAGTATTTTGTAAGGTGTTCCAAGACGATGGCGCAGAGGACATAAAAGCCCTTTTACCAAATTCAGTTTGGACGTTTCGAACAGTTAGCAAGTCCTGAGAAACGAAGAGACGACCCACCATATTTCTGAACAATAAAAATGCACAAATAAAAAGGTAGTAAACCCAAAATGGCTTTGTAAATAAAAGTAGACCAGCCAACCCTGGTATACAAAGTGCAGTGGTGCGTAAAGGTGTTGCAGTTTAAAATAAATCTCAAAGTGCCTTGGTAAAGGGTGTCAATTGATCTCAAACACTGAGCGGAAGCATTCATATATAAAATATCCCCATAGTCTAGTAAAGGCATAAATGTAGCTGATACTAGCCTCCTTCTGTCGTCAAAAGAAAAACAGGCCTTATTCCTAAAATGAAATCCCAATTTCATCTTAAATTTTTTTGAAGCTGTTGAATATGCAATTTGAAAGTGAGGCCGTCATCAATAAAATATTCCACGATATTTATATGAGGTTACAGTCTCAATCTCCTTGCCAGGTAATAACAGGTGACAAGTTCAGAGGTCTCTTGCAATAGAAAACACCATTAGTTTAGTTTTGTCAGTATTGAGGATAAGCTATGTTGAACAGTATAAAAAGCAGTTTGCAAGTTCTGGAAAGCTTTTGTAAGAGACGAGGCACAACAGTAAATAACAGTATCATCAGCATAAAAATGAAGTTGCGCATTTTGGACATTGTTGTCTAAATCATTTATATAAATAGTGAATAAGAGAGGACCAAGTACAGAGCCTTGGGGCACACCATTACAGACAGACAATTTAACAGACATGAGCCCATCCAACAGAGTGCACTGAGTTCTATCAGACAGATGGTTAGCAAACCATGCAACTGTATGCTCCAAAAGACCTCCACTCGACAATCTCTGCCTTAGTATAGCATGATCAACTGTATCAAAAGCCTTAGAGAGATCAGTAAAAAGTGAGACACAGTGCTGTTTTTTGTCAAGGGCTTCAGTGATATCATTTAAAACCTTCATGGCTGCTGTAATTGTGCTATGCTTCTTCCTGAAGCCCGATAGGTACATTGATAAAAATAGAATTAGTCAATAAAAACTATTTTAGCTGTTCACTTACAAGGGTTTAGCTCAGTAGACTAATATAGTCTCGAGTCTGTAAAGATACATAAGCCTATATAATACTGGTGTTAAAAAGGCTTTAGCTCAGGAGGCTAATGAAGCCTTGAGTCACACAGGTCACACGGTCCTTCTGTAGCTCAGTTGGTAGAGCATGGCGCTTGTAACGCCAGGGTAGTGGGTTCGATTCCCGGGACCACCCATATGTAGAATGTATGCACACATGACTGTAAGTCGCTTTGGATAAAAGCGTCTGCTAAATGGCATATATATATATACATACAGTATAACATGTGTATTGTCTATTTCCCTCCAGATGGTCCTAAAACCATGTCTGTGTCAGTCACCCCATCTGGACCCGTGTTTGATGGTGCGATGGTGATTCTGACCTGCAGCAGCAATGGCAACCCACCAGTAAGCAGCTTCACCTGGTACAGTGTGAAGGGAGACCAGGCGACACGGCTTGGGGTTGGGACGAGGCTTGAGACCAGTGTGTCTGCAGAAGTCCACCAGTTTTACTGTGAGGGCAGAAACGACCACGGAGGACAGAACTCAACGCTGATAGAAGTGGTTGTACAGTGTATGTATACTGTAGCTACAAGACCAATTCAACCATCGCCAAACATTTTTGGCAGTTATTCAACAATGCTGTTCTTCTTTTTCTTCTTCTTGTTCTTCTTCTTGTTCTTCTTCTTGTTCTTCTTCTTCTTCTTGTTCTTCTTCTTCTTCTTCTTCTTCTTCTTCTTGTTCTTCTTCTTCTTCTTCTTCTTCTTCTTGTTCTTCTTCTTGTTCTTCTTCTTCTTCTTGTTCTTCTTCTTCTTCTTCTTCTTCTTGTTCTTCTTCTTCTTCTTCTTCTTCTTCTTGTTCTTCTTCTTGTTCTTCTTCTTCTTCTTGTTCTTCTTCTTGTTCTTCTTCTTCTTCTTGTTCTTCTTCTTCTTCTTCTTCTTCTTCTTGTTCTTCTTCTTCTTCTTCTTGTTCTTCTTCTTGTTCTTCTTCTTGTTCTTCTTCTTCTTCTTTTTCTTCTTCTTCTTGTTCTTCTTCTTGTTCTTCTTCTTGTTCTTCTTCTTCTTCTTGTTCTTCTTCTTCTTCTTCTTCTTCTTCTTCTTTCTTCTTCTTCTTCTTCTTCTTCTTCTTCTTGTTCTTCTTCTTCTTCTTCTTCTTCTTGTTCTTCTTCTTCTTCTTCTTGTTCTTCTTCTTCTTCTTCTTCTTCTTCTTCTTCTTCTTCTTCTTCTTGTTCTTCTTCTTGTTCTTCTTCTTCTTCTTCTTCTTCTTCTTGTTCTTCTTCTTCTTCTTCTTGTTCTTCTTCTTCTTCTTGTTCTTCTTCTTCTTCTTGTTCTTCAGTTCACTGACCTGCATCAGTGATGCCAACCCACCAGTGTCCAGCTATAACTGGTACTCAGTCGCTTCTTCTTCTTCTTCTTCTTCTTCTTCTTCTTCTTCTTCTTCTTCTTCTTCTTCTTCTTCTTCTTCTTCTTCTTCTTCTTCTTCTTCTTCTTCTTGTTGTGTATTAATGCAGATACCAATCTATCTCTCCAGATCCTCCCAGAAACACGTCAGTATCAGTGAATTCCTCTGGTCCCGTGTTGAAGGGCAGTTCAGTGACTCTGACCTGCATCAGTGATGCCAACCCACCAGTGTCCAGCTATAACTGGTACTCAGTCGACGAGAGCGAAACACGCTGTGTGATAGGAGTTGAACAGACGTACACAGTAGCTAATGTCCATGGTAATACACAGTACTTCTGCGTAGCTAAAAATCAACACGGATCGGACACCTCAACAACGATCCAGCTCGACATTCAGTGTACGTTTTAATATCATAAACATCACGTAATGTGCCCCCAAATGGGACAGGTCCATATTGTTGATGCAAGTCAGTGGTAATGTTTACCAGGCAATGAGTATTTTGGAGGGTCACCCACTTAAATTCTAGATCTGGTAAACCACATTACTTCCATTATCCCATGGATCAACATTTAAATGGCCCTTGTTGGGTCATGGCACAACCATGTCTGGGAACCACTGATTATAAACACAATCTGATAAACACAGGCTAGTAATTCCACAAAGGTCTGTTGTAATGGTGTTAGTAATAGTTATAGTAGGTATAGTAGTTATAGTAGGTATAGTAGTTATAGTAGTTATAATAGTTATAGTAGTTATAGTAGTTATAGTAGTTATAATAGTTATAGTAGTTATAGTAGTTATAGTAGTTATAGTAGTTATAGTAGTTATAGTAGTTATAGTAGTTATAGTAGGTATAATAGTTATAGTAGTTATAGTAGTTATAGTAGTTATAGTAGTTATAGTAGTTATAGTAGTTATAGTAGTTATAGTAGTTATAGTAGTTATAGTAGTTATAGTAGTTATAGTAGTTATAGTAGGTATAATAGTTATAGTAGTTATAGTAGTTATAGTAGTTATAGTAGTTATAGTAGTTATAGCAGTTATAATAGTAGTTATAGTAGTTCTAATAGTAGTTATAGTAATTATAATAGTAGTAGTATATAGTAGTAGTAGTAGTATAATAATAGTTCTAGTAGTTCTAATAGTTCTAATAGTTATAGTAGTTGTTATAGTAGTTCTAATAGTTCTAGTAGTTCTAATAGTTCTAGTAGTTCTAATAGTTCTAGTAGTTATAGTAGTTATAGTAGTTATAGTAGGTATAATAGTTATAGTAGTTATAGTAGTTATAGTAGTTATAGTAGTTATAGTAGTTATAGTAGTTATAATAGTTATAGTAGTTATAGTAGTTATAGTAGTTATAGTAGTTATAGTAGTTATAGTAGTTATAGTAGTTATAGTAGTGGTTGTAGTTATAGTAGGTATAATAGTTATAGTAGTTATAGTAGGTATAATAGTTATAGTAGTTATAGTAGGTATAATAGTTATAGTAGTTATAGTAGGTATAGTAGTTATAGTAGTTATAGTAGGTATAGTAGTTATAGTAGTTATAGTAGGTATAGTAGTTATAGTAGTTATAGTAGTTATAGTAGTTATAGTAGGTATAATAGTTATAGTAGTTATAGTAGTTATAGTAGTTATAGTAGTTATAGTAGTTATAGTAGTTATAGTAGTTATAGTAGTTATAGTAGTTATAGTAGTTATAGTAGTTATAATAGTTATAGTAGTTATAGTAGTTATAGTAGTTATAGTAGTTATAGTAGTAGTTATAGTAGTTATAGTAGGTATAATAGTAATAGTATAGTAGGTATAATAGTTATAATAGTTATTATAATAGTTATAGTAGTTATAGTAGTTATAGTAGTTATAGTAGTTATAGTAGTTATAGTAGTTATAGTAGTTATAGTAGTATAATAGTTATAGTAGTTATAGTAGTTATAGTATTATAGTAGTTATAGTAGTGGTATAATAGTAGTAGTTATAGTAGGTATAATAGTTATAGTAGTTATAATAGTTATAGTAGTTATAGTTTATAGTAGTTATAGTAGTTATAGTAGGTATAATAGTTATAGTAGTTAGTTATAGTAGTTATAGTAGTTATAGTAGTTATAGTAGTTATAGTAGTTATAGTAGTTATAATAGTTATAGTAGTATAATAGTTATAGGTATAATAGTTATAGTATATATAGGTATATAGTTATAGTAGTTATAGTTATAGTAGTATAATAGTTATAGTAGTTATAGTAGTTATAGTAGTTATAGTAGTTATAGTAGGTATAATAGTTATAGTAGTTATAGTAGTTATAGTAGTTATAGTATAATAGTTATAGTAGTTATAGTAGTTATAGTAGTTATAGTTATAATAGTTATAGTAGTTATAGTAGTTATAATAGTTATAGTAGGTATAATAGTTATAGTAGTTATAGTAGGTATAATAGTTATAGTAGTTATAGTAGGTATAGTAGTTATAGTAGTATAGTAGTTATAGTAGTTATAGTAGGTATAATAGTTATAGTAGTTATAGTAGTTATAGTAGTTATAGTAGTTATAGTAGTTATAGTAGTTATAGTAGTTATAGTAGTTATAGTAGTTATAGTAGTTATAGTAGTTATAGTTATAGTATAATAGTTATAGTAGTTATAGTAGTATAATAGTTATAGTATAGTATAATAGTTATAGTAGTTATAGTAGTTATAGTAGTTATAGTAGTTATAGTAGTTATAGTAGTTATAGTAGTTATAGTAGTTATAGTAGTTATAGTAGGTATAATAGTTATAATAGTTATAGTAGTTAGTAGTTATAGTAGTTATAGTATAGTTATAGTAGTTATAGTAGTTATAGTAGTTATAGTATAATAGTTATAATAGTTATAGTAGTTATAGTAGTTATAGTTATAATAGTTATAGTAGTTATAATAGTTATAGTAGTTATAGTAGTTATAGTAGGTATAGTAGTTATAGTATAATTATAGTAGTTATAGTAGTTATAGTAGTTATAGTAGTTATAATAGTTATAGTAGTTATAGTAGTTATAGTAGTTATAGTAGTTATAGTAGTTATAGTAGTTATAGTAGTTATAGTAGTTATAGTTAGTTTATAGTAGGTATAGTTATAGTAGTATAGTAGTTATAGTAGTTATAGTAGTTATAGTATAATAGTTATAGTAGTTATAGTAGTTATAGTATAGTTATAGTAGGTATAATAGTTATAGTAGTTATAGTAGTTATAGTAGTTATAGTAGTTATAGTTATAGTAGTTATAGTAGTTATAGTTATAATAGTTATAGTAGTTATAGTAGTTATAGTAGTTATAGTAGTTATAGTAGTTATAGTATAGTAGGTATAATAGTTATAATAGTTATAGTAGTTATAGTAGTATAATAGTTATAGTAGTTATAGTAGTTATAGTAGTTATAGTAGTTATAGTAGTATATAGTATAGTTATAGTAGTTATAGTAGTTATAGTTATAATAGTATAATAGTTATAGTAGTATATAGTTTATAGTAGTTATAATAGTTATAGTAGTAGTTATAGTAGGTATAATAGTTATAGTAGTTATAGTAGGTATAAGTTATAATAGTTATAGTAGTTATAGTAGTTATAGTAGTTATAGTAGTTATAGTAGTTATAGTAGTTATAGTAGGTATAATAGTTATAGTAGTTATAGTAGTTATAGTAGTATAGTAGTTATAGTAGTTATAGTAGTTATAGTAGGTATAATAGTTATAGTAGTTATAGTAGGTATAATAGTTATAGTAGTTATAGTAGTATAGTAGTTATAATAGTTATAGTAGTAGTATAGTAGTATATAGTAGTTATAGTAGTTATAATAGTTATAGTAGTTATAGTTATAATAGTTATAGTAGTTATAGTAGTTATAGTAGTTATAGTAGTTATAGTAGGTATAGTTATAGTAGTTATAGTAGTATAATAGTTATAGTAGTTATAGTAGTTATAGTAGTTATAGTAGTTATAGTAGTTATAGTAGTTATAGTAGTTATAGTAGTTATAGTAGTTATAGTAGGTATAATAGTAGTTATAGTAGTTATAGTAGTTATAGTAGGTATAATAGTTATAGTAGTTATAGTAGTTATAATAGTTATAGTAGTTATAGTAGTTATAGTAGTTATAGTTATAGTATAGTTATAGTAGGTATAATAGTTATAGTATAGTTATAGTAGTTATAGTAGTTATAGTAGTTATAGTATAGTTATAGTAGTTATAGTAGTTATAGTAGTTATAATAGTTATAGTAGTTATAGTAGTTATAGTAGTTATAGTAGTTATAGTAGGTATAATAGTTATAGTAGTTATAGTAGTTATAGTAGTTATAGTAGTTATAGTAGGTATAGTATAGTTATAGTAGTTATAGTAGTTATAGTAGGTTATAAGGTATAATAGTTATAATAGTTATAGTAGGTATAATAGTTATAGTAGTTATAATAGTTATAGTAGTTATAGTAGTTATAGTTATAGTAGTTATAGTAGTTATAATAGTTATAGTAGTTATAGTAGTTATAGTAGGTATAATAGTTATAGTAGTTATAGTAGTTATAGTAGTTATAGTAGTTATAGTAGTTATAGTAGGTATAATAGTTATAGTAGTTATAGTAGTTATAGTAGTTATAATAGTTATAGTAGTTATAGTAGTTATAATAGTTATAGTAGTTATAGTAGTTATAGTAGTTATAGTAGTTATAGTAGTTATAGTAGTTATAGTAGTTATAGTAGTTATAGTAGTTATAGTATAATAGTTATAGTAGTTATAGTAGGTATAATAGTTATAGTAGTTATAGTAGTTATAGTATAGTAGTTATAGTAGGTATAGTAGTTATAGTAGTTATAGTAGTTATAGTAGGTATAATAGTTATAGTAGTTATAGTAGTTATAGTAGTTATAGTAGTTAGTAGTTAATAGTTATAGTAGTTATAGTAGTTATAGTAGTTATAGTAGGTATAATAGTTATAGTAGTTATAGTAGTTATAGTAGTTATAGTAGTTATAGTAGTTATAGTAGTTATAGTATAGTAGTTATAGTAGTTATAGTAGTTATAATAGTTATAGTAGGTTATAGTAGTTATAGTAGTTATAGTATAGTAGTTATAGTAGTTAATAGTTATAGTATAGTAGTTATAGTAGTTATATAGTAGTTATAATAGTTATAGTAGTATAGTAGTTATATAGTTATAATAGTTATAGTAGTTATAGTAGTTATAGTAGTTATAGTAGGTATAATAGTTATAGTAGTTATAGTAGGTATAGTAGTTATAGTAGTTATAGTAGGTATAGTAGTTATAGTAGGTATAGTAGTTATAGTAGTTATAGTAGGTATAGTAGTTATAGTAGTTATAGTAGTTATAGTAGTTATAGTAGGTATAATAGTTATAGTAGTTATAGTAGGTATAATAGTTATAGTAGTTATAGTAGGTATAGTAGTTATAGTAGTTATAGTAGGTATAGTAGTTATAGTAGTTATAGTAGTTATAGTAGTTATAGTAGTTATAGTAGGTATAATAGTTATAGTAGGTATAATAGTTATAGTAGGTATAGTAGTTATAGTAGTGGTTGTAGTTATAGTAGGTATAATAGTTATAGTAGTTATAGTAGGTATAATAGTTATAGTAGTGGTTGTAGTTATAGTAGTTATAGTAGTTATAGTAGTTATAGTAGTTATAGTAGTTATAATACTTATAGTAGGTATAATAGTTATAGTAGTCGTAGTATCAATTGTTGTGCTTTCAGAGCTGATGGTAATTCTGTCCTTCCCCTCCAGATCCTCCCAGGAACACGTCAGTATCTGTGAGTCCCTCTGATTCTGTGTTAGAGGACAGTTCAGTGACTCTGACCTGCAGCAGCGATGCCAACCCACCAGTGACCAGTTACCGCTGGTACTCAGTGAGAGAGGGGAAGGAGGACTTTGTGGCCTCTGGACAAAAACTAATCCAGGCCACAATGAATGTTATTGACGGAAGAGAATACTACTGTAAAGCCCAGAATCATCATGGAGAGGATCAGTCAGCTACTACAAACGCATCTATGGAGTGTAAGTGAGGTTGCAAAATTCCGTAACTCTCCCAAAATATTCAGTTGTTTTTTTTTCACCTTTCTGGGGCCGAGGGTAGAATTGAGTTGTTTGGATGAATGAGGTGCCCTATGTAAACTGCCTGTTACTCAGCTAGGATATGCATATAATTGGTATTATTTTATAGAAAACACTCCAAAGTTTCCAAAACGGTTAAAATAATGTATGTGAGTATAACAGAACTGATATAGCAGGGCAAAAACCTGAGCAAAATCCATCCAGGAAATGCTATTATTTTGAAATGGCTGTTTTTCCTTTGAAAGCCTACCCACCATACAAAGACGTATGACCCAGTTCACGATCCCTATGGCTTCCACTACATTTGGCCAGTCTTTAGGTATTGTTGCAGGCTTTTACTCTTAAAAATGAGGCAGAAACATGGTATGCTTTCCCCGTAAAGCCTTTTTGAAATCTGACACAGCGGTTGGATTAACAAGAAGTTGATCTTTTAGCCGATGTATAACACCTGTATATTTTATGTATGTTTATTATAGTATTTCTTTTATGTATGTTTATTATGAGAATTTCTGTTTTGTTGTGTTTCAGTTCTGTAGTTATAGTAGGTATAATAGTTATAATAGTTATGAGACAGTAGGTATTACTAACAAACAAAGGTATAATAGTTATAGGTTTTTGATATAAAGAGGGACTTTATCAAACAAAACAAACATTTATTAGTTAACTGGGGTAGTGTGAGTGGTAACCAGTATGAAGATTATCATCATAGTAGGTAAGTGATTAATTTTATTCTATTTCTGACTTGTGTAAGTAGGTCCTCTAATAGTTGGCTGGTTAGTGTTTGTAATAGTAGTTTTGTGGCTGGGTTATAGTAGTCTGTCCTCAGTAGTAATAGTAGTTATAGTGGTATAATAGTTATAGTAGCTTCCAGTAGTTATAGTAGTTATAGTAGCCATAATAGTTATTAGGTATAGTAGTTGCAGTAGCTTTAGTTATAGTAAAAATAGAGGTAGAAACATAATAGTTATGCTAGGTTAATAGTTAAAGCCTATTTTAATAAAGTAGGTATAGTAGTTAGCGGTTGGAGTTAACAAGAATTATAATAGGTATAAAGTTATGTATTACACTAATAGTATGTTTTAGTAGAATTATTATAATAGGAATTTCTGTTTTTTAAGTTTAGTAGGCTAATAGTTATAGTAGTTATAGTGGCTGTTGACCAGGTGTTATAGTAGTGTTACCCTAGTTGGTAGTTATAGTAGTTATAGGGACATTGTTGTAAGTATTGTAACCCTAGATTTTATAGTAGTTTTAGGCTATAGTCAATTATAAATAATAGTTTAGTAGTTAGCAATTAATGAAACATAATAGTTATAGAGTTATAGTTAAGTAGTTATAATAGTTATAGTAGGTATAATAGTTATAATAGTTATAATAGGTATAATAGTTATAATTAGGTAAATAGTTATAGGTAGTTATAGTAGGTATAATAGTTATAGTAGTATAGTAGGCCTATACTGGTTATCTCAGGTATGTAGCTTATAGCTTCCACTACATTTGGCCAGTATTGTTAGTGGCCAGAAGTGTCAATAGGCTATAAAAGCCATAGCAGGCTCAGGGTTGGATTAACAAGTAGAATTAAAGTAATGTATTATAGCAGTCAATGTGCAGGGGATTAGCAGTTTTTCTCCTCCAAAAATCAGAACATTTTGTAGTTATAGTCGGTATAACCCCTAATGTTATTGTTTTAGTAGGATATGCAAACAGTTATAATAGCAATTAATGAAACAGTATGAGTTATCAAAGTTTCATAAACTATAAAATAAGGATGAAGGTCAAACTTGAATAGGAAATGTTAATTCCTCTCCTTGTTCTTCTGTCTCTTCTTTCTAGTTGCTCCTCAGATCTCATCCTCCTCTCGCTGCCTCCACTCCGGATCTCAGGTCAGCTGTACCTGTGACAGCCACGCTAACCCCGCCCCCTTGGTGCAGTGGCGTCTGTCTGGCCGACATGTCAATCATTCCACAGCCACGGCCATCAGGGAGGAGCCTCTGGGCAGAATTGGCCTCAGGAGTACTCTCACCATCCGTCAATCACAAGAAGACACGCCCACTGCACTTTGCCTCAGCTCCAACTCTCAGGGCTCTGCCAGTCTGCAGCTTTGTGTCACCTCCACAGGTAAGACACACCTCCACAGGTAAGAAACACCTCCACAGGTAAGACATACCTCCACAGGTAAGACACACCTCCATAGGTAAGACACACCTCCATAGGTAAGACACACCTCCACAAGTAAGACACACCTCCACAGGTAAGACACACCTCCACAGGTAAGACACACCTCCACAGGTAAGACACACCACAGGTAAGACCCACCTCCACAGGTAAGACACACCTCCATAGGTAAGACACACTTCCATAGGTAAGACACACCTCCACAAGTAAGAGACACCTCCACAGGTAAGACACACCTCCACAGGTAAGACACACCACCACAAGTAAGACACCTCCACAGGTAAGACACCTGGGTAGGTAAAGGGTCAGGTGAGAGATAAATAGGGACAGCTCCAACTGTCAGGACTCTGCCAGGCTGCAACTCTGTGCCACCTCCACAGGTAAGACACACCTGGCTAGGTAAAGGGTCAGGTGAGAGATAAATAGGGACAGCTCCAACTGTCAGGACTCTGCCAGGCTGCAACTCTGTGCCACCTCCACAGGTAAGACACACTGGCTAGGTAAAGGGTCAGGTGAGAGATAAATAGGGACAGCTCCAACTGTCAGGACTCTGCCAGGCTGCAACTCTGTGCCACCTCCACAGGTAAGACACACCTGGGTAGGTAAAGAGAAAGATAGATGGAGACAGCTAACAGAATCCTCTGAGGAAGGATAGCTTAGACAGTTCCATAATAGGTAAGACACACCTGGACAGGTAATGAGAAAGACAGATGGAGCTGAAGTGGAACAGACAGAAACAAGTGAGAGAGAGCTGGTCTCCCGGTCTCTTTCATGTCTCATCCTTCTGACCGTAGGTTACCAGGTGCTGTTCTGTTGGTGGGAGCTGGGGCAGGTGCTGCTGGGATGCTGTTGCTGTGCGCGTAACATGTGTCATTGCCAGGTCAGTCGTACATCCCTCATACCGTGCTGCTGAGTGTAAGAACACTGTTCCATAACATTATCCTGTTCAGTATTTGGCAGACATCAGGTTATCCAGATAATGAATGATATATGGTAAACACAGGAGACTGATATATGGTTGTAAACACAGGAGACTGATATATGGTTGTAAACACAGGAGACTGATATATGGTTGTAAACAAGGAGACTGATATATGGTTGTAAACACAGGAGACTGATATATGGTTGTAAACACAGGAGACTGATATATGGTTGTAAACACAGGAGACTGATATATGGTTGTAAACACAGGAGACTGATATATGGTTGACAACACAGGAGACTGAAACTGGTTGGAAACAACAGAGCTTGCATGCCAAGACAACCTGGGAAGCTGAGTAACACACACACACACGCACGCAGAGCATGCACGCAACGACGCACACAACACATACACACACACCCACCCTTCCTGTATCCTCCCACCTATCCTGTTTACTACCCTGTTTTATGCCGCACTTGTCTGCCGCTCAACACAGCCACACATTGACACACAAACCACTCACACAGCCTGGTCTGAACACACACTGGTCTGTACACAACACAGACTGATACAGATTGACTTTGTCTGGTACAATCACTCTCAACACAGCCTGGCTGTTTTTCTGGTCACCACACACACACTTGATGACACACACACTGGTACACACCCTTCCTGTATCCTCCCCCGTCCTGATCCTGTGTTACTACCCTGGTTTATGCAGCCTGATCTGATTGACTTTGTCTGGTACCTCTCTCAACACAGCCTGGTCTGATTGACTTTGTCTGATACCTCTCTCAACACAGCCTGATCTGATTGACTTTGTCTGGTACCTCTCTCAACACAGCCTGATCTGATTGACTTTGTCTGGTACCTCTCTCAACACAGCCTGGTCTGATTTACTTTGTCTGGTACCTCTCTCAACACAGCCTGGTCTGATTGACTTTGTCTGGTACCTCTCTCAACACAGCCTGGTCTGATTGACTTTGTCTGGTACCTCTCTCAACACAGCCTGGTCTGATTGACTTTGTCTGGTACCTCTCTCAACACAGCCTGGTCTGATTGACTTTGTCTGGTCCCTCTCTCAACACAGCCTGGAGCTGTTGTCTGGTACCTCTCTCAACACAGCCTGATCTGATTGACTTTGTCTAGGTACCTCTCTCAACACAGCCTGATCTGATTGACTTTGTCTGGTACCTCTCTCAACACAGCCTGGTCTGATTGACTTTGTCCTCCAGGTAAGACACACCTGGTACCTCTCTCAACACAGCCTGATCTGATTGACTTTGTCTGGTACCTCTCTCAACACAGCCTGGTCTGATTGACTTTGTCTGGTACCTCTCTCAACACAGCCTGGTCTGATTGACTTTGTCTGGTACCTCTCTCAACACAGCCTGAGGACTCTGATTGACTTTGTCTGGTACCTCTCTCAACACAGCCTGGTCTGATTGACTTTGTCTGGTACCTCTCTCAACACAGCCTGATCTGATTGACTTTGTCTGGTACCTCTCTGCAACACAGCCTGGTCTGATTGACTTTGTCTGGTACCTCTCTCAACACAGCCTGATCTGATTGACTTTGTCTGGTACCTCTCTCAACACAGCCTGGTCTGATTGACTTTGTCTGGTACCTCTCTCAACACAGCCTGGTCTGATTGACTTTGTCTGGTACCTCTCTCAACACAGCCTGGTCTGATTGACTTTGTCTGGTACCTCTCTCAACACAGCCTGATCTGATTGACTTTGTCTGGTACCTCTCTCAACACAGCCTGGTCTGATTGACTTTGTCTGTTGTCACAGGTGGTCTGATCTCTCAACACAGCCTGGTCTGATTGACTTTGTCTATCAACACACAGGAGACTGATTATTTGTCTGTAAACACACAGCCTGGATTTGTCTGGTACCTTCTAAACACAGGAGACTGATTGAACACAGGAGATTGATGCCAAGACTTTGTCTGAACCTCTCTCAACACAGCCTATACTTGAACTTTGTCTGGTACCTACTCAACACACAGACCTTATATCTGATTGACTTTGTCTGGTACCTCTCTCAACACAGCCTGGTCTGATTGACTTTGTCTGGTACCTCTCTCAACACAGCCTGGTCTGATTGACTTTGTCTGGTACACTCTCTCACCACAGCCTGGTCTGATTGACTTTGTCTGGTACCTCTCTCACACAGCCTGGTCAACTGACTCTTGTCTGGTACCTCTCTCAACACAGCCTGGTCTGATTGACTTTGTCTGGTACCTCTCTCAACACAGCCTGATCTGATTGACTTTGTCTGGTACCTCTCAACACAGCCTTCTCCTCCCCAACCTATCCTGATTGACTTTGTCTGGTACCTCTCTCAACACAGCTTTGTCTGATCTCTCCAACACAGCCTTGACTTTGTCTGGTACCTCTCTCAACACAGCCTGATCTGATTGACTTTGTCTGGTACTCCTCAACACAGCCTGGTCTGAACTTTGTCTGGTACTCTCTCAACACAGCCTGGACTTTGTCTGGTACCTCTCTCAACACAGCCTGATCTGATTGACTTTGTCTAGTACCTCTCAACACAGCCTGATCTGATTGACTTTGTCTGGTACCTCTCTCAACACAGCCTGGTCTGATTGACTTTGTCTGGTACCTCTCTCAACACAGCCTGATTGACTTTGTCTGGTACCTCTCTCAACACAGCCTGATCTGATTGACTTTGTCTGGTACCTTCTCAACACAGCCTGATCTGATTGACTTGTCTGGTACCTCAACACAGCCTGGTCTGATTGACTTTGTCTGGTACCTCTCTCAACACAGCCTGGTCTGATTGACTTTGTCTGGTACCTCTCTCAACACAGCCTGGTCTGATTGACTTTGTCTGGTACCTCTCTCAACACAGCCTGGTCTGATTGACTTTGTCTGGTACCTCTCAACACAGCCTGGTCTGATTGACTTTGTCTGGTACCTCTCTCAACACAGCCTGGTCTGATTGACTTTGTCTGGTACCTCTCAACACAGCCTGATCTGATTGACTTTGTCTGGTACCTCTCTCAACACAGCCTGGTCTGATTGACTTTGTCTGGTACCTCTCTCAACACAGCCTGATCTGATTGACTTTGTCTGGTACCTCTCTCAACACAGCCTGGTCTGATTGACTTTGTCTGGTACCTCTCAACACAGCCTGATCTGATTGACTTTGTCTGGTACCTCTCTCAACACAGCCTGGTCTGATTGACTTTGTCTGGTACCTCTCTCAACACAGCCTGGTCTGATTGACTTTGTCTGGTACCTTTGTCTGGTACCTCTCTCAACACAGCCTGGTCTGATTGACTTTGTCTGGTACCTCTCTCTCAACCCACAGCCTGGTCTGATTGACTTTGTCTGGTGTCCATCACAGCCGGTCTTTGTTTTCACCTCTCTCCCACCTGGTCTACCAACTTCTCTCAACCAGCCTCTCTCCACCTTATACCAACTCTCTCTCAACACCTGGTATACCAACTTCTCTCCACCTCTACCCCAACTTCTACTCCACCTTACCAACTGGTGTCTCCACCTTTGTACCAACTCTCTCTCCACCTTATACACTCTCTCTCCACCTTCTACCAACTCTCTCCACCTTCTACCAACTCTCTCCACCTTATACCAACTCTCTCTCCACCTTATACCAACTCTCTCTCCACCTTATACCAACTCTCTCTCCACCTTATACCAACTCTCTCTCCACCTTATACCAACTCTCTCTCCACCTTCTACCAACTCTCTCTCCACCTTATACCAACTCTCTCCACCTTCTACCATACTCTCCTCCACCTTATACCAACTCTCTCCACCTTCTACCAACTCTCTCTCCACCTTATACCAACTCTCTCTCCACCTTCTACCAGTTCTCTCCACCTTATACCAACTCTCTCTCTCCACCTTCTACCAACTCTCTCCACCTTATACCAACTCTCTCTCCACCTTCTACCAGTTCTCTCCACCTTATACCAACTCTCTCCCACTTATACCAACTCTCTCTCCACCTTATACCAACTCTCTCCACCTTATACCAACTCTCTCTCCACCTTCTACCAGTTCTCTCCACCTTATACCAACTTCTCTCCACCTTATACCAACTCTCTCCACCTTATACCAACTCTCTCCACCTTATACCAACTCTCTCTCTCTCTCCACCTTCTACCAGTTCTCTCCACCTTACCAACTCTCTCTCCACCTTATACCAACTCCACCTTCTACCAACTCTCTCCACCTTATACCAACTCTCTCCACCTTATACCAACTCTCTCTCACCTTATACCAACTCTCTCCACCTTCTACCAGTTCTCTCCACCTTCTACCAACTCTCTCTCCACCTTATACCAACTTTCTCTCCACCTTCTACCAACTCTCTCTCCACCTTATACCAACTCTCTCTCCACCTTATACCACAGCTTATACTCTTCCACCTTATACCAACTCTCTCTCCACCTTATACCAACTCTCTCTCCACCTTATACCAACTCTCTCCACCTTATACCAACTCTCTCTCCACCTTATACCAACTCTCTCTCCACCTTCTACCAGTTCTCTCCACCTTCTACCACTCTCTCTCCACCTTTATACCAACTCTCTCCACCTTATACCAACTCTCTCTCACCTTATACCAACTCTCTCTCCACCTTATACCAACTCTCTCCCCACCTTATACCAACTCTCTCCACCTTATACCAACTCTCTCCACCTTATACCAACTCTCTCTCCACCTTATACCAACTCTCTCCACCTTATACCAACTCTCTCTCCACCTTATACCAACTCTCTCCACCTTATACCAACTCTCTCCACCTTATACCAACTCTCCTCCACCTTATACCAACTCTCTCCACCTTATACCAACTCTCTCTCCACCTTATACCAACTCTCTCCACCTTATACCAACTCTCTCTCCACCTTATACCAACTCTCTCCACCTTATACCAAATCTCTCCACACCTTCTACCAACTCTCTCCACCTTCTACCAACTCTCTCCCTCTCTCCACATTATACCAACTCTCTCTCCACCTTATACCAACTCTCTCCCACCTTATACCAACTCTCTCTCCACCTTATACCAACTCTCTCTCCACCTTATACCAACTCTCTCTCCACCTTATACCAACTCTCTCCACCTTATACCAACTCTCTCTCCACCTTCTACCAACTCTCTCCACCTTATACCAACTCTCTCTCCACCTTATACCAACTCTCTCTCCACCTTATACCAACTCTCTCCACCTTATACCAACTCTCCACCTTATACAAACTCTCCCCACCTTATACCAACTCTCTCTCCACCTTATACCAACTCTCTCTCCACCTTATACCAACTCTCTCTCCACCTTATACCAACTCTCTCTCCACCTTATACCAACTCTCTCTCCACCTTATACCAACTCTCTCCCCACCTTATACCAACTCTCTCCCACCTTATACCAACTCTCTCTCCACCTTATACCAACTATCTCTCCACCTTATACCAACTCTCTCTCCACCTTATACCAACTCTCTCTCCACCTTATACCAACTCTCTCCCCACCTTATACCAACTCTCTCCACCTTATACCAACTCTCTCTCACCTTATACCAACTCTCTCCCTCTCCACCTTCTACCAACTCTCTCTCCACCTTGTACCAACTCTCCCTCTACCCACCTTCTACCAACTCTCTCCACCTTATACCAACTCTCTCCACCTTCTACCAACTCTCTCCCTCTCTCCACCTTATACCAACTCTCTCCACCTTCTACCAACTCTCTCCCTCTCTCCACCTTATACCAACTCTCTCCACCTTATACCAACTCTCTCTCCACCTTCTACCAACTCTCTCCACCTTATACCAACTCTCTCCACACCTTCTACCAACTCTCTCCACCTTATACCAACTCTCTCCACCTTATACCAACTCTCTCTCCACCTTATACCAACTCTCTCCACCTTATACCAACTCTCTCTCCACTTATACCAACTCTCTCTCCACCTTATACCAACTCTCTCCCCACCTTATACCAACTCTCTCCACCTTATACCAACTCTCTCCCACCTTATACCAACTCTCTCTCCACCTTATACCAACTCTCTCCACCTTATACCAACTCTCTCTCCACCTTATACCAACTCTCTCTCCACCTTATACCAACTCTCTCCCACCTTATACCAACTCTCTCCCACCTTATACCAACTCTCTCCTCTCTCCACCTTCTACCAACTCTCTCTCCACCTTGTACCAACTCTCTCCCTCTCCCCACCTTCTACCAACTCTCTCTCCACCTTATTCCAACTCTCTCCACCTTCTACCAACTCTCTCCTCTCTCCACCTTATACCAACTCTCTCCACCTTATACCAACTCTCTCTCCACCTTCTACCAACTCTCTCCACCTTATACCAACTCTCTCACACCTTCTACCAACTCTCTCCACCTTATACCAACTCTCTCCCCACCTTATATCAACTCTCCCCACCTTATACCAAATCTCTCCACACCTTCTACCAACTCTCTCCACCTTCTACCAACTCTCTCCCTCTCTCCACATTATACCAACTCTCTCCACCTTATACCAACTCTCTCCCACCTTATACCAAATCTCTCCACACCTTCTACCAACTCTCTCCACCTTCTACCAACTCTCTCCCTCTCTCCACATTATACCAACTCTCTCTCCACCTTATACCAACTCTCTCTCCACCTTATACCAACTCTCCTCCACCTTATACCAACTCTCTCTCCACCTTATACCAACTCTCTCCACCTTATATCAACTCTCCCCACCTTATACCAAATCTCTCCACCTTCTACCAACTCTCTCCCTCTCTCCACCTTATACCAACTCTCTCCAACTTATACCAACTCTCCCACCTTCTACCAACTCTCTCCCTCTCTCCACCTTATACCAACTCTCTCCAACTTATACCAACTCTCCCCACCTTCTACCAACTCTCTCCACCTTCTACCAACTCTCTCCCTCTCTCCACCTTATACCAACTCTCTCCAACTTATACCAACTCTCCCCACCTTATACCAACTCTCTCTCCACCTTATACCAACTCTCTCTCCACCTTATACCAACTCTCTCCACCTTATACCAACTCTCTCCACCTTATACCAACTCTCTCCATCTTATACCAACTCTCTCCACCTTATACCAACTCTCTCCACCTTCTACCAACTCTCTCCACCTTCTACCAACTCTCTCTCCACCTTCTACCAACTCTCTCCACCTTATACCAAATCTCTCCACACCTTCTACCAACTCTCTCCCTCTCCCCACCTTATACCAAATCTATCCACACCTTCTACCAACTCTCTCCACCTTCTACCAACTCCTCTCCCTCTCTCCACCTTATACCAACTCTCCACCTTATACCAACTCTCTCCACCTTCTACCAACTCTCTCCACCTTATACCAACTCCCTCCACACCTTCTACCAACTCTCTCCACCTTATACCAACTCTTCCACCTTATACCAACTCTCTCCACCTTATACCAACTCTCCCACCTTATACCAACTCTCTTCACTTTATACTCTCTCTCCACCTTCTACCAACTCTCTCCCTCTCTCCACCTTATACCAACTCTCTCCACCTTATACCAACTCTCTCCATCTTATACCAACTCTCTCCACCTTATACCAACTCTCTCCACCTTCTACCAACTCTCTCCACCTTCTACCAACTCTCTCTCCACCTTCTACCAACTCTCTCCACCTTATACCAAATCTCTCCACACCTTCTACCAACTCTCTCCACCTTCTACCAACTCTCTCCCCTCTCTCACCTTATACCAACTCTCTCCACCTTATACCAACTCTCTCTCCACCTTCTACCAACTCTCTCCACCTTATACCAACTCTCTCCACACCTTCTACCAACTCTCTCCACCTTATACCAACTCTCTCCACCTTATACCAACTCTCTCCACCTTATACCAACTCTCTCCACCTTATACCAACTCTCTCCACCTTATACCAACTCTCTCCACCTTCTACCAACTCTCTCCCTCTCTCCACCTTATACCAACTCTCTCCACCTTCTACCAACTCTCTCCACCTTATACCAACTCTCTCCACCTTATACCAACTCTCCACACCTTTGAACAATTTGTGCTCACCAGCACATCGTTTTTTAAAGTTCTTCCATACAGATTGTTTAGTGTGTCTTCTATCTTCTAGACTCTCTCTCAGGAAGAGGACTCTCTGTACGCCAGTAAATCCACACTGACCGGAAACCCGCGAGCCAACGGGGCCAATGGGAAAGGGACCAGAGGGGTTAATCCAGACCTCCATGGGCCCCAACCCACAGACCCTCCTGGAGGTCTACACTACAAACCCCCCACCCATAGGCCCCCCTAACTGTGATCACGTACCCTCCAGCACTCCATCCTGGACACCACCACGACCTGGATAGAGGGGTAGGGAGTGGGGGGTGACATCACAGGTGACATCACAGGTAACATCAGGGGTGACATCACAGGTGACATCAGGGATGAGAGAGGGTGACAGTTTCCTACCAGGACAACACCTGTATGTCAGTTTCCTGCCAGGAGTACACCTGTATGTCAGTTTCCAACCAGGAGAACATCTATATGTCAGTTTCCTACCAGAACACCTGTATGTCAGTTTCCTACCAGGAGAACATCTATATGTCAGTTTCCTACCAGGAGAACATCTATATGTCAGTTTCCTACCAGGAGAACATCTATATGTCAGTTTCCTACCAGGAGAACATCTATATGTCAGTTTCCAACCAGGAGAACACCTATATGTCAGTTTCCAACCAGGAGAACATCTATATGTCAGTTTCCTACCAGGAGAACATCTATATGTCAGTTTCCAACCAGAACACCTGTATGTCAGTTTCCTACCAGGAGAACATCTATATGTCAGTTTCCAACCAGGAGAACATCTATATGTCAGTTTCCAACCAGGAGAACACCTGTATGTCAGTTTCCTACCAGGAGAACATCTATATGTCAGTTTCCAACCAGAACACCTGTATGTCAGTTTCCAACCAGAACACCTGTATGTCAGTTTCCAACCAGGAGAACATCTATATGTCAGTTTCCAACCAGAACACCCGTATGTCAGTTTCCAACCAGAACATCTATATGTCAGTTTCCAACCAGGAGAACATCTATATGTCAGTTTCCAACCAGAACACCTGTATGTCAGTTTCCAACCAGAACACCTGTATGTCAGTTTCCAACCAGGAGAACATCTATATGTCAGTTTCCAACCAGAACACCCGTATGTCAGTTTCCAACCAGAACACCTGTATGTCAGTTTCCAACCAGGAGAACATCTATATGTCAGTTTCAACCAGGAGAACACCTGTATGTCAGTTTCCAACCAGGAGAACACCTGTATGTCAGTTTCCAACCAGAACACCTGTATGTCAGTTTCCAACCAGGAGAACATCTATATGTCAGTTTCCAACCAGGAGAACATCTATATGTCAGTTTCCACCCAGGAGAACATCTATATGTCAGTTTCCAACAAGGAGAACATCTATATGTCAGTTTCCAACCAGGAGAAAATCAATATGTCAGTTTCCAACCAGGAGAACATCTATATGTCAGTTTCCAACCAGGAGAACACCTGTATGTCAGTTTCCAACCAGGAGAACACCTGTATGTCAGTTTCCAACCAGGAGAACATCTATATGTCAGTTTCCAACCAGGAGAACATCTATATGTCAGTTTCCTACCAGGAGAAAATATATATGTCAGTTTCCAACCAGGAGAACACCTGTCACCTTTCCTATATTTCAACTGAACAGGACATTTGATTCAGGAAATCTTTTCAATCGCCTGATGTTGTTGTTGTTGTTGTTTGTTGTTGTTGTTGTTGTTGTTGCTCGACTGTGTTGATTTAATTGATGTTAACTCTCAGAGTGAAAAAACATGGGAGGGGCCCTCATTATTATATTTCCCAGCAGGCTTCAGGAATAGAAGTCATTGAATGCAACAACCGTGTCTCTGTCACTAACAAATACAGTAATGGACGGGCATCTCTCACATTCACTAGAAATGCATTCTGGGAAATTTGCAAATACAGCTTTGCACCCTACAGTGTCAAAACAAAACCCCCAATGCTCAGCGTTTGAAACTTAAAACCTTGTGCTGACTAAACGTGTTCACCTGTTTTAAAAAAGGGTTAAACATGTTCTGGTGTTTTACAATCTGTTGTTATGAGCTGAACCCTGTTCAAATCAAATCAGATGCTATTACATTTTTTACATTTAAGTCATTTAGCAGACGCTCTTATCCAGAGCGACTTACAAATTGGTGCATTCACCTTATGACATCCAGTGGAACAGCCACTTTACAATAGTGCATCTAAATCTTTTAAGGGGGTGAGAAGGATTACTTTATCCTATCCTAGGTATTCCTTAAAGAGGTGGGGTTTCAGGTGTCTCCGGAAGGTGGTGATTGACTCCGCTGTCCTGGCGTCGTGAGGGAGTTTGTTCCACCATTGGGGGCCAGAGCAGCGAACAGTTTTGACTGGGCTGAGCGGGAACTGTACTTCCTCAGTGGTAGGGAGGCGAGCAGGCCAGAGGTGGATGAACGCAGTGCCCTTGTTTGGGTGTAGGGCCTGATCAGAGCCTGGAGGTACTGAGGTGCCGTTCCCCTCACAGCTCCGTAGGCAAGCACCATGGTCTTGTAGCGGATGCGAGCTTCAACTGGAAGCCAGTGGAGAGAGCGGAGGAGCGGGGTGACGTGAGAGAACTTGGGAAGGTTGAACACCAGACGGGCTGCGGCGTTCTGGATGAGTTGTAGGGGTTTAATGGCACAGGCGGGGAGATCCAGTGCCTGGATTAGGACCTGCGCCGCTTCCTGTGTGAGGCAGGGTCGTACACTGCGGATGTTGTAGAGCATGAACCTACAGGAACGGGCCACCGCCTTGATGTTAGTTGAGAACGACAGGGTGTTGTCCAGGATCACGCCAAGGTTCTTAGCGCTCTGGGAGGAGGACACAATGGAGTTGTCAACCGTGATGGCGAGATCATGGAACGGGCAGTCCTTCCCGGGAGGAAGAGCAGCTCCGTCTTGCCGAGGTTCAGCTTGAGGTGGTGATCCGTCATCCACACTGATATGTCTGCCAGACATGCAGAGATGTGATTCGCCACCTGGTCATCAGAAGGGGGAAAGGAGAAGATTAATTGTGTGTCGTCTGCATAGCAATGATAGGAGAGACTATGTGAGGTTATGACAGAGCCAAGTGACTTGGTGTATAGCGAGAATAGGAGAGGGCCTAGAACAGAGCCCTGGGGGAAACCAGTGGTGAGAGCGCGTGGTGAGGAGACAGATTCTCGCCACGCCACCTGGTAGGAGCGACCTGTCAGGTAGGACGCAATCCAAGCGTGGGCCGCGCCGGAGATGCCCAACTCGGAGAGGGTGGAGAGAAGGATCTGATGGTTCACAGTATCGAAGGCATGTTGGTCACATACACATGGTTAGCAGATGTTAATGGTCGCATACACATGGTTAGCAGATGTTATTGGTCACATACACATGGTTAACAGATGTTAATGGTCACATACACATGGTTAGCAGATGTTATTGGTCACATACACATGGTTAGCAGATGTTATTGGTCACATACACATGGTTAGCAGATGTTATTGGTCACATACACATGGTTAGCAGATGTTAATGGTCACATAGACATTATTGATTTCTGTTTTTCAGTCTGATGGCCTTGAGATAGAAGCTGTTTAACAGTCTGATGGCCTTGAGATAGAAGCTGTTTAACAGTCTGATGGCCTTGAGATAGAAGCTGTTTAACAGTCTGATGGCCTTGAGATAGAAGCTGTTTAACAGTCTGATGGCCTTGAGATAGAAGCTGTTTTGTCAGTCTCTCGGTCCCAGCTTTGATGCACCTGTACTGACCTCGCCTTCTGGATGGTAGCGGGGTGAACAGGCAGTGGCTCGGGTGGTTGATGTCCTTGATTATCTTTATGGCCTTCCTGTAACATCGGGTGGTGTAGTTGTCCTGGAGGGCAGGTAGTTTGCCCCCGGTGATGCGTTGTGCAGACCTCACTACCCTCTGGAGAGCCTTACGGTTATGGGCGGAGCAGTTGCTGTACCAGGCGGTGATACAGCCCGCCAGGATGCTCTCGATTGTGCATCTATAAAAGTTTGTCAGGGTTTTGGGTGACAAGCCAAATTTCTTCAGCGTCCTGAAGTTGAAGAGGCGCTGCTGCGCCTTCTTCATCACCCTGTCTGTGTGGGTGGACCATTTCAGTTTGTCTGTAATGTGTATGCCAAGGGAACTTTCCACCTTCTCCTTCTCCACTACTGTCCCTTCGATGTGGATAGGGGGTGCACCCTCTGCTGTGTCCTGAGGTCCACGATCATCTCCTTTGTTTTGTTGATGTTGAGTGAGAGTTGTTTTCCTGACACCCCACTCTGAGGGCCCTCACCTCCTCCCTGTAGGACGTCTCGTCGTTGTTGGTAATCAAGCCCACTGCTGTTGTGTCGTCTGCAAACTTGATGATTGAGTTGGAGTCGTGCATGGCCACGCAGTCATGGGTGAACAGGGAGTACAGGCGGGGCTGAGCATGCACCCTTGTGGGGCCCCGGTGTTCAGGGTCAGTGAAAATGGAGGTGTTGTTTCCTACCTTCACCACCTGGGGGCGGCCCGTCAGGAAGTCCAGGATGGCAGGGTTGAGACCCAGGGCCTCCAGCTTGATTATGAGCTTGGAAGGTATGGTTTTGAACGCTGCGCTGTGGTCAATGAACAGCATTCTTACATAGGTATTCCTCTTGTCCAGATGGGACAGGGCAGTGTGAAGTTGGATGGTACTATGGTGTTAAATGTTGAGCTGTGGTCAATGAACAGCATTCTTACATAGATATTCCTCTTGTCCAGATGGGTCAGGGCAGTGTGCAGTTGGATGGCGATTGCATCGTCTGTTGACCTGTTGGGGCAGTAAGCAAACTGAAGTGGGTCTAGGTTGTCAGGTAAGGTGGAGGTGATATGATCCTTGACTAACCTCTCAAAGCACTTCATGATGACAGAAGTGAGTGCTACTGGGTGATAGTCATTTAGTTCAGTTACCTTTTCCTTTGGGGACTATGTGTACATTGTTGTTACGATTTAAACACTGTTGTTCTGATTTAAACACCGTTGTTATGATTTAAACACTGTTATTCTGATTTAAACACTGTTATTACGATTTAAACACTGCTGTTATGATTTAAACACTGTGACATGTTTTTGTTGAACTTCTAAATGCCTTGACGAGTTTAAAAGTGTTCCAGAAGAGTGTTTAGCTATCTGTTCGGATCATAAACACTTGGCTTTACAGTGTAGAGAGTAGGGGTATGGAGTTAGTAGGGAGGGGGACAAAGGAGGGAAGGGGAGACAAGGAGGAGGGGAGATGGGAGAGAGAAGGGGAGAGAGGCCAGCATCAAAAGACAACAGCCAGAGGAGGAAGAGGCGGATTCGAGCTTGGGAATTGTGTCTTAACGTCCTGGTAAGACAAAAGCCGGAGTGAGAATGAATGCCGTGGTTGGGTCGGGAACTGGCAGGAAGGGTGGGGTTAACGCAGGACAAGCAGGAAAGGAATGGCAACAAAAGACTCTAGAACCTGGACCAATAGAATGCTATCTGACTGGCTGATTGTCTCCAGGAGCCCAGGAGGGACACAATGGAGACTTCGTTTGTTTTGCTTTCTGTGAATGTACCGCTGTATTTATAAACTCTGTAATTATAAAAAAAAACAATGTTGAATAAAATCCAAATAAGTTTATAATAGAGAGATTGTGGCCCAGGATATGACACGGTGGGTGGAGACAGAGGAATAACGTTTATCCAATACTCAAACCTTATTTTTGCCTGGCAACCCAAACACCTTGTTCCGGCCAAAAGCTACAGAATGAGTCGGGATCTGAGTACCGAACCGATGATTTCAAGAATGTAAATGGGGTGGCAGGTACACTAGCGGTTAAGAGCATTTGACCAGTAACCAAAAGGTTGCTGGTTTGAATATCAGAGCCGACTAGGTGAACAATATTGAGCAAGGCACTTAATCCTGATTGCTAATGTAAAATAATTCAGCTTGTTTCGTCAGGTAAACCCTATCCACTGCCAAGGCAGCAGCTACTCTTCCTGGGGTTTATTATGGATCCCCATTAGTTCCTGCCAAGGCAGTAGCTACTCTTCCTGGGGTTTATTATGGATCCCCATTAGTTCCTGTCAAGGCAGCAGCTACTCTTCCTGGGGTTTATTATGGATCCCCATTAGTTCCTGCCAAGGCAGCAGCTACTCTTCTTGGGGTTTATTATGGATCCCCATTAGTTCCTGCCAAGGCAGCAGCTACTCTTCCTGGGGTTTATTATGGATCCCCATTAGTTCATGCCAAGGCAGCAGCTACTCTTCCTGGGGTTTATTATGGATCCCCATTAGTTCATGCCAAGGCAGCAGCTACTCTTCCTGGGGTTTATTATGGATCCCCATTAGTTCATGCCATGGCAGCAGCTACTCTTCCTGGGGTTTATTATGGATCCCCATTAGTTCCTGTCAAGGCAGCAGCTACTCTTCCTGGGGTTTATTATGGATCCCCATTAGTTCCTGTCAAGGCAGCAGCTACTCTTCCTGGGGTTTATTATGGATCCCCATTAGTTCCTGTCAAGGCAGCAGCTATTCTTCCTGGGGTTTATTATGGATCCCCATTAGTTCCTGCCAAGGCAGCAGCTACTCTTCCTGGGGTTTATTATGGATCCCCATTAGTTCCTGCCATGGCAGCAGCTACTCTTCCTGGGGTTTATTATGGATCTCCATTAATAATTAGTAAATTGTGTTTTAAAAAGTGCAGTGCTTGTTGAATGTCCTTTCCTATAAGCTATAGGCTGTTGTCAATTTGTTTACAGTAAAACAGCATTGTATCCGGTCAAACACAATTTCTTCCAAAGGTTTACAAAGGGTCAGCTTTTGAGCCAGTAAAGGGGGCTTTCCTATTCTTAGGTTGGGGAATGACTTTAGCTTTCCTCCAGGCCTGAGGGAACACGCTCTCTAGTAGGCTTAAATTGAAGATGTGGCGAATAGGAGTGGCCATATCGTCCCCTATTATCCTCAGTAATTTTCCACCCAGGTTGTCAGACCTCAGTGGCTTGCCATTGTTAATAGACATACTTTTTTCACCTCTTCCACACTCACTTCACAGAATTCAAAATTACAATGCTCGTATTTTATCATTTTAATCCGTTATACTTGGATGTGTAGTGTCAGCGTTTGTTGCTGGCACGTCATGCCTCAATTTGCTAATCTTGAATTTTTAAAAGTAGTTGCCAATATCAGTGGGTTTTGTGATGAATGAGCTATCTGATTCAATGAGCCATCTGATTCAAATGAGCCATCTGATTCAATGAGCCATCTGATTCAATGAGCCATCTGATTCAAATGAGCCATCTGATTCAAATGAGCCATCTGATTCAATGAGCCATCTCATTTCATTTATGGTGCTCCAAATCTTTTTTCTGTTATTTGTCATTGTTTCATAGTATCTTATTCTTTTCATTCAGTTTAGTCACATGATTTCTCTATTTGGAGCGAGACATGATGTCCCAGATGTGCTCACTGGATTCAGGTCTGGGGACCGGACAGGCCAGTCCATAGCATCAATGCCTTCCTCTTGCAGGAACTCCTGACACACTCCAGTCACATGAGGTCTAGCATTGTCTTGCATTAGGAGGAACCCAGGGCCAACCACACCAGCATATGGTCTCACAAGGGGTCTGAGGATCTCATCTCGGTACCTAATGGCAGTCAGGCTACCTCTGGCGAGCACATGGAGGGCTGTGCGGCCCCCAAAGAAATGCCGCCCCACACCATGACTGACCCACCGCCAAACCGGTCATGCTGGAGGATGTTGCAGGCAGCAGAACGTTCTCCACGGCATCTCCAGACTCTGTCACGCCTGTCACGTGCTCAGTGTGAACCTGCTTTCATCTGTGAAGAGCACAGGGCGCCAGTGGCAAATTCGCCAATCTTGGTGTTCTCTGGCAAATGCCAAACATCCTGCACGGTGTTGGGCTGTAAAGCACAACCCCCACCTGTGGACGTCGGGCCCTCATACCACCCTCATGGAGTCTGTTTCTGACCGTTTGAGCAGACACATGCACATTTGTGGCCTGCTAGAGGTCATTTTGCAGGGATCTGGCAGTGCTCCTCCTGCTCCTCCTTGCACAAAGACGGAGGTAGCGGTCCTGCTGCTGGGTTGTTGCCCTCTTATGGCCTCCTCCATGTCTCCTGATGTACTGGCCTGTCTCCTGGTAGCGGCTCCATGCTCTGGACACTACGCTGACAGACACAGCAAACCTTCTTGCCATAGCTCGCATTGATGTGCCATCCTGGATGAGCTGCACTATCTGAGCCACTTGTGTGGGTTATAGACTCTGTCTCATGCTACCACTAGAGTGAAAGCACCGCCAGCATTCAAAAGTGACCAAAACATCAGCCAGGAAGCATAGGAACTGAGAAGTGGTCTGTGGTCACCACCTGCAGAACCACTCCTTTATTGGGGGTGTCTTGCTAATTGCCTATAATTTCCACCCGTTGTCTATTCCATTTGCGCAACAGCATGTGAAATGTATTGTCAATCAGTGTTGCTTCCTAAGTGGACAGTTTGATTTCACAGAAGTGTGATTGACTTGGAGTTACATTGTGTTGTTTAAGTGTTCCCTTTATTTTTTTGAGCAGTGTATATATTTTATTGTTCAGGGAAGGGGGTGTCAAGGTGAGGAGGATTATTTAAGATACTGTTTGAAGAGGTTTCAGATGTTTTCAGAAGATGGGCAGGGACTCTACTGTCCTAGCTTCAGGTGGAAGCTGGTTCCACCATTGGGGTACCAGGTCAGAGAAGAGCTTGTACTGGGCTGAAGGGAGCTGCCCTCCTGTAGTGGTGGGAGGGCAGAGAGACCGTGTGGCAGAACAGAGTGCTCGGGTTGGGGTGTAGGGTTTGATCAGAGCCTGACGGTAGGGAGGGACAGTTCCTCTTGCTGTTCTGTAGGTAACACCATGGTCTACTAGTGGATGGGTTGGGGTGTAGGGTTGGAGCAGAGCCTGAAGGTAGGGAGGGGCAGTTTCTCTTGCCATGGACTAGTAGTGGATGGGTTGGGGTGTAGGGTTAGAACAGAGCCTGAAGGTAGGGAGGGGCAGTACCTCTTGCTGCTCCGTAGGTAAGCACCATGGTCTAGTAGTGGATGTGAGCTTCAACTGGAAGCCAGTGGAGTGTGAAGAGGAGCAGGGTGACATGGGAGGAGCAGGGAGGAGCAGGGTGACATGGGAGAACTTGGGAAGGTTGGACTGGAAGCCAGTGGAGTGTGAAGAGGAGCAGGGTGACATGGGAGAACTTGGGAAGGTTGAACTGGAAGCCAGTGGAGTGTGAAGAGGAGCAGGGTGACATGGGAGAACTTGGGAAGGTTGGACTGGAAGCCAGTGGAGTGTGAAGAGGAGCAGGGTGACATGGGAGAACTTGGGAAGGTTGGACTGGAAGCCAGTGGAGTGTGAAGAGGAGCAGGGTGACATGGGAGAACTTGGGAAGGTTGGACTGGAAGCCAGTGGAGTGTGAGAGGAGCAGGGTGACATGGGAGGAGCAGGGTGACATGGGAGGAGCAGGGTGACATGGGAGGAGCTGGGTGACATGGGAGAACTTGGGAAGGTTGAACTGGAAGCCAGTGGAGTGTGAGAGGAGCAGGGTGACATGGGAGAACTTGGGAAGGTTGAACACCAGGCGGGCAGCAGCGTTCTGGATTAGTTGCAGGGTTTGATGGCACAAGAGAGGACCCAGCCAACAGCGAGTTGCAGTAGTCCAGACGGGAGATGAAAAGTGGATTAGGACCTCCCTGTGTGAGGTAGAGTCTCTACAGATGTTGTAGAGCATGAACCTGCAGGAGCGAGTCACTGCTTTGATGTTTACAGACAACGACAGGGTGTTGTCCATGGTTACACCAAGGTTATTTGCTCTCTGGTAAGGCGACACCGTGGAGTTGTCAATCGGGATGGAGAGGTCTTGGAGCAGGCAGGCATTCCCTGGGAAGAGGAGCAGATTCGTCTTGTCCAGTTTGAGCTTGAGGTGGTGGGCCGACATCCAAGCTGAGATATCTGCCAGGCACACAGAGATGTGTGGCGCCACCTGGGTGTCAGAAGGGGGAAGGAGAAAAGTAGGGAGTGTCATCCTCATAGCTGTGATAGGAGAGACCATGTGAGGATATGACAGAGCTGAGTGACTTGGTGTAGAGAGAGAAGAGGAGAGGGCCTGGAACCGAGCCCTGGGGGGACACCAGTAGTAAAAGTACGTGGTGCAGACACAGATCCTCTCCACATCACCTGGTAGAAGCGGCCTGCCAGGTAGGATCCAAGAGAGTGCAGAGCCTGAGACGCCCAGCCCTGAGAGGGTAGAGAGGAGGATCTGATAGAGCCTGAGACTCCCAGCCCTGAGAAGGTAGAGAGGAGGATCTGACAGAGCCTGAGACTCCCAGCCCTGAGAGGGTAGAGAGGAGGATCTGATAGAGCCTGAGAGGCCCAGCCCTGAGAGGGTGGAGAGGAGGATTTGATAGAGACTGAGACACCCAGCCCTGAGAGGGTGGAGAGGAGGATCTGATAGAGACTGAGTCTCCCAGCCCTGAGAGGGTGGAGAGGAGGATCTGATAGAGCCTGAGACACCCAGCCCTGAGAGGGTGGAGAGGAGGATCTGATAGAGACTGAGACACCCAGCCCTGAGAGGGTGGAGTGGAGGATCTGATAGAGACTGAGACACCCAGCCCTGAGATGGTGGAGTGGAGGATCTGATAGAGACTGAGTCTCCCAGCCCTGAGAGGGTGGAGAGGAGGATCTGATAGAGACTGAGACACCCAGCCCTGAGAGGGTGGAGTGGAGGATCTGATAGAGACTGAGACACCCAGCCCTGAGAGGGTGGAGAGGAGGATCTGATAGAGTCGGAGTCTCCCAGCCCTGAGAGGGTGGAGGAGGATCTGATAGAGACTGAGACACCCAGCCCTGAGAGGGTGGAGAGGAGGATCTGATAGAGCCTGAGACACCCAGCCCTGAGAGGGTGGAGAGGAGGATCTGATAGAGCCTGAGACACCCAGCCCTGAGAGGGTGGAGAGGAGGATCTGATAGAGACTGAGACACCGAGCCCTGAGAGGGTGGAGAGGAGGATCTTATAGAGACTGAGACACCCAGCCCTGAGAGGGTGGAAAGGAGGATCTGATAGAGACTGAGACACCCAGCCCTGAGAGGGTGGAGAGGAGGATCTGATAGAGACTGAGTCTCCCAGCCCTGAGAGGGTGGAGAGGAGGATCTGATAGAGCCTGAGACACCCAGCCCTGAGAGGGTGGAGAGGAGGATCTGATAGAGACTGAGACACCCAGCCCTGAGAGGGTGGAGTGGAGGATCTGATAGAGACTGAGACACCCAGCCCTGAGAGGGTGGAGTGGAGGATCTGATAGAGACTGAGTCTCCCAGCCCTGAGAGGGTGGAGAGGAGGATCTGATAGAGACTGAGACACCCAGCCCTGAGAGGGTGGAGAGGAGGATCTGATAGAGCCTGAGACACGGATCTGATGGTTCACTGTGTCAAAGGCAGCAGATAGATCTAGGAGGATGAGAACAGAGGAAACAGTCAGCTTTGGCAGTGTGGAGAGCCTCTATGACACAGAGAAGAGCAGTCTCGGTTGAGTGACCAGTCTTGAAGCCTCAGTTGAGTGACCAGTCTTGAAGCCTCAGTTGAGTGACCAGTCTTCAAGCCTCAGTTGAGTGAACAGTCTTGAAGCCTCAGTTGAGTGACCAGTCTTGAAGCCTCAGTTGAGTGACCAGTCTTGAAGCCTGATTGGTTTAGGGTCAGAAGATCATTCTGACAGAGTTGAAACAGAGTTGAAACAGAGTTGAAACAGAGTTGAAACAGCAAACAGGGTTTTGGAAAGAAAAGACGTCAGATGTGTCAAGTGTTGGTTTCTTGAAGAGGGGATGAGGGAGGGATGAGGGGATGAGGGAGGGAGGAGGGGATGAGGGAAGTCAGAGGATGCAGCCAGTGGTCAGGGATGAGTTGATGAGGGAAGTGAGGAGGGGATGAGGGAGGGAGGAGGGCATGAGGGAGGGAGGAGGGGATGAGGGAATGAGGGAGGAGGGGATGGAGCCAGTGGTTAGGGATGAGTTGATGAGGGAAGTGAGGAGGGGATGAGGGAGGGAGGAGGGGATGCAGCCAGTGGTCAGGGATGAGTTGATGAGGGAAGTAAGGAGGGGATGAGGGAGGGAGGAGGGCATGAGGGAGGGAGGAGGGGATGAGGGAGGGAGGAGGGGATGGAGCCAGTGGTCAGGGATGAGTTGATGAGGGAAGTGAGGAGGGGATGAGGGAGGGAGGAGGGCATGAGGGAAGGAGGAGGGGATGAGGGAGGGAGGAGGGGATGGAGCCAGTGGTCAGGGATGAGTTGATGAGGGGAAGTGAGGAGGGGATGAGGGAGGGAGGAGGGGATGGAGCCAGTGGTCAGGGATGAGTTGATGAGGGAAGTGAGGAGGGGATGAGGGAGGGAGGATGGGATGAGGAAGGGAGGAGGGGATGAGGGAGGGAGGGGATGGAGCCAGTGGTCAGGGATGAGTTGATGAGGGAAGTGAGGAGGGGATGAGGGAGGGAGGATGGGATGAGGGAGGAGGGATGAGGGAGGGAGGAGGGGATGGAGCCAGTGGTCAGGGATGAGTTGATGAGGGAAGTGAGGAGGGGATGAGGGAGGGAGGATGGGATGAGGGAGGAGGGGATGAGGGAAGGAGAGGGAGGGGATGGAGCCAGTGGTCAGGGATGATGAGTTGATGAGGGAAGTGAGGAGGGGATGAGGGAGGGAGGGGATGGAGCCAGTGGTCAGGGATGAGTTGATGAGGGAAGTGAGGAGGGGATGAGGGAAGTGCCATCGATAAAAGACTGTGCAGCATCCTTTTAAATTATAATACGTGATCTAAAAATATTTTATTATTTTATTCCCTTGAAGTATAAATATTTTGGATTACCAATGTTACGGGCCCCACTACAACAACAAAAATACATGTCATTTGGTCCTTGAAACCTTCATTTGAAATACTGTTGAATTTAATTTATATGGAGGACTGCTCCTACAGGGGAATGCCAAAATGGCCGGTGGCTTCAAAGCCTCTCAATGGCCAAGGTATAACATTAGCTTACTAGGGGCTTTATACATCAAGTCGCTCTGGATAAGAGCGTCTGCTAAATGACTTAAATGTAAACGTAATCATTCAGTGGGCGTTACATCCTAATCCAACAGTGACACCTGGTGGCCACTGTAGGTATTACACTCAGGTTTTGCTTTTCTAGAAACCAATGACCGCAAATTATGCAATCCAGCCACTTCAATGTTTAGTTGTCAGAAAACAGATGATAAAGAGTTTCATAAATTCCGTCACACATTTTAAAAATTTTATTTTACACAATTACACAAACATTGTGGCAGTCATAAATTATTGTAAAAATAACAGCACACATCCAAATCGTTTCAAAATACAACTTAAAAAAAAAATCCCTAAAGTAGTATTTTCCAATACTGTCCTTCACATCCATTTGCCTATGCTGGTTTTTACATGATCAGTTCTGAGTTATTGATCGTTGTTGTTAATCAATCATTAAGTGGAGGTAACCTACTGTAACAGTGTAGTTGAAATATCAATCAACAAAGTTTTTATCCTGATCCTAGATCTGTTTGTAGATCTGTTTCTGACATCATGACAATGACAGCAAGAGCCCAAACTGGTCTAGGGTCAGCCCAAAGGGTCACACGGGTCGTAAAATAAAAAATAAAAAAAAAAATATGTAATTCCAACCAGTTGTCATTGAAATGACATCTTTTCAACCAGTTTTGATCACTGGGGAAACTAACAAGTTGTGACATAGTTCAGACAGAAAGTGCATTTCCTTGAGCGTCTATACAAGTCTATCATGTTGGTGTAAGGCACAGCGAAACGAGTTTGACAGTTTGGGCCTTTGGGTCATGTAACGACAACACAAACAGATCAGTAATAAAAACAGGTAAGTAGAACATGGTGTGATATACAGTCAGAACCTGTGAATTAGGTAGATTACCGCGGTCTGCTATTACGGTCGCTCTGTTTGATATCAATATTCATTTCACTTCAGAGACTTCTAGCTACTTATTAAAACATTTTGGAAAAATCAATTTGCTTATTTCCCATTTTTTTTGTTGCAACAACGTGAATAATAGAATCGTCGTCATAACAACGTGAATAATTGAATCATCGTCATAACAACGTGAATAATTGAATCATCGTCATAACAACGTGAATAATAGAATCATCGTCATAACAACGTGAATAATAGAATCATCGTAATAGAATCATAACAACGTGAATAATAGAATCATAACAGCGACTAAGTATTCCACCGTGAGAGATCAGAAGATCAGAAGAATTGTATTTAATTAAAACGCGGCCTTTACTTCACAGAGAAATTGACGCTGAGAAAAAGAGGCTACGGGAAATCAAACCAAAAGCAACACCTGTGATTCCGACGCCCAACAAACAAAAGTTCACTTTAGCGGACTCTCTTTTTCAGAGCAACCTCAAGGACACATTCGACATTCGATTTTTCCACCTTGCCGGCTCGATGATTTGAACCAAGGACCTTTTGGTTACTGGCCCAACCGCTACCTGTCACCCTGTACATAAAAAGATGCATTGGAATGACTGCATTGATCATAGACATAGGTTATTATTATGGCTGGCAGAAATATAACATGTCTATGAATAATATATATGTGACCAGATTGAAGGAGCTCTGATATTATGTTACTGAAGCCTTCTAGAAACATCCGTTCACTATTTAATTAAAATCTGACTTCATATCAGAACAATTCAAACTGAGGTAATCGATCTCCTAGAGTCCTAGACTGCTGATTGGTTTAAGAGTCCAGCTCTGTTTGTCCAACCACATGCCACCATGGGCAAATTTTCCAAAACACAGATTAAGTATAGATCTACAGTAGGTGCCAGAACAGACCCCACAGAGAGAGAGAGAGAAGAGAAGAGGAAGAGGAAGAGAACAAATCAAAGAGCACCAGGCCAAGGTTTCTAGTCTTGCCTCACCAGCCTCAGGTGAGGAGAGGGTCATCGTCTCCGGCCAGGCCTTCCTCTTCTGGGATGAGGACCTCTGCCTCCTTACTTTCATCCACCCCCAGCAGCCCCACAATCCTGTAGGTCACAGAAAGAGCAAGAGGAGCCAGAGAGAGGGAAAGAGACAGGGAGAGAGTGAGACGGTGAGATTGACAGAGAGCGAGAGGGGAGACAGGGAGATATGTGGAGAGAGACAGGGAGAGAGAGCGAGACGGAGAGATTGACAGAGATTGAGAGAGAGACAGGGAGAGAGACAGAGAGAGAGACAGAGAGAGAGAGAGGGAGAGAGAGAGAGAGAGAGAGAGAGAGAGAGACAGAGAGAGACAGGGAGAGAGAGAGAGAGACAGGGAGAGAGAGCGAGACTGAGAGATTGAGAGAGAGAGAGAGAGAGAGAGAGAGACAGAGAGAGAGAGGGAGACTGAGAGATTGAGAGAGAGAGAGAGAGAGACAGAGAGAGACAGGGGAGAGAGAGAGAGACAGGGAGAGAGACAGAGAGAGGGACAGAGAGAGACAGGGAGAGAGACAGAGAGAGACAGGGAGATAGAGAGCGAGACGGAGAGATTGACAGAGATTGAGAGAGAGAGAGAGAACCTGAGTCTCTCAGAGAGACCTGCAGGGAGACTGAGAGATTGAGAGAGAGAGAGAGAGAGAGAGATTCAGAGAGAATACAGGGAGAGACAGAGAGAGACAGGGAGAGAGACAGAGAGGAGACAGAGGAGACAGGGAGAGAGACAGAGAGGAGACAGGGAGATAGACAGCGAGACGGAGAGATTGACAGAGATTGAGAGAGAGAGCAGGGAGAGAGAGAGAGAGAGAGAGCCAGAGAGAGGGGAGAGAGAGGAGGAGAGCCAGAGAGAGAGAGAGGATGGGAGAGAGCAGAGAGACAGAGGGAGAGCCAGCAGGAGGAGAGAGAGAGGACAGGAGAGAGAGCGAGACTGGAGATGAGAGCCAGAGATGAGAGAGAGAGAGACAGAGTGGCAGGAGGGAGACTGAGAGATGGAGAGAGAGAGAGAGGGAGAGCAGAGGAGGGACAGGGAGGAGAGAGAGCCAGCAGGATGGGAGAGCCAGAGCGAGACTGAGAGATGGAGAGAGAGAGAGAGAGAGAGAGCAGGAGAGAGAGAGGATGGAGAGACTGAGGATGGGAGAGAGAGGAGGGAGAGACAGAGAGAGACAGGAGAGAGAGAGAGAGACAGGGAGAGAGACAGAGAGAGAGAGAGAGAGAGACAGGGAGAGAGAGGAGAGACAGGGAGAGGAGAGCCAGAGACTGAGAGAGGATGGGAGAGAGCAGGATGGGAGAGAGAGAGAGGATGGGAGAGTCCAGCAGAACCTGCCTCAGTCTCTCACTACATCCTTGACCTGCACAGAGTCTGGCATTATAGAAGAGGACAGGTGAACGGCAGATTCCTGTGGAATACAGTTTGTCGTTTTCACCTTTCCGGGGCTTTTAATTCAGTGCAGATGAAAGAAAGGAGACAAGGAGGGAAGTTAGAGATGCACACAAGGGGAGTCAGGAGCGGTTCCAGACAGCCAGAGAGCCTGTTGGTTTGTTTACGCGGCAGGATGGGAGAGCCAGCAGGATGGGAGAGCCAGCAGGATGGGAGAGCCAGCAGGATGGGAGAGCCAGAGTGGCAGGATAGGAGAGCCAGCAGGATGGGAGAGCCAGCAGGATGGGAGAGCCAGCAGGATGGGAGAGCCAGAGTGGCAGGATAGGAGAGCCAGCAGGATGGGAGAGCCAGCAGGATGGGAGAGCCAGAGTGGCAGGATAGGAGAGCCAGCAGGATGGGAGAGCCAGAGTGGCAGGATAGGGAGAGCCAGCAGGATGGGAGAGCCAGCAGGATGGGAGAGCCAGCGTGGCAGGATGGGAGAGCCAGCAGGATGGGAGAGCCAGCAGGATGGGAGAGCCAGCAAGGCAGGACGGGAGAGCCAGCAGGATGGGAGAACCAGCGTGGCAGGATGGGAGAGCCAGCAGGATGGGAGAGCCAGCAGGATGGGAGAGCCAGCGTGGCAGGATGGGAGAGCCAGCAGGATGGGAGAGCCAGCAGGATGGGAGAGCCAGCAGGATGGCAGGATGGGAGAGCCAGCAGGATGGGAGAGCCAGCAGGATGGGAGAGCCAGCAAGGCAGGACGGGGAGAGCCAGCAGGATGGGAGAACCAGCGTGGCAGGATGGGAGAGCCAGCAGGATGGGAGAGCCAGCAGGATGGGAGAGCCAGCGTGGCAGGATGGGAGAGCCAGCAGGATGGGAGAGCCAGCAGGATGGGAGAGCCAGCGTGGCAGGATGGGAGAGCCAGCAGGATGGGAGAGCCAGCAGGATGGGAGAGCCAGAGTGGCAGGATAGGAGAGCCAGCAGGATGGGAGAGCCAGCAGGATGGGAGAGCCAGCAGGATGGCAGGATGGGAGAGCCAGCAGGATGGGAGAGCCAGCAGGATGGGAGAGCCAGCAAGGCAGGACGGGAGAGCCAGCAGGATGGGAGAACCAGCGTGGCAGGATGGGAGAGCCAGCAGGATGGGAGAGCCAGCAGGATGGGAGAGCCAGCGTGGCAGGATGGGAGAGCCAGCAGGATGGGAGAGCCAGCGTGGCAGGATGGGAGAGCCAGCAGGATGGGAGAGCCAGCAGGATGGGAGAGCCAGCTTGGCAGGATGGGAGAGCCAGCAGGATGGGAGAGCCAGCAGGATGGGAGAGCCAGCGTGGCAGGGATGGGAGAGCCAGCGAGGCAGGACGGGAGAGCCAGCAGGATGGGAGAACCAGCGTGGCAGGATGGGAGAGCCAGCAGAATGGGAGAGCCAGCAGGATGGGAGAGCCAGCATGGCAGGATGGGAGAGCCAGCAGGATGGGAGAGCCAGCGTGGCAGGACGGGAGAGCCAGCAGGATGGGAGAGCCAGCGTGGCAGGATGGGAGAGCCAGAGTGGCAGGATGGGAGAGCCGGCAGGATGGGAGAGCCAGCAGGATGGGAGAGCCAGCGCGGCAGGATGGGAGCGCCAGCAGGATGGGAGCGCCAGCAGGATGGGAGAGCCAGCAGGATGGGAGAGCCAGCAGGATGGGAGAGCCAGCGTGGCAGCTCATGAGAGCGAGGTTAAGGTTATGAAAAGGGTTCGGCTTAGCTATAATGCTACAGTTGTCAACTGTTGTCCCCGACTCGACCACTAGATGGCGCTGTAGGCCTACTCCATCTCGCCACAACCGTAACCAGACCAACAGCATCATAACACTGATCCAATGAAACGCCTACGAAGAACTACCTTTGCAACCAGATTCACAACAACAGCCAGCCCTTGATAAGGAAAGGAAAGCTGACAGGAGTCACTGAGTGTGTATTCATGTGGTTGGCTGAGTAACATCATGGGGCAGAAGGAAGCCTAGTTGTTAGAGATGTGAGCCAGCAAATGCTGGGATGCCACTTTAAAATATTGGGTCTGATGAGGAGAAATCTGTCGGGAAGTGAACTGGCAACAGTAGGGTTCAAAATCCTAGAGGATGTTGCCACCGTTGCGCCCTTGAGCAAAGCACTTAAACACCCCCCCCGGGTCACTGCTCCACAGGCCCCCATTGTGGCAGTAGTAGTGGTAGTATATTAGTAGTAGTATATTAGTAGTAGTAGTAGTATATTATTATTAGTAGTATATTATTATTATTAGTAGTAGTATATTAGTAGTAGTAGTATAGTATTTGTATTATTATTAGTAGTATATTAGTAGTAGTAGTAGTCGTATATTAGTAATAGTATATTATTATTAGTAGTAGTAGTATATGAGTAGTTATATTAGTAGTAGTATTAGAATATTAGTAGTAGTAGTAGTATATTAGTAGTAGTATTATTATATTAGTAGTAGTAGTATTATATCAGTAGTATATTATTATTATTATTAGTAGTATATTAGTAGTAGTAGTAGTATTATATAGTATTATTATATATTAGTAGTAGTAGTAGTATATTAGTAGTAGTAGTAGTCGTCGTATATTAGTAGTAATAGTAGTATATTAGTAGTAGTAGTAGTAGATTTGTCGTAGTAGGAAGTATATTAGTAGATGTATATTATTAGTAGCATGTAATACTCACACTAGCAGGACCAAGGGGATGACACAGAGTCCAGCAGACAACAGGAAGCAGAATCCAGGGTACCAGGTTACCGTGGCAGCGTAGAGACTACTGAACACAGCTATCGCCACACTGTTGTTCACACTGTCCAGGCACGCCAAGCACGCAAACAACGCTCCTACACACACACACACACACACACACACACACACACACACACACACACACACACACACACACACACACACACACACACACACACACACACACACACACACACACACACACACACACACACACACACACACACACACACACGAGAGAGAATACACTGTCAGGTAAATTGGTTCAAAGTCAAAGTTAAAGTTAAGCATCACTGCCCCCGCGGAAGTGCTGAAAAAGTACGTTCCTACATGTCGACACTTCAGCCTAAGGTTGAGACAGAAAGAGTCTCCATGACAACACTTCAACCTAAGGTTAAGACAGAAAGAGTCTCCATGACAACACTTCAGCCTAAGGTTGAGACAGTCTCAATGACAACACTTCAACCTAACGTTGAGACAGTCTCCATGACAACACTTCAACCTAACGTTGAGACAGTCTCCATGACAACACTTCACCCTAACATTGAGACAGTCTCCATGACAACACTTCAACCTAACGTTGAGACAGTCTCCATGACAACACTTCAACCTAACGTTGAGACAGAAAGGGTCTCCATGACAACACTTCAACCTAACGTTGAGACAGAAAGAGTCTCCATGACAACACTTCAGCCTAAGGTTGAGACAGAAAGAGTCTCCATGACAACACTTCAGCCTAAGGTTGAGACAGAAAGAGTCTCCATGACAACACTTCAACCTAACGTTGAGACAGAAAGAGTCTCCATGACAACACTTCAGCCTAAGGTTGAGACAGAAAGAGTCTCCATGACAACACTTCAACCTAACGTTGAGACAGAAAGAGTCTCCATGACAACACTTCAGCCTAAGGTTGAGACAGAAAGAGTCTCCATGACAACACTTCAGCCTAAGGTTGAGACAGAAAGAGTCTCCATGACAACACTTCAACCTAACGTTGAGACAGAAAGAGTCTCCATGACAACACTTCAGCCTAAGGTTGAGACAGAAAGAGTCTCCATGACAACACTTCAGCCTAAGGTTGAGACAGAAAGAGTCTCCATGACAACACTTCAGCCTAAGGTTGAGACAGAAAGAGTCTCCATGACAACACTTCAGCCTAAGGTTGAGACAGAAAGAGTCTCCATGACAACACTTCAGCCTAAGGTTGAGACAGAAAGAGTCTCCATGACAACACTTCAGCCTAAGGTTGAGACAGAAAGAGTCTCCATGACAACACTTCAGCCTAAGGTTGAGACAGAAAGAGTCTCCATGACAACACTTCAGCCTAAGGTTGAGACTGAAAGAGTCTCCATGACAACACTTCAGCCTAACGTTGAGACAGAAAGAGTCTCCATGACAACACTTCAACCTAACGTTGAGACAGAAAGAGTCTCCATGACAACACTTCAGCCTAAGGTTGAGACAGAAAGAGTCTCCATGACAACACTTCAACCTAACGTTGAGACAGAAAGAGTCTCCATGACAACACTTCAGCCTAAGGTTGAGACAGAAAGAGTCTCCATGACAACACTTCAGCCTAAGGTTGAGACAGAAAGAGTCTCCATGACAACACTTCAACCTAACGTTGAGACAGAAAGAGTCTCCATGACAACACTTCAGCCTAAGGTTGAGACAGAAAGAGTCTCCATGACAACACTTCAGCCTAAGGTTGAGACAGAAAGAGTCTCCATGACAACACTTCAGCCTAAGGTTGAGACAGAAAGAGTCTCCATGACAACACTTCAGCCTAAGGTTGAGACAGAAAGAGTCTCCATGACAACACTTCAGCCTAAGGTTGAGACAGAAAGAGTCTCTGACAACACTTCAGCCTAACGTTGAGACAGAAAGAGTCTCCATGACAACACAGCCTAAGGTGAGACAGAAAGAGTCTCCATGACAACACTTCAGCCTAACGTTGAGACAGGAGTTCCAGACAACACTTCAGATATGGTTGAGACAGAAAGAGTCTCCATGACAACACTTCAGCCTAACGTTGAGACAGTCTCCATGACAACACTTCAATGCCTAACGTTGAGACAGTTATATGACAACACTGAGCCTAAGGTTGAGACAGAAAGAGCAGGGCACAACTCCTGTTATCTAGGTCCGGGACAGAAGAGTTGCTTTCCATTCCACATCGTTTCCTCAGTGTCCGTGTAGCTGCTGACCTTGGCAGAGCACTTCAGACATGGCTCTCTGGTCAGAAACCCCTCTGTGAAGAACGTTCTCTGTTTAAACTAACCACGGCTCAGGAATGCACAAACACAGGTGCAGACACATGACAACATAACATATAAACGTGGATTTAGTACTGTAGATATGTGGTAGTGGTGGAGGGGATCCATAATAAACCCAGTGTGTTGTGAAATCTGTAATGCCTTTTTGAAAGGATATAACTGATCTTAATTTTGCCCCCCAGTAAGAGTAGCTGCTGCCTTGGCAGGAACTAATGGGGATCCATAATAAACCCCAGTGAGAGTAGCTGCTGCCTTGGCAGGAACTAATGGGGATCCATAATAAACCCCAGGAAGAGTAGCTGCTGCCTTGACAGGAACTAATGGGGATCCATAATAAACCCCAGGAAGAGTAGCTGCTGCCTTGACAGGAACTAATGGGGATCCATAATAAACCCCAGGAAGAGTAGCTGCTGCCTTGACAGGAACTAATGGGGATCCATAATAAACCCCAGGAAGAGTAGCTGCTGCCTTGACAGGAACTAATGGGGATCCATAATAAACCCCAGGAAGAGTAGCTGCTGCCTTGACAGGAACTAATGGGGATCCATAATAAACCCCAGGAAGAGTAGCTGCTGCCTTGACAGGAACTAATGGGGATCCATAATAAACCCCAGGAAGAGTAGCTGCTGCCTTGACAGGAACTAATGGGGATCCATAATAAACCCCAGGAAGAGTAGCTGCTGTCTTGACAGGAACTAATGGGGATCCATAATAAACCCCAGGAAGAGTAGCTGCTGCCTTGGCAGGAACTAATGGGGATCCATAATAAACCCCAGGAAGAGTAGCTGCTGCCTTGACAGGAACTAATGGGGATCCATAATAAACACAAAGCCATGGAAATAAGTCTAAATAAATCTGTGTGTTTAATTCTCAATGATTTTATTAACGGATTGCGGTCGTGTTTTAAAGCATTAGTTTAGTCAAAGAAAGTGAACTAAAACTCACCCTGCTCGGTCTTTGACACGATCTTCGACATCATGGATCTCAGCACGGGGAATGGCATGATGGCCAGAAGCATTGGAAGCCTGACTGAGGAGAACAAACATGACAGATTGTCATTCTGGAATCGTTGCTTGTTAGTTTTTGACTTTTCATATCCCATGTATGATTGTTTTGTTGTTGCTCAAACATATTGTTCATTTTTGTAATATTTCCTATACATTTCTTTGGCAACAGTGTTGTCCCTTTTTGGAAAGGAGCTTAGATAGAGACCTGATTGTCTGAAATGTTGGCTAAACCTTTGTGGTAATCCATGTATTACAAAGATAATTGAAATCTAGTGGCTCGTTGTATTATGATGTAATGTACATCTGAATGTGTCTTCTTAACGTTTTCATTGTACCAGATTTCATAGTCAAATAAAACCTCCTCGGAACGTTGCCAAGTAAATCGTCCAATCAAATTCAGGCTGCACTTCATTCAGTTCAGTGTGTCAAATCGGAGGGCCTGTTGTCCGGACCTCTGGCAGTCTCTATGGGGGTACCACAGGGTTCAATTCTCGGGCCGACACTTTTCTCTGTATACATCAACGATGTTGTTCTCGCTGCGGGTGATTCCTTGATCCACCTCTATGCAGACGACACCATTCTGTATACATCTGGCCCCTTCTTTGGACACTGTGCTAATAAACCTCCAGATGAGCTTCAATGCCATACAACTCTCCTTCCGTGGCCTCCAACTGCTCTGAAACGCTAGTAAAACTAAATGCATGCTCTTTAACCGATCGCTGCCCACACCTGCCCATCATTCCAGCATCAACACTCTGGACGGTTCTGACTTAGAATATGTGGACAACTACAAATACCTAGGTGTCTGGTTAGACTGTAAACTTTCCTTCCAGACTCACATTAAACATCGCCAATCAAAAATTAAATCTAGAATCGACTTCCTATTTCGCAACAAAGCCTCTTTCACTCACACCGCCAAACATACCCTCGTAAAACTGACTATCCTAACAATTCTTGACTTCGGCGATGTCATTTACAAAATAGGCCCCAATACTCTACTCAGCAAATTGGATGCAGTCACAGTGCCATCCGTTTTGTCACCAAAGCCCATATTCTACCCACCACTGCGACCTGTAAACTCTCGTTGGCTGGCCCTCGCTACATACTCGTTGCCAAACCCACTGGCTCCAGGTCATCTATAAGTCTTTGCTAGGTAAAGCCCCGCCTTATCTCAGCTCACTCGTCACCATAGCAGCACCCACCCGTAGCACGCGCTCCAGCAGGTATATCTCACTGGTCATCCCCAAAGCCAATTCCTACTTTGGCCACCTGTCGTTCCAGTACTCTGCTGCCTGTGACTGGAACGAATTTCAAAAATCGCTGAAGCTGGAGACTTTTATATCCCTCACCAACTTTAAACATCAGCTATCTGAGCAGCAAACCGATCGCTGCAGCTGAACATAGTCCATCTGTATGTAAATAGCCCACCCAATCTACCTACCTCATCCCCATATTGTTTTTATTTACTCTGCTACTCTTTTTGCACACCATCATCTGCTCATCATCATCTGCTCATCTATCACTCCAGTGTTAATCTGCTAAATTGTAATTACTTCTCTACTATGGCCTATTTATTGCCTGACCTCCTCACGCCATTTGCACACATTGTTTATAGACTTTATTTTACTGTATGGTTGTTTATTCCATGTGTAACTCTGTGTTGTTGTTGGTGTCTCACTGCTTTGTTTTATCTTGGCCAGGCCGCAGTTGTAAATGAGAACTTGTTCTCAACTAGCCTTCCTGGTTGCCCCATCATCACCCTGTAGACTATACTGGGAGCCCTCCCCTGTCTCATCACCCTGTAGACTATACTGGGAGCCCCTACCCCGTCTCATCATCACCCTGTAGACTATACTGGGAGCCCTCCCCCCTGTCTCATCACCCTGTAGACTATACTGGGAGCCCTCCCCTGTCTCATCACCTTGTAGACTATACTGGGAGCCCTCCCCTGCCTCATCACCCTGTAGACTATACTGGGAGCCCTCCGTTGTCTCATCACCCTGTAGACTATACTGGGAGACCTCCCCTGTCTCATCACCCTGTAGACTATACTGGGAGCCCTCCCCTGTCTCATCACCCTGTAGACTATACTGGGAGCCCCTCCCCTGTCTCATCATCACCCTGTAGACTATACTGGGAGCCCCTCCCCTGTCTCATCATCACCCTGTAGACTATACTGGGAGCCCTCCCCTGTCTCATCACCCTGTAGACTATACTGGGAGACCTCCCCTGTAGACTATACTGGGAGCCCTCCCCTGTCTCATCACCCTGTAGACTATACTGGGAGCCTCCCTGTCTCATCATCACCCTGTAGACTATACTGGGAGCCCCTCCCCTGTCTCATCACCCTGTAGACTATACTGGGAGCCCTCCCCTGTCTCATCATCACCCTGTAGACTATACTGGGAGCCCTCCCCTGTCTCATCACCCTGTAGACTATACTGGGAGCCCTCCCCTGTCTCATCACCCTGTAGACTATACTGGTAGACCCTCCCCTGTCTCATCACCCTGTAGACTATACTGGGAGCCCCTCCCTTGTCTCATCACCCTGTAGACTATACTGGGAGCCCTTCCCCTGTCTCATCATCACCCTGTAGACTATACTGGGAGACCTCCCCTGTCTCATCACCCTGTAGACTATACTGGGAGACCTCCCCTGTAGACTATACTGGGAGCCCTCCCCTGTCTCATCACCCTGTAGACTATACTGGGAGACCTCCCCTGTAGACTATACTGGGAGCCCTCCCCCGTCTCATCATCACCCTGTAGACTATACTGGGAGCCCTCCCCCCTGTCTCATCACCTTGTAGACTATACTGTGAGCCCCTCCCCTGTATCATCACCCTGTGTGTTATACCAGCAGCTGTACCATCCAACCAATAAAACCTCACACCAGTGTGTGGTGATGTCCAACTCTCCACAGCAAAAATATCTCCCATAGTCAACCCATTAAACAACGCCCAAGACACTGTCAGACCCCTGGCTGGTTCACCGCTATGTAACCCCCAACGCCGCGCTGCGATGTGGCAGGGAGATGGCCTCCACAATCCAATGGGAGAGACACTGCTTAGCCATGGCTTACAAGAAGGGTGTCCAGGCAACGTGTTGAGGTCTCCAACGGGTTTAGCCGAGCCCAAAGCCATGAGCAGGGAGGTTCTGTAGGAGGAGGATCTTCAGATCCACTGACTCCAGAGGCTCAAAAGGTGGCTGCACACAGTGCCTCCAAAACCAGCACCAAGACCCACGTGGGCGCAATAGGTTCTAGAAACCGGCCTGAGAAGAGGTACACCTTTCAGGAACCCCCCCCCCCCGCGCGTCAATTCTACCATAACATGCTGAGATCGCAGCCAGGTACCCTTTTAACGTGGTGAATGTGCGTCCCTGCTTGATAAACTCCAGTAAAAACAAAATGGAGTCCTTTATCTTGGCACCTATATGGCCACCTCAGGGTGGGATTGAGGGAGCCCTGCAGACTGGAGGGATTGAGGGAGCCCTGTAGACTGGTGGGATTGAGGGAGCCCTGTAGACTGGAGGGATTGAGGGAGCCCTGCAGACTGGAGGGATTGAGGGAGCCCTGCAGACTGGAGGGATTGAGGGAGCCCTGCAGACTGGTGGGATTGAGGGAGCCCTGTAGACTGAGGGATTTAGGGAGCCCTGCAGACTGGAGGGATTGAGGGAGCCCTGTAGACTGGAGGGATTGAGGGAGCCCTGTAGACTGGAGGGATTGAGGGAGCCCTGCAGACTGGAGGGATTGAGGGAGCCCTGTAGACTGGAGGGATTGAGGGAGCCCTGCAGACTGGTGGGAATGAGGGAGCCCTGTAGACTGGAGGGATTGAGGGAGCCCTGTAGACTGGAGGGATTGAGGGAGCCCTGTAGACTGGAGGGATTGAGGGAGCCCTGCAGACTGGTGGGATTGGGGGAGCCCTGCAAACTGGAGGGATTGAGGGAGCCATGTAAACTGGTGGGATTGAGGGAGCCCTGTAGACTGGAGGGATTGAGGGTGCCCTGTAGACTGGAGGGATTGAGGGAGCCCTGTAGACTGGTGGGATTGAGGGAGCCCTGTAGACTGGAGGGATTGAGGGAGCCCTGCAGACTGGAGGGATTGAGGGAGCCCTGTAGACTGGAGGGATTGAGGGAGCCCTGCAGACTGGAGGGATTGAGGGAGCCCTGTAGACTGGAGGGATTGAGGGAGCCCTGCAGACTGGAGGGATTGAGGGAGCCCTGTAGACTGGAGGGATTGAGGGAGCCCTGCAGACTGGTGGGAATGAGGGAGCCCTGTAGACTGGAGGGATTGAGGGAGCCCTGTAGACTGGAGGGATTGAGGGAGCCCTGTAGACTGGAGGGATTGAGGGAGCCCTGCAGACTGGTGGGATTGGGGAGCCCTGCAAACTGGAGGGATTGAGGGAGACCTGTAAACTGGTGGGATTGAGGGAGCCCTGTAGACTGGAGGGATTGAGGGAGCCCTGTAGACTGGAGGGATTGAGGGAGCCCTGTAGACTGGTGGGATTGAGGGAGCCCTGCAGACTGGTGGGAATGGGGGAGCCCTGTAGACTGGAGGGATTGAGGGAGCCCTGTAGACTGGAGGGATTGAGGGAGCCCTGTAGACTGGAGGGATTGAGGGAGCCCTGTAGACTGGAGGGATTGAGGGAGCCCTGCAGACTGGTGGGATTGGGGGAGCCCTGCAAACTGGAGGGATTGAGGGAGCCCTGTAAACTGGTGGGATTGAGGGAGCCCTGTAGACTGGAGGGATTGAGGGAGCCCTGTAGACTGGAGGGATTGAGGGAGCCCTGTAGACTGGAGGGATTGAGGGAGCCCTGCAGACTGGTGGGATTGGGGGAGCCCTGCAAACTGGAGGGATTGAGGGAGCCCTGTAAACTGGTGGGATTGAGGGAGCCCTGTAAACTGGAGGGATGGAGGGAGCCCTGCAAACTGGAGGGATTGAGGGAGCCCTGCAGACTGGAGGGATTGAGGGAGCCCTGCAAACTGGAGGGATTGAGGGAGCCCTGCAGACTGGTGGGATTGGGCGAGCCCTGCAAACTGGAGGGATTGAGGGAGCCCTGCAAACTGGAGGGATTGAGGGAGCCCTGCAGACTGGAGGGATTGAGGCAGCCCTGTAGACTGGAGGGATTGAGGGAGCCCTGCAGACTGGTGGGATTGGGGGAGCCCTGCAAACTGGAGGGATTGAGGGAGCCCTGCAGACTGGAGGGATTGAGGGAGCCCTGTAGACTGGAGGGATTGAGGGAGCCCTGTAGACTGGAGGGATTGAGGGAGCCCTGTAGACTGGAGGGATTGAGGGAGCCCTGTAGACTGGAGGGATTGAGGGAGCCCTGCAGACTGGTGGTATTGGGGGAGCCCTGCAAACTGGAGGGATTGAGGGAGCCCTGTAAACTGGTGGGATTGAGGGAGCCCTGTAAACTGGAGGGATGGAGGGAGCCCTGCAAACTGGAGGGATTGAGGGAGCCCTGCAGACTGGAGGGATTGAGGGAGCCCTGCAAACTGGAGGGATTGAGGGAGCCCTGCAGATAGAATGGTAGCAATAACATTCAGAGGTAAACCTCCAGCCATTAGATTGTCCCTGTCAGTGGCCAAGCGGATAGGAACCAAATATCTGGCCTCGTGTGCCAAACCTGCCCGTGCGCCTGGGACAACGGGTCCCTGCAAAGTGGGTCAACGGGTCCCTGCCAATGGGAGAAGCCACGCGTCACTGCCTAAAAGGCAAAAGATCCCCACGAATCAACGCTGCTGTGTCACTGGGGAGCCACAAGAGTCAACGGTAATCCCTCCCGGCAATCCTTCCAACGTGGGCTGAACCAGAACTACTGTCCGGAAACATGTATAGGAGGGTCCGAGGCCACTGGCCGGCCAGAGGGTCTGTTCCCATCCAAGCGCATTGCGAGCAGCCAGCGCTGGAACAGCCACATCAATTATAGTCCCAGGGGAACGAACCCTACCATAGAAGACCTCATCCCCAGTAGGTCACATCAATTATAATCCCAGGGGAACGAACCCTACCATAGAAGACCTCATCCCCAGTAGGTCACATCAATTATAGTCCCAGGAGAACAAACCCTACCATAGAAGACCTCATCCCCAGTAGGTCACATCAATTATAGTCCCAGGGGAACGACCCCTACCATAGAAGACATCCCCAGTAGACCCATGAACTGTCAAAAAACATAATGAGTGCACCAACCAGAATTGGGTCAAGCAGAGCTGGAACCCAGACACCTCTCAGAGGATAGAATGTTACCATGTGAATATCCTCCTTATTCCTGACCATGTTACCATGTGAATATCCTCCTTATTCCTGACCATGTTACCATGTGAATACCCTCCTTATTCCTGACCATGTTACCATGTGAATACCCTCCTTATTCCTGACCATGTTACCATGTGAATACCCTCCTTATTCCTGACCATGTTACCATGTGAATACCTTCCTTATTCCTGACCATGTTACCATGTGAATACCCTCCTTATTCCTGACCATGTTACCATGTGAATACCCTCCTTATTCCTGACCATGTTACCATGTGAATACCTCCTTATTCCTGACCATGTTACCATGTGAATACCCTCCTTATTCCTGACCATGTTACCATGTGAATACCCTCCTTATTCCTGACCATGTTACCATGTGAATACCCTCCTTATTCCTGACCATGTTACCATGTGAATACCCTCCTTATTCCTGACCATGTTACCATGTGAATACCCTCCTTATTCCTGACCATGTTACCATGTGAATACCCTCCTTATTCCTGACCATGTTACCATGTGAATACCCTCCTTATTCCTGACCATGTTACCATGTGAATACCCTCCTTATTCCTGGCCATGTGAATACCCTCCTTATTCCTGACCATGTGAATACCCTCCTTATTCCTGGCCATGTGAATACCCTCCTTATTCCTGACCATGTTACCATGTGAATACCCTCCTTATTCCTGACCATGTGAATACCCTCCTTATTCCTGACCATGTTACCATGTGAATACCCTCCTTATTCCTGACCATGTTACCATGTGAATACCCTCCTTATTCCTGACCATGTTAATACCCTCCTTATTCCTGACCATGTTAATACCCTCCTTATTCCTGACCATGTGAATACCCTCCTTATTCCTGACCATGTTAATACCCTCCTTATTCCTGACCATGTTAATACCCTCCTTATTCCTGACCATGTGAATACCCTCCTTATTCCTGACCATGTTAATACCCTCCTTATTCCTGACCATGTTAATACCCTCCTTATTCCTGACCATGTGAATACCCTCCTTATTCCTGACCATGTTAATACCCTCCTTATTCCTGACCATGTTAATACCCTCCTTATTCCTGACTATGTGAATACCCTCCTTCTCCCTGACCATGTGAATACCCTCCTTATTCCTGACCATGTTAATACCCTCCTTATTCCTGACCATGTTCATACCCTCCTTATTCCTGACCATGTGAATACCCTCCTTATTCCTGACCATGTTAATACCCTCCTTATTCCTGACCATGTTAATACCCTCCTTATTCCTGACCATGTGAATACCCTCCTTATTCCTGACCATGTTAATACCCTCCTTATTCCTGACCATGTTAATACCCTCCTTATTCCTGACCATGTGAATACCCTCCTTATTCCTGACCATGTTAATACCCTCCTTATTCCTGACCATGTTAATACCCTCCTTATTCCTGACCATGTGAATACCCTCCTTATTCCTGACCATGTTAATACCCTCCTTATTCCTGACCATGTTAATACCCTCCTTATTCCTGACTATGTGAATACCCTCCTTCTCCCTGACCATGTGAATACCCTCCTTATTCCTGACCATGTGAATACCCTCCTTATTCCTGACCATGTTAATATCCTCCTTATTCCTGACCATGTTCATACCCTCCTTATTCCTGACCATGTGAATACCCTCCTTATTCCTGACCATGTTACCATGTGAATACCCTCCTTCTCCCTGACCATGTGAATACCCTCCTTATTCCTGACCATGTGAATACCCTCCTTATTCCTGACCATGTTACCATGTGAATACCCTCCTTATTCCTTACCCAGGAACATCATGAGCGTGGTCTTGGCGAAGGCCACCAGGGTCATACCCGCCATGACACTCAGTATCCCTATGAGAATGATGACGATGTTGGGCATGCCGCAGCGAGAGAACACCGTCACACCCACGAAGCTGGTTAGGAACATCGTCATGGACAGCGCAGAGCCGTAGCCAATTAGGATCTCGCTCCAGCACAGCGGCTGGTTGAGCTCGTACAGTGTGATCATGGAGTGCCCGCCCATGTTGGCGAAGGAGAAGGAGCCGAAGAGGAGCAGGAGAAGCATCAGAAGGACGTTACGCCTCCTGCTGGCCCCTGCAAACAGTTGGTAGGCCCCGTAGGCCAGCTGATGCATGGCGGTGCGACGCAGGGAGCCGTCCAGGGGGGCGTCCAGGGGTCGTTGGAGCGTCTCCTCCAGGATGAAGACAGCATAGAGCAGGTTGAAACACAGGAACAGAGCAGAGGTGAAGAAGGGCCAGTTGAAGCCTGCTGCTCGGAGGAAGTATCCCGTAGAGAGAGAGGCCACTCCAGACAGCAGGCCGATCACCATGTCTATCCCGGCCATACGCAGGGTCTTCTGCTGTCCGTCCTCACACAGGTCAGTGATGTAGGAGAAACAGCCACCCAGGAACGTCCCCGAGCCCCCGAACAGGGCGCTGACGAACGACGAGACGATGAGGAGGTAGAGGTTAAGCTCGAAGAAGGAGACTGCCAGGAAGGACAGCACGTAGAACAGAGAACCAATCAGAGGCAGGATGATGGTGATCTTGCGTCCGCCCTGATCGCTGTAGGCAACGAGGATGAAGGTGACGGCCAGAGAGGGGATAATGGAGATGAGCTCGGTGTAGAGGGAGAAGAGAGACGCCGCCTTCTGCACCTCCTGGTGTAAACAGAAAACAACAAGGTAAACAAACACGTAACCAACAACGACAAGGGAGGTGTCACGGAGAAGAGGGTGGAGTTATTAACGTTACCGCTGCTGAAAACACAATCAATTAAACACGAGGTGTAATGACAATGTCACTGATGGATGGGGGAAAACACAATCAGTTAAACACAGAAGGAACTGTAACATATTAAAGGCAGACAGTTCACAGAACACTCTCTTCACAGGCAGACAGGTCCACACAGAACACTCTCTTCACAGGCAGACAGTTCCACACAGAACACTCTCTTCACAGGCAGACAGGTCCACACAGAACACTCTCTTCACAGGCAGACAGTTCCACACAGAACACTCTCTTCACAGGCAGACAGTTCCACACAGAACACTCTCTTCACAGGCAGACAGTTCCACACAGAACACTCTCTTCACAGGCAGACAGCTCCACACTCTCTTCACAGGCAGACAGGTCCACACAGAACACTCTCTTCACAGGCAGACAGTTCCACACAGAACACTCTCTTCACAGGCAGACAGCTCCACACACTCTTCACAGGCAGACAGTTCCACACAGAACACTCTCTTCACAGGCAGACAGTTCCACACAGAACACTCTCTTCACAGGCAGACAGTTCGACACAGAACACTCTCTTCACAGGCAGACAGTTCCACACAGAACACTCTCTTCACAGGCAGACAGTTCGACACAGAACACTCTCTTCACAGGCAGACAGTTCCACACAGAACACTCTCTTCACAGGCAGACAGCTCCACATACTCTTCACAGGCAGACAGTTCCACACAGAACACTCTCTTCACAGGCAGACAGTTCCACACAGAACACTCTCTTCACAGGCAGACAGTTCCACACACAACACTCTCTTCACAGGCAGACAGTTCCACACAGAACACTCTCTTCACAGGCAGACAGTTCCACACAGAACACTCTCTTCACAGGCAGACAGTTCCACACTCTCTTCACAGGCAGACAGCTCCACACAGAACACTCTCTTCACAGGCAGACAGCTCCACACAGAAGACACTCTTCACAGGCAGACAGCTCCACACAGAAGACACTCTTCACAGGCAGACAGCTCCACACAGAACACACTCTTCACAGGCAGGCAGCTCCACACTCTCTTCACAGGCAGACAGCTCCACACAGAACACTCTCTTCACAGGCAGACAGTTCCACACAGAACACTCTCTTCACAGGCAGACAGTTCCACACACAACACTCTCTTCACAGGCAGACAGTTCCACACAGAACACTCTCTTCACAGGCAGACAGTTCCACACAGAACACTCTCTTCACAGGCAGACAGTTCCACACTCTCTTCACAGGCAGACAGCTCCACACAGAACACTCTCTTCACAGGCAGACAGCTCCACACAGAAGACACTCTTCACAGGCAGACAGCTCCACACAGAAGACACTCTTCACAGGCAGACAGCTCCACACAGAACACACTCTTCACAGGCAGGCAGCTCCACACTCTCTTCACAGGCAGACAGCTCCACACAGAACACTCTCTTCACAGGCAGACAGCTCCACACAGAACACTCTCTTCACAGGCAGACAGCTCCACACAGAACACTCTCTTCACAGGCAGGCAGCTCCACACTCTCTTCACAGGCAGACAGCTCCACACTCTCTTCACAGGCAGACAGCTCCACACAGAACACTCTCTTCACAGGCAGACAGCTCCACACAGAACACTCTCTTCACAGGCAGACAGCTCCACACTCTCTTCACAGGCAGATAGCTCCACACTCTCTTCACAGGCAGACAGCTCCACACTCTCTTCACAGGCAGACAGCTCCACACTCTCTTCACAGGCAGATAGCTCCACACTCTCTTCACAGGCAGATAGCTCCACACTCTCTTCACAGGCAGATAGCTCCACACTCTCTTCACAGGCAGACAGCTCCACACTCTCTTCACAGGCAGACAGCTCCACACTCTCTTCACAGGCAGACAGCTCCACACACTCTTCATCCACAGATATTGACTGCAGCCTGTTATATGGCCATGATGAAAAAGAGGAAGTACACAAAGTGAAAAGGAGAAATGTGTCTCTGCTCTGCTCTGTTCAAGGCCAGTATGACAGCTCTACATGGAAATATAATGTTATTTACGTCAATTTAGGTTTCAAGCCGGAGGAAGTTAACCCTTGTCTAAACCCACAACAGGCTACATACAGGTGGTTCTTGCCTTTCAAAAATCGAGAACAAGCAGACATCTCCTGAACAAGTAATTAATCAGTCTCCTGTCAACCAGCTACTGTAACTGGTGAGACGTGACCTCCTAGTTGGTTACAAAATAAAAATTTAAATTTCATCAGCCGTTGATTGTCACGCAAATAACCGTCGGTCTCGCGGTAACTGACCGTTAATTAACACACGTATCATCTCCTGGCTTCCACACAGCCCACAGGCCCCTGATGCAGTCCTTTGGGACATCCTGGCTTCCACACAGCCCACAGGCCCCTGATGCAGTCCTTTAGAACATCCTGGCTTCCACACAGCCCACAGGCCCCTGATGCAGTCCTTTGGGACATCCTGGCTTCCACACAGCCCACAGGCCCCTGATGCAGTCCTTTAGAACATCCTGGCTTCCACACAGCCCACAGGCCCCTGATGCAGTCCTTTAGAACATCCTGGCTTCCACACAGCCCACGGGCCCCTGATGCAGTCCTTTGGGACATCCTGGCTTCCACACAGCCCACAGGCCACTGATGCAGTCCTTTAGAACATCCTGGCTTCCACACAGCCCACAGGCCCCTGATGCAGTCCTTTAGAACATCCTGGCTTCCACACAGCCCACAGGCCCCTGATGCAGTCCTTTAGAACATCTACATTTTAAAAAGTCTAATAAATCCATGTAATATAGTCTACACCTTCACAATAAATCCATGTAATATAGTCTACACCATCACAATAAATCCATGTAATATAGTCTACACCTTCACAATAAATCCATGTAATATAGTCTACACCATCACAATAAATCCATGTAATATAGTCTACACCATCACAATAAATCCATGTAATATAGTCTACACCATCACAATAAATCCATGTAATATAGTCTACACCATCACAATAAATCCATGTAATATAGTCTACCTACACCATCACAATAAATCCATGTAATATAGTCTACCTACACCATCACAATAAATCCATGTAATATAGTCTACACCATCACAATAAATCCATGTAATATAGCCTACCTACACCTTCACAATAAATCCATGTAATATAGTCTACACCATCACAATAAATCCATGTAATATAGTCTACCTACACCATCACAATAAATCCATGTAATATAGTCTACACCATCACAATAAATCCATGTAATATAGTCTACCTACACCATCACAATAAATCCATGTAATATAGTCTACCTACACCATCACAATAAATCCATGTAATATAGTCTACACCATCACAATAAATCCATGTAATATAGTCTACCTACACCATCACAATAAATCCATTGTTTATTTTAGTCTGAAGAAAATGTGTATTATTCAATGGTCTATTTCAGAAAAACAGAATAACTCTTGAGTTGTCCTCATGTTAGGTCCTGTCCTCATGTTAGGTCCTGTCCTCATGTTAGGTCCTGTCCTCATGTTAGGTCCTGTCCTCATGTTAGGTCCTGTCCTCATGTTAGGTCCTGTCCTCATGTTAGGTCCTGTCCTCATGTTAGGTCCTGTCCTTATGTTAGGTCCTGTCCTCATGTTAGGTCCTGTCCTCATGTTAGGTCCTGTCCTCATGTTAGGTCCTGTCCTCATGTTAGGTCCTGTCCTCATGTTAGGTCCTGTCCTCATGTTAGGTCCTGTCCTCATGTTAGGTCCTGTTAGGTCCTGTCCTTATGTTAGGTCCTGCCCTCATGTTAGGTCCTGTCCTCATGTTAGGTCCTGTCCTCATGTTAGGTCCTGTTAGGTCCTGTCCTTATGTTAGGTCCTGTCCTCATGTTAGGTCCTGTCCTCATGTTAGGTCCTGTCCTCATGTTGGGTCCTGTCCTCATGTTAGGTCCTGTCCTTATGTTAGGTCCTGTTAGGTCCTGTCCTTATGTTAGGTCCTGTCCTCATGTTAGGTCCTGTCCTCATGTTAGGTCCTGTTAGGTCCTGTCCTTATGTTAGGTCCTGTCCTCATGTTAGGTCCTGTCCTCATGTTACGTCCTGTCCTCATGTTAGGTCATGCCCTCATGTTAGGTCCTGTCCTCATGTTAGGTCCTGTCCTCATGTTAGGTCCTGCCCTCATGTTAGGTCCTGTCCTCATGTTAGGTCCTGTCCTCATGTTAGGTCCTGTCCTCATGTTAGGTCCTGTGCTCATGTTAGGTCCTGTTAGGTCCTGTCCTTATGTTAGGTCCTGTCCTCATGTTAGGTCCTGTTAGGTCCTGTCCTCATGTTAGGTCCTGTTAGGTCCTGTCCTTATGTTAGGTCCTGTCCTCATGTTAGGTCCTGTCCTCATGTTAGGTCCTGTTAGGTCCTGTCCTTATGTTAGGTCCTGTCCTCATGTTAGGTCCTGTCCTCATGTTAGGTCCTGTCCTCATGTTAGGTCCTGTCCTCATGTTAGGTCCTGTCCTCATGTTAGGTCCTGTCCTTATGTTAGGTCCTGTCCTCATGTTAGGTCCTGTCCTCATGTTAGGTCCTGTCCTCATGTTAGGTCCTGTCCTTATGTTAGGTCCTGTCCTTATGTTAGGTCCTGTCCTTATGTTAGGTCCTGTCCTTATGTTAGGTCCTGTCCTCATGTTAGGTCCTGTCCTTATGTTAGGTCCTGTTAGGTCCTGTCCTCAAGTTGTGTTGGTTAGGTCTATAACCCCTATATGTAGTTGTGTTGGTTAGGTCTATAACCCCTATATGTTGGTTAGGTCTATAACCCCTATATGTTGGTTAGGTCTATAACCCCTATATGTTGGTTAGGTCTATAACCCCTATATGTTGGTTAGGTCTATAACCCCTATATGTAGTTGTGTTGGTTAGGTCTATAACCCCTATATGTTGGTTAGGTCTATATCCCCTATATGTAGTTGTGTTGGTTAGGTCTATATCCCCTATATGTAGTTGTATTGGTTAGGTCTATAACCCCTATATGTTGGTTAGGTCTATAACCCCTATATGTTGGTTAGGTCTATAACCCCTATATGTTGGTTAGGTCTATAACCCCTATATGTTGGTTAGGTCTATATCCCCTATATGTAGTTGTGTTGGTTAGGTCTATAACCCCTATATGTAGTTGTATTGGTTAGGTCTATAACCCCTATATGTAGTTGTGTTGGTTAGGTCTATAACCCCTATATGTAGTTGTGTTGGTTAGGTCTATAACCCCTATATGTAGTTGTATTGGTTAGGTCTATAACCCCTATATGTAGTTGTATTGGTTAGGTCTATATCCCTATATGTAGTTGTGTTGGTTAGGTCTATAACCCCTATATGTAGTTGTATTGGTTAGGTCTATAACCCCTATATGTAGTTGTATTGGTTAGGTCTATAACCCCTATATGTAGTTGTATTGGTTAGGTCTATAACCCCTATATGTTGGTTAGGTCTATAACCCCTATATGTAGTTGTATTGGTTAGGTCTATAACCCTATATGTAGTTGTATTGGTTAGGTCTATAACCCCTATATGTTGGTTAGGTCTATAACCCCTATATGTAGTTGTGTTGGTTAGGTCTATAACCCCTATATGTAGTTGTGTTGGTTAGGTCTATAACCCCTATATGTAGTTGTATTGGTTAGGTCTATAACCCCTATATGTTGGTTAGGTCTATAACCCCTATATGTAGTTGTGTTGGTTAGGTCTATAACCCCTATATGTAGTTGTGTTGGTTAGGTCTATAACCCCTATATGTAGTTGTGTTGGTTAGGTCTATAACCCTATATGTAGTTGTGTTGGTTAGGTCTATAACCCCTATATGTAGTTGTATTGGTTAGGTCTATAACCCCTATATGTAGTTGTATTGGTTAGGTCTATATCCCCTATATGTAGTTGTATTGGTTAGGTCTATAACCCCTATATGTAGTTGTGTTGGTTAGGTCTATAACCCCTATATGTAGTTGTGTTGGTTAGGTCTATAACCCCTATATGTAGTTGTATTGGTTAGGTCTATAACCCCTATATGTAGTTGTATTGGTTAGGTCTATAACCCCTATATGTTGGTTAGGTCTATAACCCCTATATGTAGTTGTATTGGTTAGGTCTATAACCCCTATATGTTGGTTAGGTCTATAACCCCTATATGTAGTTGTATTGGTTAGGTCTATATCCCCTATATGTAGTTGTGTTGGTTAGGTCTATAACCCCTATATGTTGGTTAGGTCTATATCCCCTATATGTAGTTGTGTTGGTTAGGTCTATAACCCCTATATGTAGTTGTATTGGTAAGGTCTATAACCCCTATATGTAGTTGTATTGGTTAGGTCTATAACCCCTATATGTAGTTGTGTTGGTTAGGTCTATAACCCCTATATGTAGTTGTATTGGTTAGGTCTATAACCCCTATATGTTGGTTAGGTCTATAACCCCTATATGTAGTTGTGTTGGTTAGGTCTATAACCCCTATATGTAGTTGTATTGGTTAGGTCTATAACCCCTATATGTTGGTTAGGTCTATAACCCCTATATGTTGGTTAGGTCTATAACCCCTATATGTAGTTGTGTTGGTTAGGTCTATAACCCCTATATGTAGTTGTGTTGGTTAGGTCTATAACCCCTATATGTTGGTTAGGTCTATAACCCCTATATGTAGTTGTATTGGTTAGGTCTATAACCCCTATATGTAGTTGTGTTGGTTAGGTCTATAACCCCTATATGTAGTTGTATTGGTTAGGTCTATAACCCCTATATGTAGTTGTGTTGGTTAGGTCTATATCCCCTATATGTAGTTGTGTTGGTTAGGTCTATAACCCCTATATGTTGGTTAGGTCTATAACCCCTATATGTTGGTTAGGTCTATAACCCCTATATGTTGGTTAGGTCTATAACCCCTATATGTAGTTGTGTTGGTTAGGTCTATAACCCCTATATGTAGTTGTGTTGGTTAGGTCTATAACCCCTATATGTAGTTGTATTGGTTAGGTCTATAACCCCTATATGTAGTTGTATTGGTTAGGTCTATAACCCCTATATGTAGTTGTGTTGGTTAGGTCTATAACCCCTATATGTAGTTGTGTTGGTTAGGTCTATAACCCCTATATGTAGTTGTATTGGTTAGGTCTATAACCCCTATATGTTGGTTAGGTCTATATCCCCTATATGTTGGTTAGGTCTATAACCCCTATATGTAGTTGTATTGGTTAGGTCTATAACCCCTATATGTAGTTGTGTTGGTTAGGTCTATAACCCCTATATGTAGTTGTATTGGTTAGGTCTATAACCCCTATATGTAGTTGTATTGGTTAGGTCTATAACCCCTATATGTAGTTGTATTGGTTAGGTCTATAACCCCTATATGTAGTTGTATTGGTTAGGTCTATAACCCCTATATGTAGTTGTATTGGTTAGGTCTATAACCCTATATGTAGTTGTGTTGGTTAGGTCTATAACCCCTATATGTAGTTGTATTGGTTAGGTCTATAACCCCTATATGTAGTTATGTTGGTTAGGTCTATAACCCCTATATGTAGTTGTGTTGGTTAGGTCTATAACCCCTATATGTAGTTGTATTGGTTAGGTCTATAACCCCTATATGTAGTTGTATTGGTTAGGTCTATAACCCCTATATGTTGGTTAGGTCTATAACCCCTATATGTTGGTTAGGTCTATAACCCCTATATGTAGTTGTATTGGTTAGGTCTATATCCCCTATATGTAGTTGTATTGGTTAGGTCTATAACCCCTATATGTAGTTGTGTTGGTTAGGTCTATAACCCCTATTTGTTGGTTAGGTCTATAACCCCTATATGTAGTTGTATTGGTTAGGTCTATAACCCCTATATGTTGGTTAGGTCTATAACCCCTATATGTTGGTTAGGTCTATAACCCCTATATGTAGTTGTATTGGTTAGGTCTATAACCCCTATATGTTGGTTAGGTCTATAACCCCTATATGTAGTTGTGTTGGTTAGGTCTATAACCCCTATATGTTGGTTAGGTCTATAACCCCTATATGTAGTTGTGTTGGTTAGGTCTATAACCCTATATGTAGTTGTATTGGTTAGGTCTATAACCCCTATATGTTGGTTAGGTCTATAACCCCTATATGTTGGTTAGGTCTATAACCCCTATATGTTGGTTGGTCTATAACCCCTATATGTTGGTTAGGTCTATAACCCCTATATGTAGTAGTGTTGGTTAGGTCTATAACCCCTATATGTAGTTGTGTTGGTTAGGTCTATAACCCCTATATGTTGGTTAGGTCTATAACCCCTATATGTAGTTGTATTGGTTAGGTCTATAACCCCTATATGTAGTTGTATTGGTTAGGTCTATAACCACTATATGTAGTTGTGTTGGTTAGGTCTATAACCCCTATATGTAGTTGTGTTGGTTAGGTCTATAACCCCTATATGTAGTTGTATTGGTTAGGTCTATAACCCCTATATGTAGTTGTATTGGTTAGGTCTATAACCCCTATATGTAGTTGTATTGGTTAGGTCTATAACCCCTATATGTTGGTTAGGTCTATAACCCCTATATGTTGGTTAGGTCTATAACCCCTATATGTTGGTTAGGTCTATATCCCCTATATGTAGTTGTATTGGTTAGGTCTATAACCCCTATATGTAGTTGTATTGGTTAGGTCTATAACCCCTATATGTTGGTTAGGTCTATAACCCCTATATGTAGTTGTGTTGGTTAGGTCTATATCCCCTATATGTAGTTGTGTTGGTTAGGTCTATAACCCCTATATGTTGGTTAGGTCTATATCCCCTATATGTAGTTGTGTTGGTTAGGTCTATAACCCCTATATGTAGTTGTGTTGGTAAGGTCTATAACCCCTATATGTAGTTGTATTGGTTAGGTCTATAACCCCTATATGTAGTTGTGTTGGTTAGGTCTATAACCCCTATATGTAGTTGTATTGGTTAGGTCTATAACCCCTATATGTAGTTGTATTGGTTAGGTCTATAACCCCTATATGTAGTTGTGTTGGTTAGGTCTATAACCCCTATATGTTGTTGTGTTGGTTAGGTCTATATCCCCTATATGTAGTTGTGTTGGTTAGGTCTATAACCCCTATATGTTGGTTAGGTCTATAACCCCTATATGTTGGTTAGGTCTATAACCCCTATATGTAGTTGTATTGGTTAGGTCTATAACCCCTATATGTAGTTGTGTTGGTTAGGTCTATAACCCCTATATGTTGGTTAGGTCTATAACCCCTATATGTAGTTGTGTTGGTTAGGTCTATAACCCCTATATGTTGGTTAGGTCTATAACCCCTATATGTAGTTGTATTGGTTAGGTCTATAACCCCTATATGTAGTTGTGTTGGTTAGGTCTATAACCCCTATATGTAGTTGTATTGGTTAGGTCTATAACCCCTATATGTAGTTGTATTGGTTAGGTCTATAACCCCTATATGTAGTTGTGTTGGTTAGGTCTATAACCCCTATATGTAGTTGTATTGGTTAGGTCTATAACCCCTATATGTTGGTTAGGTCTATATCCCTATATGTTGGTTAGGTCTATAACCCCTATATGTTGGTTAGGTCTATAACCCCTATATGTAGTTGTATTGGTTAGGTCTATAACCCCTATATGTAGTTGTATTGGTTAGGTCTATAACCCCTATATGTAGTTGTATTGGTTAGGTCTATAACCCCTATATGTAGTTGTATTGGTTAGGTCTATAACCCCTATATGTAGTTGTGTTGGTTAGGTCTATAACCCCTATATGTAGTTGTATTGGTTAGGTCTATAACCCCTATATGTAGTTGTATTGGTTAGGTCTATAACCCCTATATGTTGGTTAGGTCTATAACCCCTATATGTAGTTGTATTGGTTAGGTCTATATCCCCTATATGTAGTTGTATTGGTTAGGTCTATAACCCCTATATGTAGTTGTGTTGGTTAGGTCTATAACCCCTATATGTAGTTGTGTTGGTTAGGTCTATAACCCCTATTTGTTGGTTAGGTCTATAACCCCTATATGTAGTCGTGTTGGTTAGGTCTATAACCCCTATATGTAGTTGTGTTGGTTAGGTCTATAACCCCTATTTGTTGGTTAGGTCTATAACCCCTATATGTAGTTGTATTGGTTAGGTCTATAACCCCTATATGTAGTTGTATTGGTTAGGTCTATAACCCCTATATGTAGTTGTGTTGGTTAGGTCTATATCCCCTATATGTAGTTGTATTGGTTAGGTCTATAACCCCTATATGTTGGTTAGGTCTATAACCCCTATATGTAGTTGTGTTGGTTAGGTCTATAACCCCTATATGTTGGTTAGGTCTATAACCCCTATATGTAGTTGTGTTGGTTAGGTCTATAACCCCTATATGTAGTTGTATTGGTTAGGTCTATAACCCCTATATGTTGGTTAGGTCTATAACCCCTATATGTTGGTTAGGTCTATAACCCCTATATGTTGGTTAGGTCTATAACCCCTATATGTTGGTTAGGTCTATAACCCCTATATGTTGGTTAGGTCTATAACCCCTATATGTAGTAGTGTTGGTTAGGTCTATAACCCCTATATGTAGTTGTGTTGGTTAGGTCTATAACCCCTATATGTTGGTTAGGTCTATAACCCCTATATGTAGTTGTATTGGTTAGGTCTATAACCCCTATATGTAGTTGTATTGGTTAGGTCTATAACCACTATATGTAGTTGTGTTGGTTAGGTCTATAACCCCTATATGTAGTTGTGTTGGTTAGGTCTATAACCCCTATATGTAGTTGTATTGGTTAGGTCTATAACCCCTATATGTAGTTGTATTGGTTAGGTCTATAACCCCTATATGTAGTTGTATTGGTTAGGTCTATAACCCCTATATGTAGTTGTATTGGTTAGGTCTATAACCCCTATATGTTGGTTAGGTCTATAACCCCTATATGTTGGTTAGGTCTATAACCCCTATATGTTGGTTAGGTCTATATCCCCTATATGTAGTTGTATTGGTTAGGTCTATAACCCCTATATGTAGTTGTATTGGTTAGGTCTATAACCCCTATATGTTGGTTAGGTCTATAACCCCTATATGTAGTTGTGTTGGTTAGGTCTATAACCCCTATATGTAGTTGTGTTGGTTAGGTCTATATCCCCTATATGTAGTTGTATTGGTTAGGTCTATAACCCCTATATGTAGTTGTGTTGGTTAGGTCTATAACCCCTATATGTAGTTGTATTGGTTAGGTCTATAACCCCCTATATGTAGTTGTATTGGTTAGGTCTATAACCCCTATATGTAGTTGTATTGGTTAGGTCTATAACCCCTATATGTAGTTGTATTGGTTAGGTCTATAACCCCTATATGTAGTTGTATTGGTTAGGTCTATAACCCCTATATGTAGTTGTGTTGGTTAGGTCTATAACCCCTATATGTAGTTGTGTTGGTTAGGTCTATAACCCCTATATGTAGTTGTATTGGTTAGGTCTATAACCCCTATATGTAGTTGTATTGGTTAGGTCTATAACCCCTATATGTTGGTTAGGTCTATAACCCCTATATGTTGGTTAGGTCTATAACCCCTATATGTAGTTGTGTTGGTTAGGTCTATAACCCCTATATGTTGGTTAGGTCTATAACCCCTATATGTTGGTTAGGTCTATAACCCCTATATGTAGTTGTGTTGGTTAGGTCTATAACCCCTATATGTAGTTTTATTGGTTAGGTCTATAACCCCTATATGTTGGTTAGGTCTATAACCCCTATATGTTGGTTAGGTCTATAACCCCTATATGTAGTTGTGTTGGTTAGGTCTATAACCCCTATATGTAGTTGTGTTGGTTAGGTCTATAACCCCTATATGTAGTTGTGTTGGTTAGGTCTATAACCCCTATATGTAGTTGTGTTGGTTAGGTCTATAACCCCTATATGTTGGTTAGGTCTATAACCCCTATATGTTGGTTAGGTCTATAACCCCTATATGTAGTTGTGTTGGTTAGGTCTATAACCCCTATATGTAGTTGTATTGGTTAGGTCTATAACCCCTATATGTTGGTTAGGTCTATAACCCCTATATGTAGTTGTGTTGGTTAGGTCTATAACCCCTATATGTAGTTGTGTTGGTTAGGTCTATAACCCCTATATGTAGTTGTGTTGGTTAGGTCTATAACCCCTATATGTTGGTTAGGTCTATAACCCCTATATGTTGGTTAGGTCTATAACCCCTATATGTTGGTTAGGTCTATAACCCCTATATGTTGGTTAGGTCTATAACCCCTATATGTAGTTGTGTTGGTTAGGTCTATAACCCCTATATGTAGTAATAATAGTTGTGTTGGTTAGGTCTATAACCCCTATATGTAGTTGTGTTGGTTAGGTCTATAACCCCTATATGTAGTTGTGTTGGTTAGGTCTATAACCCCTATATGTTGGTTAGGTCTATAACCCCTATATGTTGGTTAGGTCTATAACCACTATATGTTGGTTAGGTCTATAACCCCTATATGTTGGTTAGGTCTATAACCCCTATATTTTTTTATTTTTATTTCACCTTTATTTAACCAGGTAGGCTAGTTGAGAACAAGTTCTCATTTGCAACTGCGACCTGGCCAAGATAAAGCATAGCAGTGTGAACAGACAACACAGAGTTACACATGGAGTAAACAATTTAGCAAGTCAATAACACAGTAGAAAAAAATGGGCAGTCTATATACAATGTGTGCAAAAGGCATGAGGAGGTAGGCGAATAATACAATTTTGCAGATTAACACTGGTGATAAATGATCAGATGGGCATGTACAGGTAGAGATATTGGTGTGCAAAAGAGCAGAAAAGTAAATAAATAAAAACAGTATAAAAACAGTATGGGAATGAGGTAGGTGAAAAAGGGTGAGCTATTTACCAATAGACTATGTACAGCTGCAGCGATCGGTTAGCTGCTCGGATAGCTGATGTTTGAAGTTGGTGAGGGAGATAAAAGTCTCCAACTTCAGCGATTTTTGCAATTCGTTCCAGTCACAGGCAGCAGAGTACTGGAACGAAAGGCGGCCAAATGAGGTGTTGGCTTTAGGGATGATCAGTGAGATACACCTGCTGGAGCGCGTGCTACGGATGGGTGTTGCCATCGTGACCAGTGAACTGAGATAAGGCGGAGCTTTACCTAGCATGGACTTGTAGATGACCTGGAGCCAGTGGGTCTGGCGACGAATATGTAGTGAGGGCCAGCCGACTAGAGCATACAAGTCGCAGTGGTGGGTGGTATAAGGTGCTTTAGTGACAAAACGGATGGCACTGTGATAGACTGCATCCAGTTTGCTGAGTAGAGTGTTGGAAGCCATTTTGTAGATGACATCGCCGAAGTCGAGGATCGGTAGGATAGTCAGTTTTACTAGGGTAAGCTTGGCAGCGTGAGTGAAGGAGGCTTTGTTGCGGAATAGAAAGCCGACTCTGGATTTGATTTTTGATTGGAGATGTTTGATGTGAGTCTGGAAGGAGAGTTTGCAGTCTAGCCAGACACCTAGGTACTTATAGATGTCCACATATTCAAGGTTGGAACCATCCAGGGTGGTGATGCTAGTCGGGCATGCGGGTGCAGGCAGCGATCGGTTGAAAAGCATGCATTTGGTTTTACTCGCGTTTAGGAGCAGTTGGAGGCCACGGAAGGAGTGCTGTATGGCATTGAAGCTCGTTTGGAGGTTGGATAGCACAGTGTCCAATGACGGGCCGAAAGTATATAGAATGGTGTCGTCTGCGTAGAGGTGGATCAGGGAATCGCCCGCAGCAAGAGCAACATCATTGATATATACAGAGAAAAGAGTCGGCCCGAGAATTGAACCCTGTGGCACCCCCATAGAGACTGCCAGAGGACCGGACAGCATGCCCTCCGATTTGACACACTGAACTCTGTCTGCAAAGTAATTGGTGAACCAGGCAAGGCAGTCATCCGAAAAACCGAGGCTGTTGAGTCTGCCGATAAGAATTTGGTGATTGACAGAGTCGAAAGCCTTGGCGAGGTCGATGAAGACGGCTGCACAGTACTGTCTTTTATCGATGGCGGTTATGATATCATTTAGTACCTTGAGTGTGGCTGAGGTGCACCCGTGACCGGCTCGGAAACCAGATTGCACAGCGGAGAAGGTACGGTGGGATTCGAGATGGTCAGTGACCTGTTTGTTGACTTGGCTTTCAAAGACCTTAGATAGGCAGGGCAGGATGGATATAGGTCTATAGCAGTTTGGGTCCAGGGTGTCTCCCCCTTTGAAGAGGGGGATGACTGCGGCAGCTTTCCAATCCTTGGGGATCTCAGACGATATGAAAGAGAGGTTGAACAGGCTGGTAATAGGGGTTGCGACAATGGCGGCAGATAGTTTCAGAAATAGCGGGTCCAGATTATCAAGCCCAGCTGATTTGTACGGGTCCAGGTTTTGCAGCTCTTTCAGAACATCTGCTATCTGGATTTGGGTAAAGGAGAACCTGGAGAGGCTTGGGTGAGGAACTACGGGGGGGGGCGGAGCTGTTGGCCGAGGTTGGAGTAGCCAGGCGGAAGGCATGGCCAGCCGTTGAGAAGTGCTTATTGAAGTTTTCGATAATCATGGATTTATCGGTGGAGACCGTGTTTCCTAGCCTCAGTGCAGTGGGCAGCTGGGAGGAGGTGCTCTTGTTCTCCATGGACTTCACAGTGTCCCAGAACTTTTTGGAGTTGGAGTTACAGGATGCAAACTTCTGCCTGAAGAAGCTGGCCTTAGCTTTCCTGACTGACTGCGTGTATTGGTTCCTGACTTCCCTGAACAGTTGCATATCACGGGGCTATTCGATGCTATTGCAGTCCGCCACAGGATGTTTTTGTGCTGGTCGAGGGCAGTCAGGTCTGGAGTGAACCAAGGGCTGTATCTGTTCTTGGTTCTGCATTTTTTGAACGGAGCATGCTTATCTAAAATGGTGAGGAAGTTACTTTTAAAGAATGACCAGGCATCCTCAACTGACGGGATGAGGTCAATGTCCTTCCAGGATACACGGGCCAGGTCGATTAGAAAGGCCTGCTCACAGAAGTGTTTTAGGGAGCGTTTGACAGTGATGAGGGGTGGTCGTTTGACTGCGGCTCCGTGGCGGATACAGGCGATGAGGCAGTGATCGCTGAGATCCTGGTTGAAGACAGCGGAGGTATATTTGGAGGGCCAGTTGGTCAGGATGACGTCTATGAGGGTGCCCTTGTTTACAGAGTTAGGGTTGTACCTGGTGGGTTCCTTGATGATTTGAGTGAGATTGAGGGCATCTAGCTTAGATTGTAGGACTGCCGGGGTGTTAAGCATATCCCAGTTTAGGTCACCTAACAGAACAAACTCTGAAGCTAGATGAGGGGCGATCAATTCACAAATGGTGTCCAGGGCGCAGCTGGGAGCTGACGGGGGTCGGTAGCAGGCGGCAACAGTGATAGACTTGTTTCTGGAGAGAGTAATTTTCAAAATTAGTAGTTCAAACTGTTTGGGTATGGACCTGGAAAGTATGACATTACTTTGCAGGCTATCTCTGCAGTAGACTGCGACTCCGCCCCCTTTGGCAGTTCTATCTTGACGGAAGATGTTATAGTTGGGTATGGAAATCTCTGAATTTTTGGTGGCCTTCCTGAGCCAGGATTCAGACACGGCAAGGACATCAGGGTTAGCAGAGTGTGCTAAAGCAGTGAGTAAAACAAACTTAGGGAGGAGGCTTCTGATGTTGACATGCATAAAACCAAGACTTTTTCGATCACAGAAGTCAACAAATGAGGGTACCTGGGGGCATGCAGGGCCTGGGTTTACCTCCACATCACCCGCGGAACAGAGAAGGAGTAGTATGAGGGTGCGGCTAAAGGCTATCAAAACTGGTCGCCTAGAGCGTTGGGGGCAGAGGATAAGAGGAGCAGGTTTCTGGGCATGGTAGAATATATTCAGGGCATAATGCGCAGACAGGGGTATGGTGGGGTGCGGGTACAGCGGAGGTAAGCCCAGGCACTGGGTGATGATGAGAGAGGTTGTATCTCTGGACATGCTGGTTGTAATGGGTGAGGTCACCGCATGTGTGGGGGGTGGGACAAAGGAGGTAACAGGGGTATGCAGAGTGGATCTAGGGGCTCCATTGTGAACTAAAACAATGATAACTAACCTGAACAACAGTATACAAGGCATATTGACATTTGGGAGAGACATACAGCGAGGCATACAGTAATCACAGGTGTTGAATTGGGAAAGCTAGCTAAAAACAGTAGGCGAGGCTAATCAGCTAGCACAACAAACAGCAGGTAAAATGGCGTTGACTAGGCAACTGGGCCGACAGATAAACAAACAAGCAGAATGGGGTACCGTGATTAATGGACAGTCCAGCGTGCGTCAGCTATGTAGCCAAGAAATCAGTGTCCAGGGGGCAGCGGTGGATGGGCAGGGAAGCTGGGCTGGCGAGTGTTATCCAGGTTTTTTTTTATTTTTATTTTTTATTTTTTTATTTTTTTAAACTAACAATGACTAAATAGCTTGTAGCTAGTTAGCTGGTTAGCGTCTGGAGGTTCTTGAGTGTGTCATAAAAATAAATCAAAATTAAAAGTGATAGCGAATCCGTATCACAGTGGGTGAGGCAGGTTTCCGGAAGGTATAAACAAATAAAAATCAAAGAGAGAGAAAGTAAATGGGTTCAGAAGTGTTTGGGATGAGGTGAGTCAGATGGTTAGCAGGCCTGTGCTAACAAGCTAACAGTTCGTAGGCCCGGGCTAGACAAGCTAGCCGTTAGCAGGCCGAATAGCAAGTAGGGAGATAGCGAGGGCTAGAGAGCTAACCTTTGGGGGACGTCGCGATGGGGTGAGTCTGTTTATTCCTCTTCTTGCGGTGGCATTGACAGACCGGTCGTGGGCCCGGGTAATTGTAGCCCAGGATTATGCTACAGGAGCTCTGGTGAGCTGGAGACACAGCGTTTCAGAAAGCTCGCGGGCCTTGGCCAGCAGATGGGTCTTTGGCGATGTCGCAACGAAAAAGCCTGTTGAAACCACCTCGGACGATTATGTCGGCGGACCAGTCGTGATGGATCGGCGGCGCTCCGTGTCGGCAGTAAAGGGTCCAGGCCAATTGGCAAAAGAGGTATCGTTGGGCCTCTTCGGCTAGTCGGGAGATGGGCTTAGCTCAAGGCTAACTGTAGCTTGTTTTGGGCCAGAGACGTTGGCCAGAAGTAGCCACTCGGAATTGCAGCTAGCTAGTTGCGATGATCCGGTGTAAAGGTTCAGAGCTTGCGGTAGGAATCCGGAGATGTGGTAGAGAAAGAGCAGTCTGATATGCTCTGGGTTGATGTCGCTGGTGTTCTAGTTAGCTTAGAAGACCGCTAGCAATGGCTAACTGAGTACGAGCTAGTAGCTAGTTGCTGGCTAGCTTCTGATGGTGGCTCCGGATCTAATGTAAAGTATAGAAAAGGCGGATCCGTACCACATTGGGTGATGCGGGTTGCAGGAGAGTATATTCAGCTCTAGTTTGAGAGTGAGATTAAAATATGTACGAAATATATACAGAAAAATAAACGAAGAAAACTATATTTACACTAGACAGGACGGGACAAGACAAAACATACGTACGACTGCTACGCCATCTTGGGCCATCTCATATGTTGGTTAGGTCTATAACCCCTATATGTTGGTTAGGTCTATAACCCCTATATGTAGTTGTGTTGGTTAGGTCTATAAACCCCTATATGTAGTTGTATTGGTTAGGTCTATAACCCCTATATGTAGTTGTGTTGGTTAGGTCTATAACCCCTATATGTAGTTGTATTGGTTAGGTCTATAACCCCTACATGTTGGTTAGGTCTATAACCCCTATATGTTGGTTAGGTCTATAACCCCTATATGTAGTTGTGTTGGTTAGGTCTATAACCCCTATATGTAGTTATGTTGGTTAGGTCTATAACCCCTATATGTAGTTGTGTTGGTTAGGTCTATAACCCCTATATGTAGTTGTATTGGTCTATAACCCCTATATCTATAACCCCTATATGTTGGTTAGGTCTATAACCCCTATATGTTGGTTAGGTCTATAACCCCTATATGTAGTTGTATTGGTTAGGTCTATAACCCCTATATGTTGGTTAGGTCTATAACACCTATATGTAGTTGTGTTGGTTAGGTCTATAACCCCTATATGTTGGTTAGGTCTATAACCCCTATATGTTGGTTAGGTCTATAACCCCTATATGTTGGTTAGGTCTATAACCCCTATATGTTGGTTAGGTCTATAACCCCTATATGTAGTTGTGTTGGTTAGGTCTATAACCCCTATATGTTGGTTAGGTCTATAACCCCTATATGTTGGTTAGGTCTATAACCCCTATATGTAGTTGTGTTGGTTAGGTCTATAACCCCTATATGTAGTTGTATAACCCCTGTTGTATTGTTAGGTCTATAACCCCTATATGTTGGTTAGGTCTATAACCCCTATATGTTGGTTAGGTCTATAACCCCTATATGTAGTTGTGTTGGTTAGGTCTATAACCCCTATATGTAGTTGTGTTGGTTAGGTCTATAACCCCTATATGTAGTTGTGTTGGTTAGGTCTATAACCCCTATATGTTGGTTAGGTCTATAACCCCTATATGTAGTTGTGTTGGTTAGGTCTATAACCCCTATATGTTGTTGTTTGGTTAGGTCTATAACCCCTATATGTAGTTGTGTTGGTTAGGTCTATAACCCCTATATGTAGTTGTGTTGGTTAGGTCTATAACCCCTATATGTTGTGTTGGTTAGGTCTATAACCCCTATATGTAGTTGTGTTGGTTAGGTCTATAACCCCTATATGTAGTTGTGTTGGTTAGGTCTATAACCCCTATATGTAGTTATGTTGGTTAGGTCTATAACCCCTATATGTAGTTGTATTGGTTAGGTCTATAACCCCTATATGTAGTTGTGTTGGTTAGGTCTATAACCCCTATATGTAGTTGTATTGGTTAGGTCTATATCCCCTATATGGTTGTATTGTCTATAACCCCTATATGTAGTTGTGTTGGTTAGGTCTATAACCCCTATATGTAGTTATGTTGGTTAGGTCTATAACCCCTATATGTAGTTGTATTGGTTAGGTCTATAACCCCTATATGTAGTTGTGTTGGTTAGGTCTATAACCCCTATATGTAGTTGTGTTGGTTAGGTCTATAACCCCTATATGTTTGGTTAGGTCTATAACCCCTATATGTTGGTTGGTTAGTCTATAACCCCTATATGTAGTTGTGTTGGTTAGGTCTATAACCCCTATATGTAGTTGTGTTGGTTAGGTCTATAACCCCTATAACCCCTATATGTAGTGGTTAGGTCTATAACCCCTATATGTAGTTGTGTTGGTTAGGTCTATAACCCCTATATGTTGGTTAGGTCTATAACCCCTATATGTTGGTTAGGTCTATAACCCCTATATGTAGTTGTGTTGGTTAGGTCTATAACCCCTATATGTAGTTGTGTTGGTTAGGTCTATAACCCCTATATGTTGGTTAGGTCTATAACCCCTATATGTAGTTGTGTTGGTTAGGTCTATAACCCCTATATGTAGTTGTGTTGGTTAGGTCTATAACCCCTATATGTTGGTTGGTCTATAACCCCTATATGTAGTTGTATTGGTTAGGTCTATAACCCCTATAACCCCTATATGTAGTTGTGTTGGTTAGGTCTATAACCCCTATATGTTTGTGTTGTTAGGTCTATAACCCCTATATGTAGTTGTATTGGTTAGGTCTATAACCCCTATATGTAGTTGTGTTGGTTAGGTCTATAACCCCTATATGTTGGTTAGGTCTATAACCCCTATATGTAGTTGTGTTGGTTAGGTCTATAACCCCTATATGTAGTTGTGTTGGTTAGGTCTATAACCCCTATAACCCCTGTATGTAGTTGTATTGGTTAGGTCTATAACCCCTATATGTTGGTTAGTCTATAACCCCTATATGTTGGTTAGGTCTATAACCCCTATATGTTGGTTGGTTAGTCTATAACCCCTATATGTAGTTGTTTGGTTAGGTCTATAACCCCTATATGTAGTTGTATTGGTTAGGTCTATAACCCCTATATGTTGGTTGGTTAGTCTATAACCCCTATATGTTTGGTTGGTCTATAACCCCTATATGTTGGTTAGGTCTATAACCCCTATATGTAGTTGTGTTGGTTAGGTCTATAACCCCTATATGTAGTTGTGTTGGTTAGGTCTATAACCCCTATATGTTGGTTAGGTCTATAACCCCTATATGTTGGTTAGGTCTATAACCCCTATATGTAGTTGTGTTGGTTAGGTCTATAACCCCTATATGTAGTTGTATTGGTTAGGTCTATAACCCCTATATGTTGGTTAGGTCTATAACCCCTATATGTTGTATTAGGTCTATAACCCCTATATGTAGTTGTGTTGGTTAGGTCTATAACCCCTATATGTAGTTGTGTTGGTTAGGTCTATAACCCCTATATGTAGTTGTGTTGGTTAGGTCTATAACCCCTATATGTTGGTTAGGTCTATAACCCCTATATGTAGTTGTGTTGGTTAGGTCTATAACCCCTATATGTAGTTGGATTGGTTAGGTCTATAACTCCTATATGTAGTTGTGTTGGTTAGGTCTATAACCCCTATATGTAGTTGTGTTGGTTAGGTCTATAACCCCTATATGTTGGTTAGGTCTATAACCCCTATATGTAGTTGTGTTGGTTAGGTCTATAACCCCTATATGTAGTTGTGTTGGTTAGGTCTATAACCCCTATATGTAGTTGTGTTGGTTAGGTCTATAACCCCTATATGTAGTTGTATTGGTTAGGTCTATAACCCCTATATGTAGTTGTGTTGGTTAGGTCTATAACCCCTATATGTAGTTGTATTGGTTAGGTCTATAACCCCTATATGTAGTTGTATTGGTTAGGTCTATATCCCCTATATGTAGTTGTGTTGGTTAGGTCTATAACCCCTATATGTAGTTATGTTGGTTAGGTCTATAACCCCTATATGTAGTTGTATTGGTTAGGTCTATAACCCCTATATGTAGTTGTGTTGGTTAGGTCTATAACCCCTATATGTAGTTGTGTTGGTTAGGTCTATAACCCCTATGTTTGGTTAGGTCTATAACCCCTATATGTTGGTTAGGTCTATAACCCCTATATGTAGTTGTGTTGGTTAGGTCTATAACCCCTATATGTAGTTGTGTTGGTTAGGTCTATAACCCCTATTGTGTTGGTTAGGTCTATAACCCCTATATGTAGTTGTGTTGGTTAGGTCTATAACCCCTATATGTAGTTGTATTGGTTAGGTCTATAACCCCTATATGTAGTTGTGTTGGTTAGGTCTATAACCCCTATATGTTGGTTAGGTCTATATCCCCTATATGTAGTTGTGTTGGTTAGGTCTATATCCCCTATATGTAGTTGTATTGGTTAGGTCTATAACCCCTATATGTTGGTTAGGTCTATAACCCCTATATGTAGTTGTATTGGTTAGGTCTATAACCCCTATATGTTGGTTAGGTCTATAACCCCTATATGTAGTTGTATTGGTTAGGTCTATAACCCCTATATGTAGTTGTGTTGGTTAGGTCTATAACCCCTATATGTAGTTGTGTTGGTTAGGTCTATAACCCCTATATGTAGTTGTGTTGGTTAGGTCTATAACCCCTATGTAGTTGTGTTGGTTAGGTCTATAACCCCTATATGTAGTTGTGTTGGTTAGGTCTATAACCCCTATATGTAGTTGTATTGGTTAGGTCTATAACCCCTATATGTAGTTGTGTTGGTTAGGTCTATAACCCCTATATGTAGTTGTATTGGTTAGGTCTATAACCCCTATAACCCCTGTAGTTGTATTGGTTAGGTCTATAACCCCTATATGTTGGTTAGGTCTATAACCCCTATATGTAGTTGTGTTGGTTAGGTCTATAACCCCTATATGTAGTTGTGTTGGTTAGGTCTATAACCCCTATATGTAGTTGTGTTGGTTAGGTCTATAACCCCTATATGTAGTTGTGTTGGTTAGGTCTATAACCCCTATATGTAGTTGTGTTGGTTAGGTCTATAACCCCTATATGTAGTTGTGTTGGTTAGGTCTATAACCCCTATATGTTGGTTAGGTCTATAACCCCTATATGTAGTTGTGTTGGTTAGGTCTATAACCCCTATATGTAGTTGTGTTGGTTAGGTCTATAACCCCTATATGTAGTTGTGTTGGTTAGGTCTATAACCCCTATATGTAGTTGTATTGGTTAGGTCTATAACCCCTATATGTAGTTGTATTGGTTAGGTCTATAACCCCTATATGTAGTGTGTTGGTTAGGTCTATAACCCCTATATGTAGTTGTATTGGTTAGGTCTATAACCCCTATATGTAGGTCTATAACCCCTATATGTAGTTGTGTTAGTTAGTCTATAACCCCTATATGTAGTTGTGTTGGTTAGGTCTATAACCCCTATATGTTGGTTAGGTCTATAACCCCTATATGTAGTTGTATTGGTTAGGTCTATAACCCCTATATGTAGTTGTATTGGTTAGGTCTATAACCCCTATATGTAGTTGTGTTGGTTATCTATAACCCCTATATGTAGTTGTGTTGGTTAGGTCTATAACCCCTATATGTAGTTGTGTTGGTTAGGTCTATAACCCCTATATGTAGTTGGTTAGGTCTATAACCCCTATATGTTGGTTAGGTCTATAACCCCTATATGTAGTTGTATTGGTTAGGTCTATAACCCCTATATGTAGTTGTATTGGTTAGGTCTATAACCCCTATATGTAGTTGTGTTGGTTAGGTCTATAACCCCTATATGTAGTTGTGTTGGTTAGGTCTATAACCCCTATATGTAGTTGTGTTGGTTAGGTCTATAACCCCTATATGTTGGTTAGGTCTATAACCCCTATATGTAGTTGGTCTATAACCCCTATATGTTGGTTTGGTCTATAACCCCTATATGTAGTTGTGTTGGTTAGGTCTATAACCCCTATATGTTGGTTAGGTCTATAACCCCTATATGTAGTTGTGTTAGGTCTATAACCCCTATATGTAGTCTATAAACCCCTATATGTTGGTTAGGTCTATAACCCCTATATGTAGTTGTATTGGTTAGGTCTATAACCCCTATATGTAGTTGTGTTGGTTAGGTCTATAACCCCTATATGTAGTTGTATTGGTTAGGTCTATAACCCCTATATGTAGTTGTGTTGGTTAGGTCTATAACCCCTATATGTAGTTGTGTTGGTTAGGTCTATAACCCCTATATGTAGTTGTGTTGGTTAGGTCTATAACCCCTATATGTAGTTGTGTTGGTTAGGTCTATAACCCCTATATGTTGGTTAGGTCTATAACCCCTATATGTAGTTGTGTTGGTTAGGTCTATAACCCCTATATGTAGTTGTATTGGTTAGGTCTATAACCCCTATATGTAGTTGTATTGGTTAGGTCTATAACCCCTATATGTAGTTGTGTTGGTTAGGTCTATAACCCCTATATGTTGGTTAGGTCTATAACCCCTATATGTAGTTGTGTTGGTTAGGTCTATAACCCCTATATGTAGTTGTGTTGGTTAGGTCTATAACCCCTATATGTAGTTGTGTTGGTTAGGTCTATAACCCCTATATGTTGGTTAGGTCTATAACCCCTATATGTAGTTGTATTGGTTAGGTCTATAACCCCTATATGTTGGTTAGGTCTATAACCCCTATATGTAGTTGTGTTGGTTAGGTCTATAACCCCTATATGTAGTTGTGTTGGTTAGGTCTATAACCCCTATATGTTGTTGTGTTGGTTAGGTCTATAACCCCTATATGTTGGTAGTTGTATTGGTTAGGTCTATAACCCCTATATGTAGTTGTGTTGGTTAGGTCTATAACCCCTATATGTTGGTTAGGTCTATAACCCCTATATGTAGTTGTGTTGGTTAGGTCTATAACCCCTATATGTAGTTGTGGTCTATAACCCCTATATGTAGTTGTATTGGTTAGGTCTATAACCCCTATATGTAGTTGTATTGGTTAGGTCTATAACCCCTATATGTAGTTGTATTGGTTAGGTCTATAACCCCTATATGTAGTTGTGTTGGTTAGGTCTATAACCCCTATATGTAGTTGTGTTGGTTAGGTCTATAACCCCTATATGTAGTTGTGTTGGTTAGGTCTATAACCCCTATATGTAGTTGTATTGGTTAGGTCTATAACCCCTATATGTAGTTGTGTTGGTTAGGTCTATAACCCCTATATGTAGTTGTGTTGGTTAGGTCTATAACCCCTATATGTAGTTGTGTTGGTTAGGTCTATAACCCCTATATGTAGTTGTGTTGGTTAGGTCTATAACCCCTATATGTAGTTGTGTTGGTTAGGTCTATAACCCCTATATGTAGTTGTGTTGGTTAGGTCTATATCCCCTATATGTAGTTGTATTGGTTAGGTCTATAACCCCTATATGTAGTTATGTTGGTTAGGTCTATAACCCCTATATGTAGTTGTATTGGTTAGGTCTATAACCCCTATATGTTGGTTAGGTCTATAACCCCTATATGTTGGTTAGGTCTATAACCCCTATATGTTGGTTAGGTCTATAACCCCTATATGTAGTTGTATTGGTTAGGTCTATAACCCCTATATGTAGTTGTGTTGGTTAGGTCTATAACCCCTATATGTTGGTTGGTTAGGTCTATAACCCCTATATGTTGGTTAGGTCTATAACCCCTATATGTAGTTGTATTGGTTAGGTCTATAACCCCTATATGTAGTTGTGTTGGTTAGGTCTATAACCCCTATATGTAGTTGTGTTGGTTAGGTCTATAACCCCTATATGTAGTTGTGTTGGTTAGGTCTATAACCCCTATATGTAGTTGTGTTGGTTAGGTCTATAACCCCTATATGTAGTTGTGTTGGTTAGGTCTATAACCCCTATATGTAGTTGTATTGGTTAGGTCTATAACCCCTATATGTAGTTGTATTGGTTAGGTCTATAACCCCTATATGTAGTTGTGTTGGTTAGGTCTATAACCCCTATATGTAGTTGTATTGGTTAGGTCTATAACCCCTATATGTAGTTGTATTGGTTAGGTCTATAACCCCTATATGTAGTTGTGTTGGTTAGGTCTATAACCCCTATATGTAGTTGTGTTGGTTAGGTCTATAACCCCTATATGTAGTTGTATTGGTTAGGTCTATAACCCCTATATGTAGTTGTGTTGGTTAGGTCTATAACCCCTATATGTAGTTGTGTTGGTTAGGTCTATAACCCCTATATGTAGTTGTGTTGGTTAGGTCTATAACCCCTCCCCCTATATGTAGTTGTATAACCCCTATATGTAGTGGTTAGGTCTATAACCCCCCTATATGTAGTTGTGTTGGTTAGGTCTATAACCCCTATATGTAGTTGTGTTGGTTAGGTCTATAACCCCTATATGTAGTTGTGTTGGTTAGGTCTATAACCCCTATATGTTGGTTAGGTCTATAACCCCTATATGTAGTTGTGTTGGTGAGGGTTTATACAGTAACTGACCTTATGGTGGAGACAGGGTAGGCTGTGTTGTCAGAGACAGGGTAGGTGGTGTTGTCAGAGACAGGGTAGGTTGTGTTGTCAGAGACAGGGTAGGATGGGTTGTCAGAGACAGGGTAGGTTGTGTTGTCCGAGACAGGGTAGGATGGGTTGTCAGAGACAGGGTAGGTGGTGTTGTCAGAGACAGGGTAGGATGTGTTGTCAGAGACAGGGTAGGTTGTGTTGTCAGAGACAGGGTAGGCTGTGTTGTCGGAGACAGGGTAGGTTGTGTTGTCGGAGACAGGGTAGGTTGTGTTGTCGGAGACAGGGTAGGTGGTGTTGTCAGAGACAGGGTAGGTGGTGTTGTCAGAGACAGGGTAGGTGGTGTTGTCAGAGACAGGGTAGGTGGTGTTGTCAGAGACAGGGTAGGATGTGTTGTCGGAGACAGGGTAGGCTGTGTTGTCGGAGACAGGGTAGGTTGTGTTGTCAGAGACAGGGTAGGCTGTGTTGTCAGAGACAGGGTAGGTGGTGTTGTCAGAGACAGGGTAGGTGGTGTTGTCAGAGACAGGGTAGGATGTGTTGTCAGAGACAGGGTAGGCTGTGTTGTCGGAGACAGGGTAGGTTGTGTTGTCAGAGACAGGGTAGGTGGTGTTGTCAGAGACAGGGTAAGTTGTGTTGTCAGAGACAGGGTAGGTTGTGTTGTCAGAGACAGGGTAGGTGGTGTTGTCAGAGACAGGGTAGGATGGGTTGTCAGAGACAGGGTAGGTTGTGTTGTCAGAGACAGGGTAGGTGGTGTTGTCAGAGACAGGGTAGGTAGTGTTGTCAGAGACAGGGTAGGATGTGTTGTCAGAGACAGGGTAGGTTTCTACAGTAACTAACTTCATTGTGGCTGCTGGTGTTGGAGGGATCGCAGCGTGATGTGTTGTCAGAGACAGGGTAGGTTGTGTTGTCAGAGACAGGGTAGGCTGTGTTGTCGGAGACAGGTTAGGTTGTGTTGTCGGAGACAGGGTAGGTTGTGTTGTCGGAGACAGGGTAGGTTGTGTTGTCGGAGACAGGGTAGGTGGTGTTGTCAGAGACAGGGTAGGTGGTGTTGTCAGAGACAGGGTAGGTGGTGTTGTCAGAGACAGGGTAGGTTGTGTTGTCAGAGACAGGGTAGGATGGGTTGTCAGAGACAGGGTAGGTTGTGTTGTCAGAGACAGGGTAGGTTGTGTTGTCAGAGACAGGGTAGGTGGTGTTGTCAGAGACAGGGTAGGATGGGTTGTCAGAGACAGGGTAGGATGGGTTGTCAGAGACAGGGTAGGATGGGTTGTCAGAGACAGGGTAGGATGGGTTGTCAGAGACAGGGTAGGCTGTGTTGTCAGAGACAGGGTAGGATGGGTTGTCGGAGACAGGGTAGGCTGTGTTGTCGGAGACAGGGTAGGTGGTGTTGTCAGAGACAGGGTAGGTGGTGTTGTCAGAGACAGGGTAGGATGTGTTGTCGGAGACAGGGTAGGCTGTGTTGTCGGAGACAGGGTAGGTTGTGTTGTCAGAGACAGGGTAGGTGGTGTTGTCAGAGACAGGGTAGGCTGTGTTGTCAGAGACAGGGTAGGTTGTGTTGTCAGAGACAGGGTAGGTGGTGTTGTCAGAGACAGGGTAGGATGGGTTGTCAGAGACAGGGTAGGTTGTGTTGTCAGAGACAGGGTAGGTGGTGTTGTCAGAGACAGGGTAGGTAGTGTTGTCAGAGACAGGGTAGGATGTGTTGTCAGAGACAGGGTAGGTTTCTACAGTAACTAACCTCATTGTGGCTGCTGGTGTTGGAGGGATCGCAGCGTGATGTGTTGTCAGAAACAGGGTAGGTGGTGTTGGTTATATCCTGCCATAGCCTCCTGTAGACATACTGCGGTACCAGAGGATAGACCAGGAAACTGGCGAAAGCATAGAAGGCTACCAGTGGCTCTATCAGCAATAACCCCTTCATTCTTACCAGGGGAGATTGGACACAAAGACAGATCCCTGTAAGACAAGGTAGAAGAGTTCAGTGGACATACAGATCCTCGAGACGGGAGAGGACCAACAGACAGATTCCTGGAAGACAAGGTAGAAGAGTTCAGTGGACATACAGATCCTTGAGCGTGGAGAAGACCAACAGACAGATTCCTGTAAGACAAGGTAGAAGAGTTCAGTGGACATACAGATCCTCGAGACGGGAGAGGACCAACAGACAGATTCCTGGAAGACAAGTTAGGAGAGTTCAGTGGACATACAGATCCTCGAGACGGGAGAGGACCAACAGACAGATCCCTCAATGATCTGATCTGTCTAGCTATCCACTGAACTCTCCAACCTTGTCTTCCAGGGGAGTGGACAGAGATCCCTGGGAGGGGAGTGGACAGAGATCCCTGGGAGGGGAGTGGACAGAGATCCCTGGGAGGGGAGGGGACAGAGATCCCTGGGAGGGAGGGGAGTGGACAGAGATCCCTGGGAGGGGAGTGGACAGAGATCCCTGGGAGGGGAGTGGACAGAGATCACTGGGAGGGGAGTGGACAGAGATCCCTGGGAGGGGAGTGGACAGAGATCCCTGGGAGGGGAGTGGACAGAGATCCCTGGGAGGGGAGTGGACAGAGATCACTGGGAGGGGAGTGGACAGAGATCACTGGGAGGGGAGTGGACAGAGATCACTGGGAGGGGAGTGGACAGAGATCCCTGGGAGGGGAGTGGACAGAGATCCCTGGGAGGGGGGTGGATTAGAGGTTGACCGATTAGTCGGCATGGCTGATTAATTAGGGCCGATTTCAAGTTTTCATAACAATCGGTAATCAGCATTTTTGGACGGTGATTATGGACAATTACATTGCACTCCACGAGGAGACTGGGTGGCAGGCTGACCATCTGTTACGCAAGTGCAGTAAGGAGCCTAGGTAAGTTGCTAGCTAGCATTAAACGTATCTTAACATAATCACTATGGATCCCCCCCTGACAAGGCAGCAGCTACTCTTCCTGGGGTTTATTATGGATCCCCATTAGTTCCTGCCAAGGCAGCAGCTACTCTTCCTGGGGTTTATTATGGATCCCCATTAGTTTAGCTTTTTCCATCTACATAACATTGGGGCGGCAGGGTAGCCTAGTGGTTAGAGCGTTGGACTAGTAACCGCAAGGTTGTGAGTTCAAACCCCAGAGCTGACAAGGTACTTTCTGTCCAAAAATGATGCAGAAAAATTAATCCATGCTTTTGTCACTTCCAGGTTAGACTACTGCAATGCTCTACTTTCCGGCTACCCGGATAAAGCACTAAATAAACTTCAGTTGGTGCTAAATACGGCTGCTAGAATCCTGACTAGAACCAAAAAATTTGATCATATTACTCCAGTGCTAGCCTCTCTACACTGGCTTCCTGTCAAAGCGAGGGCTGATTTCAAGGTTTTACTGCTAACCAACAAAGCATTACATGGGCTTGCTCCTACCCATCTCTCGAATTTGGTCCTGCTGTACATACCTACACGTACGCTACGGTCACAAGACACAGGCCTCCTAATTGTCCCTAGAATTTCTAAGCAAACAGCTGGAGGCAGGGCTTTCTCCTATAGAGCTCCATTTTTATGGAACGGTCTGCCTACTCATGTGAGAGACTCAAACTCGGTCTCAACCTTTAAGTCTTTATTGAAGACTCATCTCTTCAGTGGGTCATATGATTGAGTGTAGTCTGGCCCAGGAGTGGGAAGGTGAATGGAAAGGCTCTGGAGCAACGAACCGCCCTTGTTGTCTCTGCCTGGCCGGTTCCCCTCTTTCCACTGGGATTCTCTGCCTCTAACCCTATTACAGGGGCTGAGTCACTGGCTTACTGGGGCTCTCTCATGCCGTCCCTGGAAGGGGTGCGTCACCTGAGTGGGTTGATTCACTGATGTGGTCATCCTGTCTGGGTTGGCGCACCCCCTTGGGTTGTGCCATGGCGGCGATCTTTGTGGGCTATACTCAGCCTTCTATACCTGCATTGCTTGCTGTTTGGGGTTTTAGGCTGGGTTTCTGTACAGCACTTTGAGATATCAGCTGATGTACGACAGGCTATATAAATACATTTGATTTGATTTGAAATTTGATTAGTTCCTGTCAAGGCAGCAGCTACTCTTCCTGGGGTTTATTATGGATCCCCATTAGTTCCGGTCAAGGCAGCAGCTACTCTTCCTGGGGTTTATTATGGATTCCCATTAGTTCCTGTCAAGGCAGCAGCTACTCTTCCTGGGGTTTATTATGGATCCCCATTAGTTCAGGTCAAGGCAGCAGCTACTCTTCCTGGGGTTTATTATGGATCCCCATTAGTTCCTGTCAAGACAGCAGCTAGTCATCCTGGGGTTTATTATGGATCCCCATTAGTTCCTGTCAAGGCAGCAGCTACTCTTCCTGGGGTTTATTATGGATCCCCATTAGTTCCTGCCATGGCAGCATCTACTCTTCCTGGGGTTTATTATGGATCCCCATTAGTTCCTGCCATGGCAGCATCTACTCTTTCTGGGGTTTATTATGGATCCCCATTAGTTCCTGCCAAGGCAGCAACTACTCTTCCTGGGGTTTATTATGGATCCCCATTAGTTCCTGCCATGGCAGCAGCTACTCTTCCTGGGGTTTATTATGGATTCCCATTAGTTCCTGTCAAGGCAGCAGCTACTCTTCCTGGGGTTTATTATAGATCCCCATTAGTTCCTGTCAAGGCAGCAGCTACTCTTCCTGGGGTTTATTATGGATCCCCATTAGTTCCTGCCAAGGCAGCAGCTACTCTTCCTGGGGTTTATTATGGATCCCCATTAGTTCCTGCCATGGCAGCAGCTACTCTTCCTGGGGTTTATTAAGGATCCCCATTAGTTCCTAACATGGCAGCAGCTACTCTTCCTGGGGTTTATTACGGATCCCCATTAGTTCCTGCCAAGGCAGCATCTACTCTTCCTGGGGTTTATTATGGATCCCCATTAGTTCCGGTCAAGGCAGCAGCTACTCTTCCTGGGGTTTATTATGGATCCCCATTAGTTCCTGTCAAGACAGCAGCTAGTCATCCTGGGGTTTATTATGGATCCCCATTAGTTCCTGTCAAGGCAGCAGCTACTCTTCCTGGGGTTTATTATAGATCCCCATTAGTTCCTGTCAAGGCAGCAGCTACTCTTCCTGGGGTTTATTATAGATCCCCATTAGTTCCTGTCAAGGCAGCAGCTACTCTTCCTGGGGTTTATTATGGATCCCCATTAGTTCTGCCAAGGCAGCAGCTACTCTTCCTGGGGTTTATTATGGATCCCCATTAGTTCCTGCCATGGCAGCAGCTGACTTTCCTGGGGTTTATTATGGATCCCCATTAGTTCCGGTCAAGGCAGCAGCTACTCTTCCTGGGGTTTATTATGGATTCCCATTAGTTCCTGTCAAGGCAGCAGCTACTCTTCCTGGGGTTTATTATGGATCCCCATTAGTTCCGGTCAAGGCAGCAGCTACTCTTCCTGGGGTTTATTATGGATCCCCATTAGTGCCTGCCAAGGCAGCAGCTAGTCATCCTGGGGTTTATTATGGATCCCCATTAGTTCCTGCCATGGCAGCATCTACTCTTCCTGGGGTTTATTATGGATCCCCATTAGTTCCTGCCATGGCAGCATCTACTCTTTCTGGGGTTTATTATGGATCCCCATTAGTTCCTGCCAAGGCAGCAGCTACTCATCCTGGGGTTTATTATGGATCCCCATTAGTTCCTGCCATGGCAGCATCTACTCTTCCTGGGGTTTATTATGGATCCCCATTAGTTCCTGCCATGGCAGCATCTACTCTTTCTGGGGTTTATTATGGATCCCCATTAGTTCCTGCCAAGGCAGCAGCTACTCTTCCTGGGGTTTATTATGGATCCCCATTAGTTCCTGCCAAGGCAGCAGCTACTCTTCCTGGGGTTTATTATGGATCCCCATTAGTTCCTGCCAAGGCAGCAGCTACTCTTCCTGGGGTTTATTATGGATCCCCATTAGTTCCTGCCAAGGCAGCAGCTACTCTTCCTGGGGTTTATTATGGATCCCCATTAGTTCCTGCCATGGCAGCAGCTACCCTTCCTGGGGTTTATTATGGATCCCCATTAGTTCCTGCCATGGCAGCAGCTACTCTTCCTGGGGTTTATTATGGATTCCCATTAGTTCCTGTCAAGGCAGCAGCTACTCTTCCTGGGGTTTATTATAGATCCCCATTAGTTCCTGTCAAGGCAGCAGCTACTCTTCCTGGGGTTTATTATGGATCCCCATTAGTTCCTGCCATGGCAGCAGCTACTCTTCCTGGGGTTTATTATGGATCCCCATTAGTTCCTGCCATGGCAGCAGCTACTCTTCCTGGAGTTTATTAAGGATCCCCATTAGTTCCTGCCATGGCAGCAGCTACTCTTCCTGGGGTTTATTACGGATCCCCATTAGTTCCTGCCAAGGCAGCATCTACTATTCCTGGGGTTTATTATGGATCCCCATTAGTTCCTGCCAAGGCAGCAGCTACTCTTCCTGGGGTTTATTATGGATCCCCATTAGTTCCTGCCAAGGCAGCATCTACTCTTCCTGGGGTTTATTATGGATCCCCATTAGTTCCTGCCAAGGCAGCAGCTACTCTTCCTGGGGTTTATTATGGATCCCCATTAGTTCCTGCCAAGGCAGCAGCTACTCTTCCTGGGGTTTATTATGGATCCCCATTAGTTCCTGCCAAGGCAGCAGCTACTCTTCCTGGGGTTTATTATGGATCCCCATTAGTTCCTGCCATGGCAGCAGCTACTCTTCCTGGGGTTTATTATGGATCCCCATTAGTTCCTGCCATGGCAGCAGCTACTCTTCCTGGGGTTTATTACGGATCCCCATTAGTTCCTGCCAAGGCAGCAGCTACTCTTCCTGGGGTTTATTATGGATCCCCATTAGTTCCTGCCATGGCAGCAGCTACTCTTCCTGGGGTTTATTATGGATCCCCATTAGTTCCTGCCATGGCAGCAGCTACTCTTCCTGGGTTCCAACCACATTAAGGTACTTCACAAAACAAACACTAACTCAGTACATCATTACGGCACTACATATCTGCAACACAAAATGTGTAGTCCCTATACAGCAATATGAACATTTACACGTGTGTAGAGTACGTGTGCGAGTGTCTGTCTCTAAACAGTCTGCGTTGTTCCATAAAGTGTAGTTTTATCCCTCCCCCCATCTGTAAAGAGATCTCTGGAGGCATGTCTGAGCTGTTTGCTAGTCGTCGGTGCATTCAGCATGTCAATACCGCTAGTTCAGTTATGATGTGTCAAGATTAGCTGACACTGATGAGACTGCTACTAAAAAAAAAGGTGAGCAAAGTGTAACCATGCCAACACTTTGCTTACTGACTGACCAGGTTCATAGGACAGAGAACATGCAAAAAAAAAAAAAAAAGTAAATTTCTCACCTTTTTAGTTTGTCATTTGGTTCAGAGTAAGTATCATGAAACGCCCTTCCCACTCGTCCTGGATGTTCAGACCATTTCCGCGGACATCTGTTGAGAGTCTCATGTACTTTACCGCAGGTCCATCACTTATGAAAGGTTTAATTTCCTGTGTTCAGCCCCTTCTGCCCTGTGATTGGATAACACTCAGCGGGGCGTCCTGTCAGTTATAAGAAGGCACAGTGAGTGTAGTTTTCCACACAGCAGAACATTTAGAGACAGGCAGACTTTTCCCTTTTTCTGGTTTCCTGCGCATAGGTTACCTCAGACATCTCATTTTATTTTTGTATTATTTTAACCAAAATATGACGTTCAAAGGGAACTAATTTACCTGTATGGAATCTCGTATTGAATTTGTTTATCTTAGTGTTGCTGTATTCACTTTTTCTCCGTCAGTTAACTCACTTTTCCTTTATTCTAATGATCCATAACTTTATGTAAATGTAATTTTAAGGTTAACGTAAGAGAAGGTGTGTCGTCACGTCACGCGAGCGGTGGCAGGAGACGTCGTTATTATTATTGAGGACCGAGACGAAAAACCCGGCAGCAAATGTCATTTGTCTACGGTGTACCATTTAAAACGATGGATAAATACGGGGAAATAGCTCCGGTTTGATTTCCCACCGCGCCAGGTTAGTTAGTCGGGGCGGCAGGTAGTGGTTAGAGAGATGGGTCAGGACCCGAACTCTGTCCTGTTCCCAGGTAGGCAGTCACTGGAAATCATCATTTTGTTCTTCACTGACTTGTCTCGTTAAATACATCACATGTTGCTCCTGCCATCCTGTACCATCCAAGCCGTTACGTTTTCCTGACGAGCTGTTATTCAACATACCGTTACTGTGTTTTCGAAATAATTGGTAAGATGTTGTCACTGGTGGAAAATGTACTCGATTTTAATACTTGAGTAAAAGTAAAGATGCCTTAATAGAAAAATGACTCAAGTAAAAGTGAAAGTCAGTAAAATTATACAAGTATTAAAAAAAATATATATATATATATATATATATATATATATAAACTTTAAGTATCAAAAGTAAATGTAATGGATAAAATATACTTAAGTATCAAAAGTATACATATTTCAAATTCCTTACATTAAGCAAATCAGATGGCACCTTTTAAATAATATATAAATAATACTAATTTGGGTAACCAGGGAAACACAACGCTCAAACATAATTTACAAACTAAGCATTTGTGTTTAGTGAGTCCTCCAGGTCAGAGGTCCAATTCAAAGGGGCTTTATTGGCATGTGAAACATATACTGTGTTTATTTTTGTATTTGGCAATCAGAAATGGAACAGTAAACACCACACACAAAGTTTCAAAAGTGACTCTCTGTGTCCTCTGACATTCTGTAAGTAAACCGACCTAAAGAGTCCCCTCTGATTCTACCATGAAGCATGTACAGGCCTAAGGCTCGACAGAGATGCACTAACTCCTTCCCATGCTTATTCAGTATTTGGTCAGGACTGTTTCTATGATTTATAATAGGGCTACTGTACAAGGAGGGGTGTTCAAATACGTGGTGGTTACCTCCCTCGTCAGTGTAGTCAGGCTCAAAACCTGTTCTTGCATTGAAATCTCCACAAAGAAGCACTTGACCCTCTGCCTGAAATTGTAGGATTTCTGTCTGGAGAAAAAAAAAAACCTGCTCATCATAATATGCTGAATCTGAAGGAGGAGCACAAGCTGCACATCATTGTCACAATAGATTGTACCTTTTTCATCCAGTCCTGCTTTATGCTAATTGATTCCACTTAACATGTTTTATGTTTGATTGATGGTAGTAAACTTTCTCTATAGCCTGAGGGACACTGAGTATCTATGTCTCCACGACACCATGTTTCCAGTAGGGTTATGGTGTCCTGTCCCTTGATGTTTTTAATCCATTCTGGATTTGTTGTTTTATAACCAAAATGTGAAAAGTTTAGGCCCTGGATATTCCAAGAGCTGATAGTTAATGATCCAATTTTTAATATATATATACTTTTTAAGAACAAGAAATACAAAAATATGTACATAAAATAAAAAACATATATGATATTATTATAATACCAGTGGCAATAAAATAAAGAATAGTTGTAAACAAACAACAATTCCTATTAAGATTAAACTTAAATTAATTACAGTGGAATCTGCAACCCCCTTGTAGGAGAAGTATGCATGTTTTTATTTTGTAAGTTTGTGTGTGATTTAAAGGGTCTGTCTAGCCCAGTATAGTCTGCATATTAGATGCAGTAGTTGGTGCACCTGTCCAATCACTGATAGTTCTAGGGGTCCTTTTGCCAGAGGTTACCTCAGCATATATAGGCTGATGCTCTGAATGATACATGGTGTGGACTGCATCATGTGCTGCACTTCTCAGAAGGACAGTGTTCTGAGTAGTGGTCAATGCTGTGTTGTGATGGGCCGGGTCCATTGGGGCTGTGTTGTGATGGGGTCTAGTAGAGCTGTGTTGTGATGGGCTGGGTCTAGTAGAGCTGTCTTGTGATGGGCTGAACTAGTAGAGCTGTGTTGTGATGGGCTGGGTCTAGTAGAGCTGTGTTGTGATGGGCTGGGTCTAGTAGAGCTGTGTTGTGATGGGCTGGGTCTAGTAGAGCTGTGTTGTGATGGGCTGGGTCTAGTAGAGCTGTGTTGTGATGGGCTGGGTCTAGTAGAGCTGTGTTGTGATGGGCTGGGTCTAGTAGAGCTGTGATGGGCTGGGTCTAGTAGAGCTGTGTTGTGATGGGCCGAGTCCATTAGGGCTGTGTTGTGATGGGCTGGGTCTAGTAGAGCTGTGATGGGCTGGGTCTAGTAGAGCTGTGTTGTGATGGGCCGAGTCCATTAGGGCTGTGTTGTGATGGGGTCTAGTAGAGCTGTGTTGTGATGGGCCGGGTCTGGTCATGCTGTCCTGAGGCGGGTCTGGTCTGTGCTGTGTTGGGCCTGGTCTAGTAGAGCTGTGTTGTGATGGGCCAGGTCTAGTAGAGCTGTGATGGGCTGGGTCTAGTAGAGCTGTGATGGGCTGGGTCTAGTAGAGCTGTGTTGTGATGGGCCGAGTCCATTAGGGCTGTGTTGTGATGGGCTGGGTCTAGTAGAGCTGTGTTGTGAAGGGCTGGGTCCATTAGGGCTGTGTTGTGATGGGGTCTAGTAGAGCTGTGTTGTGATGGGCCGGGTCTGGTCGTGCTGTCCTGAGGCGGGTCTGGTCTGGTAAATCTGTGCTGTGTTGGGCCTGGTCTAGTAGAGCTGTGTTGTGATGGGCTGGGTCCATTAGGGCTGTGTTGTGATGGGGTCTAGTAGAGCTGTGTTGTGATGGGCTGGGTCTAGTAGAGCTGTGTTGTGATGGGACGGGTCTGGTCGTGCTGTCCTGAGGCGGGTCTGGTCTGGTAAATATGTACTGTGTTGGGCCTGGTCTAGTAGAGCTGTGTTGTGATGGGACGGGTCTAGTAGAGCTGTGTTGTGATGAGCCGGGTCTAGTAGAGCTGTGTTGTGATGGGCCGGGTCTAGTAGAGCTGTGCTGTAATAAGCCATGTCTGGCTCTCCTCTCCTGAGGATGGTGGAGGTACTGTTGTTTCAGAAGGTGGGGCGGGGGCCCTTTGTTGCTGGGGTGATGGGTGTGTGGGTCCATTAGGGCTGTGTTGTGATGGGGTCTAGTAGAGCTGTGTTGTGATGGGACGGGTCTAGTAGAGCTGTATTGTGATGGGCCTGGTCTAGTAGAACTGTGTTGTGATGAGCCGGGTCTAGTAGAGCTGTGTTGTGATGGGCCGGGTCCAGTAGAGCTGTGCTGTAATAAGCCATGTCTGGCTCTCCTCTTCTGAGGATGGTGGAGGTACTGTTGTTTCAGAAGGTGGGGCGGGGGACCTCTGTTGCTGGGGTGATGGGTGTTTGGGTCCATTAGGGCTGTGTTGTGATGGGGTCTAGTAGAGCTGTGCTGTGTTGGGCCTGGTCTAGTAGAGCTGTGCTGTAATAAGCCATGTCTGGCTCTCCTCTCCTGAGGATGGTGGAGGTACTGTTGTTTCAGAAGGTGGGGCGGAGGTACTGTTGTTTCAGAAGGTGGGGCGGGGTCTCTGTTGCTGGGGTGATGGGGTCTAGTAGAGCTGTGCTGTGATGGGCCTGGTCTAGTAGAGCTGTGCTGTAATAAGCCACGTCTGGCTCTCCTCTCCTCAGGATGGTGGAGGTACTGTTGTTTCAGAAGGTGGGGCGGGGGACCTCTGTTGCTGGGGTGATGGGGTCTAGTAGAGCTGTGCTGTAATAAGCCATGTCTGGCTCTCCTCTCCTCAGGATGGTGGAGGTACTGTTGTTTCAGAAGGTGGGGCGGGGGACCTCTGTTGCTGGGGTGATGGGGTCTAGTAGAGCTGTGTTGTAATAAGCCGTGTCTGGCTCTCCTCTCCTGGGGATGGTGGAGGTACTGTTGTTTCAGAAGGTGGGGCGGGGGTCTCTGTTGCCGGGGTGATGGGTGTGTGGGTCCCTGCCAAGTGTTGCATCTTTAGGACCTTGGCAAAGGTTCTGATACTGTCCTGATCCAGATGTATATTATCATATAAGGTCTAGTAGAGCTGTGTTGTGATGGGCCAGGTCTAGTAGAGCTGTGTTGACATGTCAGAGTGGGGTGGTGAGCCGTTCTGACATTGAGCAGTGTGCATACTGTCCTGGGAAGTCTTTTCAATATTGGTTGTTGGGAACATAGCCTGTGCCCATTCTGCCACACTTCTCACTGCCCCAGATACATTTTCACCTTTGGCAGGAAGGTTGTTTGTGCCAGTGTGGATGATGATGTTGTCAGGGGTGTCAATCCTGGTCTGACTGAGTAGCTGCATTGCACTGTCAGTTGTAGGACACCAGAACTTACACACCTGGTGTTTAGGGAATCATCTTTCCTGGACCAAGAACTTCCCATTTGAATCAATTAGGATTGCAGTTGTGGGTGGTTGTCTGGTCTGGAGCAGACTGGGAGGCTGGTAGGTTGACCTAGGCTGGAGCATACTGGGAGGCTGGTAGGTTGACCTGAGCTGGAGTAGACTGGGAGGCTGGTAGGTTGACCTGGGCTGGAGCATACTGGGAGGCTGGTAGGTTGACCTGGGCTGGAGCAGACTGGGAGGCTGGTAGGTTGACCTGGGCTGGAGCAGACTGGGAGGCTGGTAGGTTGACCTGGGCTGGAGTAGACTGGGAGGCTGGTAGGTTGACCTGGGCTGGAGCAGACTGGAAGGCTGGTAGGTTGACCATGAGCTGGAGCATACTGGGAGGCTGGTAGGTTGACCTGAGCTGGAGCAGACTGGGAGGCTGGTAGGTTGACCTGAGCTGGAGTAGACTGGGAGGCTGGTAGGTTGACCTGGGCTGGAGCAGACTGGGAGGCTGGTAGGTTGACCTGGGCTGGAGCAGACTGGGAGGCTGGTAGGTTGACCTGGGCTGGTGCAGACTGGGAGGCTGGTAGGTTGACCTCGGCTGGTGCAGACTGGGAGGCTGGTAGGTTGACCTGGGCTGGAGCAGACTGGGAGGCTGGTTGGTTGACCTGGGCTGGAGCAGACTGAGAGGCTGGTAAGGTTGACCTGGGCTGGAGCAGACTGCGAGGCTGGTTGGTTGACCTGGGCTGGCATGGGGTCTAGCAGACTGGGAGGCTGGTAAGGTTGACCTGGGCTGGAGCAGACTGCGAGGCTGGTTGGTTGACCTGGGCTGGAGCAGACTGGGAGGCTGGTTGGTTGACCTGGGCTGTGGCAGACTGGGAGGCTGATCTGGGCTGGAGCAGACTGGGAGGTTGGTTGGTTGATCTGGGCTGTGGCAGACTGGGAGGTTGGTTGGTTGACCTGGGCTGTGGCAGACTGGTAGGTTGACCTGGGCTGGAGCAGACTGGGAGGCTGGTGCAGTGTCATCAGGCTGTGTGGTGGAGGCCATGCTGGTTATGCTGGTCTCAGGCTCTGCCTGTGTTGTACCAAGCTGGTGGACATGTTCTCTAGATGCAGAAGACATAATGACTCGCTGCTGGTTGAGGGTATCAATGTATCTCTCTCTCTGCTCTAGCTCCTCTCTCGTTGTGCTCAGATGGTCTCTGAGGTCATCATTTTGTCTGACTCAGTTTGTCCATTCTTCTCTCTAATGTAGCAATAGATGCTCTGCTCTCCTCCCTGAACTGTTTCACCTCTTCTTTTAGTTTCTGGACAGTGTTCTCTTGAAGCGTGTTCTCTCTGAGTTCTATGACCTCTGCTTCGACTAGACAGAGGGTGTTGTGGAACCGTTGAATAGCAGGTGTTCTTGGTGTTGTAGACATGTCCTTGGCTCTCTGTCTGCTGCAGGTGAGGTAGGTAGAGGGACACTGAGTGCTTCTTGCTGGGTCACAGAGACCGTTGGGGCCTGCTTTTCACCGTCATCACCCTCTACTTTATCCTCAGTTTCTGAGATGAGTTCAGCTTCTGCTTTTAGGGTAGCAAACATATTCTCTAAAGCCTGGCGGCTTGAATCATTGCCTTGTATCAACACAGTTCCATTATTGTAGAAGTTTACTGTTTGGTACGTGTTGTTCTGGTCAGCTTCTTCAAAAATGCTGATCTGACAGACTTGGTTAATGCCTCTCTTTTTTTGAGAAAGAGAAATGGTTGTAAATAACCCTTTTCCATGCCCTCATGTGGTATTACATATTACATTTGAACAAACCATGGTTCTGTCCCATCAACAAACCATGGTTCTGTCCCATCAACAGAACATGGTTCTGTCCCATCAACAGACCATGGTTCTGTCCCATCAACAAACCATGGTTCTGTCCCATCAACAAACCGTGGTTCTGTCCCATCAACAGACCATGGTTCTGTCCCATCAACAAACCATGGTTCTGTCTCATCAACAAACCGTGGTTCTGTCCTATCAACAAACCATGGTTCTGTCCCATCAACAGAACATGGTTCTGTCCCATCAACAAACCATGGTTCTGTCCCATCAACAAACCATGGTTCTGTCCCATCAACAAACCATGGTTCTGTCCCATCAACAAACCATGGTTCTGTCCCATCAACAAACCGTGGTTCTGTCCCATCAACAAACCGTGGTTCTGTCCCATCAACAAACCGTGGTTCTGTCCCATCAACAAACCGTGGTTCTGTCCCATCAACAAACCGTGGTTCTGTCCCATCAACAAACCGTGGTTCTGTCCCATCAACAAACCGTGGTTCTGTCCCATCAACAAACCATGGTTCTGTCCCATCAACAAACCATGGTTCTGTCCCATCAACAGACCGTGGTTCTGTCCCATCAACAAACCATGGTTCTGTCCCATCAACAGACCATGGTTCTGTCCCATTAACAGACCGTGGTTCTGTCCCATCAACAGACCATGGTTCTGTCACATTAACAGACCGTGGTTCTGTCCCATCAACAAACCGTGGTTCTGTCCCATCAACCAACCATGGTTCTGTCCCATCAACAGACCGTGGTTCTGTCCCATCAACCAACCATGGTTCTGTCCCATCAACAGACCGTGGTTCTGTCCCATCAACCAACCATGGTTCTGTCCCATCAACAGACCGTGGTTCTGTCTCATCAACAAACCATGGTTCTGTCCCATCAACAAACCATGGTTCTGTCCCATCAACAGACCATGGTTCTGTCTCATCAACAAACCATGGTTCTGTCCCATCAACAAACCATGGTTCTGTCCTATCAACAAACCATGGTTCTGTCCTATCAACAAACCATGGTTCTGTCCCATCAACAAACCGTGGTTCTGTCCCATCAACAAACCATGGTTCTGTCTCATCAACAAACCATGGTTCTGTCCCATCAACAAACCATGGTTCTGTCCCATCAACAAACCATGGTTCTGTCTCATCAACAAACCATGGTTCTGTCCCATCAACAAACCATGGTTCTGTCCCATCAACAAACCATGGTTCTGTCTCATCAACAAACCATGGTTCTGTCCCATCAACAAACCATGGTTCTGTCCCATCAACAAACCATGGTTCTGTCCCATCAACAAACCATGGTTCTGTCCCATCAACAGACCATGGTTCTGTCCCATCAACAAACCATGGTTCTGTCTCATCAACAAACCATGGTTCTGTCCCATCAACAAACCATGGTTCTGTCCCATCAACAAACCATGGTTCTGTCTCATCAACAAACCATGGTTCTGTCCCATCAACAAACCATGGTTCTGTCCCATCAACAAACCGTGGTTCTGTCCCATCAACAAACCATGGTTCTGTCCCATCAACAAACCATGGTTCTGTCCCATCAACAAACCATGGTTCTGTCCCATCAACAAACCATGGTTCTGTCCCATCAACAAACCATGGTTCTGTCCCATCAACAAACCATGGTTCTGTCCCATCAACAAACCATGGTTCTGTCCCATCAACAAACCATGGTTCTGTCCTATCAACAAACCATGGTTCTGTCCCATCAACAAACCATGGTTCTGTCCTATCAACAAACCATGGTTCTGTCCCATCAACAAACCATGGTTCTGTCTCATCAACAAACCATGGTTCTGTCTCATCAACAAACCATGGTTCTGTCCCATCAACAAACCATGGTTCTGTCCCATCAACAAACCATGGTTCTGTCCCATCAACAAACCATGGTTCTGTCCCATCAACAAACCATGGTTCTGTCCTATCAACAAACCATGGTTCTGTCTCATCAACAAACCATGGTTCTGTCCCATCAACAAACCATGGTTCTGTCCCATCAACAGACCATGGTTCTGTCCCATCAACAAACCATGGTTCTGTCTCATCAACAAACCGTGGTTCTGTCCCATCAACAGACCATGGTTCTGTCCCATCAACTAACCATGGTTCTGTCCCATCAACAAACCATGGTTCTGTCCCATCAACAGACCATGGTTCTGTCTCATCAACAAACCATGGTTCTGTCCCATCAACAGACCGTGGTTCTGTCCCATCAACAAACCATGGTTCTGTCCCATCAACAAACCATGGTTCTGTCTCATCAACAGACCATTGACAGATTTCTCCCTTTGGATGTCTGGCAGGTAAACGGTTTCCATAGCAACGTTGGTGATGTTGGCTACAAAGTTGCAAAACTGGGTCCGACCGTTTCCAAAACATGGTTGTGTCTTGTGTTGTATCTGTGTCTTTATGCTGAGGTAACGAACTCTGGCAAAAGACCCTAGCTACGGGTGTGGCTGAAATAGCCAAATCCACTCATTTGAAGGGGTGTCCACATACCTTTGTATATATAGTGACTGGTATACCATCCAGCTAGCTAAGCTAATTGAACAATTCTATCTTCATTTGTTGCTTGTTTTGACTCCCATTTAGTCTCGCATTTATTTATTTTTAAAATGTATGTCACTCAAAATTTACATTTTATTATTTGTAGGGCTTAATTTCTTTTAGCAGCTGCTGCTCAATTTGGAACTTTCTCCCTCTCGCCCCCCCCGTGAGGTTACGAGGCCAACGCACCGTGTGGCTATTGAGAGGTAATTAGTCTGTTCACTATGTAAACCTACAGTGGTGTGACGAAACGAGACAAGTCCTTCCTGTGGAGGATCATAGTGAAACGGTTAGTTAGAAGGACATGGGTCCCCACGTTGGAGAGACTTGTTTCGTCCCAACACCTGGAAATCAGCGGAGACTCGTCTGGCAGCGAAACACTTCATTCAGCCTCATTTACTGCCTTTTAATAAACCAAAGCTGAAATGGCTGACTTGCTTAAATAAATATGGTTTCTACTGACTCCTTGTGGAGGAACGGGCATTCTTCAATGATAACAAATGCTGAATTTAGACTTTTGAACCTTTTAAACGTTATTACATTTATGTTCAGAAAAATCATAATGTTTGTTCTTATTACGTGACGTAAGAAATTCAGATACATTCAGCATGACGTCGGAGGCCTTAACCCTTCTTTAAGTCGGCACACTGAGAGAGCCAGATAGACGCGGTTACCATTTTATTTTCATTAGCCTACGTGGTCATAAAAGGAAGTGCAAGATGCAACGAGGATCCACTTTTTTAAAGACAATATAGTGATGCACAGACAGATCATTTCACAAACAAAAACAACCCTCGCAATATAAACTGTAATTACATGGGTCTATTAATGAACTTGGTGTTGATTTTTTTTTGTATTTTTAATGGAAGAGACTTGTCACGAGGCAACCATGGTTACAGACCCAACAACATATTGTGGAGAAAAGCACATGATTATATAATACTCAAAGTAAGAAAAACAAAGAAATACATCATTCCAACAATGCCTTAAATAACTAATATACTAATGAGATATACCTAGATAAGATATATATATATATATATATATATATATATATATATATATATATATATATATATATACCTAGATAAGATATATATATAGATATACCTAGATAAGATATATATATATATATATATATACCTAGATAAGATATATATATATATATATATATATATATATATATATATATACCTAGATAAGATATATATATATATATATATATACCTAGATAAGATATATAGATATATATATAGATATACCTAGATAAGATATATATATATATACCTAGATAAGATATATAGATATATATATAGATAACCTAGATAAGATATATAGATATATATATAGATATACCTAGATAAGATATATAGATATATATATAGATATACCTAGAAAAGATATATGTAGATATACCTAGATAAGATATATAGATATATATATATAGATATACCTAGATAAGATATATAGATATACCTAGATAAGATATATAGATATATATATAGATATACCTAGAATATATATATGTAGATATACCTTGATAAGATATATACACTGCTCAAAAAAATTAAGGGAACACTAAAATAACACATCCTAGATCTGAATTAATGAAATATTCTTATTAAATACTTTTTTCTTTACATAGTTGAATGTGCCGACAACAAAATCACACAAAAGTTATCAATGGAAATCAAATGTATCAACCCATGGAGGTCTGGATTTGGAGTCACACTCAAAATTAAAGTGGAAACCACACTACAGGCTGATCCAACTTTGATGTAATGTGTTTAAAACAAGTCAGAATGAGGCTCCGTAGTGTGTGTGGCCTCCACGTGCCTGTATGACCTCCCTATAACGCCTGGGCATGCTCCTGATGAGGTGGCGGATGGTCTCTATATATATATACCTAGATAAGGTACATGACCTTCTCCCATTCCTCCTCTGGATCATCCAGATGGTCATTGGCAAACTTCAGATGGGCCTGGACATGCGTTGGCTTGAGCAGGGAGACCTTGTGTGCACTGCAGGATTTTAATCCATGACGGCGTAGTGTGTTACTAATGGTTTTCTTTGAGGCTGTGGTCCCAGATCTCTTCAGGTCATTGACCAGGTCCTGTCATGTAGTTCTGGGCTGATCCCTCACCTTCCTCATGATCTTTGATGCCCCATGACGTGAGATCTTGCATGGATCCCCAGACCGAGGGTGATTGACCGTCATCTTGACCTTCTTCCATTTTATAATAATTGCGCCAACAGTTGTTGCCTTCTCACCAAGCTGCTTGCCTATTGTCCTGTAGCCCATCCCAGCCTTGTGCACGTCTACAATTTTAACCTTGATGTCCTTACACAGCTCTCTGGTCTTGGCCGTTGTGGAGATGTTGGAGTCTGTTTGATTGAGTGTGTGGACAGGTGTCTTTTATACAGGTAACGAGTTCAAGAGAAGTGGGGAAGGCTTGGGCGAGTTGCTGTGGGGGTGCTGTTGACTGGGGTAGGAAGCCAGGTGGAAAGCATGGCCAGCCGGAGAAAAATGCTTATTGCATTTCTCAATTATAGTGGATTTATCAGTGGTGACAGTGTTTCCTATCTTCAGTGCAGTGGGCAGCTGGGAGGAGGTGTTCTTATTCTCCATGGACTTTACAGTGTCCCAGAATGTTTTTGAGTTAGTGTTGCAAGAAGAACATTTCTGCTTGAAAAAGCTAGCCTTGGCTTTTCTAACTGCCTGTGTATATTGGTTTCTAGCTTCCCTGAACAGCTGCATATCACGGGGCTGTTCGATGCTAATGCAGAACGCCATAGGATGTTTTTGTGTTGGTTAAGGGCAGTCAGGTCTGGGGAGAACCAAGGGCTATATCTGTTCCTGGTTCTACATTTCTTGAATGGGGCATGCTTATTTAAGATCGTTAGGAAGGCATTTAAAAAAAAAATAATCAGGCATCCTCTAGTGACGGATGAGATCAATATCCATCCAGGATACCACGGCCAGGTCGATTAGAAAGGCCTGCTTGCTGAAGTGTTTCAGGGAGCGTTTTACAGTGATGAGTGGAGGTTGTTTGACCGCTGACCCATTACGGATGCAGGCAATGAGGTAGTGATCGCTGAGATCTTGGTTGAAAACAGCAGAGGTGTATTTAGAGGACAAGTTGGTTAGGATGATATCTATGAGGGTGCCCGTGTTTATGGCTTTGGGGAGGTACCTGGTCGGTTAATTTATCATTTGTGTGAGATTGAGGGCATCAAGCTTAGATTGTAGGATGGCTGGGGTGTTAAGCATGTTCCAGTTTAGGTCTCCTAGCAGCACGAGCTCTGAAGATGGATGGGGGGCAATCAGTTCACATATGGTGTCCAGAGCACTGCTGGGGGTGGAGGGAGGTCTTATAGCAGGCGGCAACGGTGAGAGACTTGTTTTTAGAGAGGTGGATTTTTAAAAGTAGAAGTTCAAATTGCTTGGGTACAGACCTGGATAGTAGGACAGAACTCTGCAGGCTATCTTTGCAGTAGATTGCAACACCGCCCCCTTTGGCAGTTCTATCTTGTCTGAAAATGTTGTAGTTAGGGATGATCATTTCAGAATTTTTGGTGGTCTTCCTAAGCCAGGATTCAGACACAGCTAGAACATCCGGGTTGGCAGAGTGTGCTAAAGCAGTGGATAAAACAAACTTAGGGAGGAGGCTTCTAATGTTAACATGCATGAAACCAAGGCTATTACCGTTACAGAAGTAATTAAAGAGAGAGCCTGGGGAATAGGAGTGGAGCTAGGCACTGCAGGGCCTGGATTCACCTCAACATCACCAGAGGAACAGAGGAGGAGTAGGACAAGGGTACGGCTAAAAGCAATGAGAATTGGTCGTCTAGAACGTCTGGAACAGAGAGTAAAAAGGCGGTTTCTGGGGGCGATGAAATAGCTTCAAGGTATAATGTACAGACAATGGTATGGTAGGATGTGAATACAGTGGAGGTAAACCTAGGTATTGAGTGATGAAGAGAGAGATATTGTCTCTAGAAACATCATTGAAACCAGGAGATGTCATTGCATGTGTGGGTTGTGGAACTAATAGGTTGGATAAGGTATAGTGAGCAGGACTAGAGGCTCTACAGTGAAATAAGACAATAAACACTAACCAGAACAGCAATGGACAAGGCATATTGACATTAAAGAGAGGCATGCTTAGTCAAGTGATCAAAAGGGTTCAGTGAGTAGTGAGGTTGGTTGGGGTCACAGCGATTCACACAGCTAGCCGGGCCATCGGTAGCAAGCTAGCATAGGATGGAGGTCTGTTTTTAGCCACCTGGTGTGTTTCCGTCGGTAGGATTAGCGGGGTTCCGTGTGGTAGAGGGGATCAATCCAATTCGCAAAAACATAGATATAGTTATAGAGGCCAAAGAAAGAAAAAAAATATGTACTCTTTGTGTACCTTCTCTTCTCAACTCACCATGATATACTGTTAATGTGGGGCAATGACAGTCAATTGCAAATGAGTCTGACATAATGTCTCTTATCTCACCACCACTAATGAGATGGGTGTGCCTGGCTGAGTCAGCGTACCATGAGTTTTAATGCTCAGAGGGAGACTGGAGTATGATTGGTGCTGGAGGGCAGGGATGCCTTCTTATTGGCTCTCAACCAATGGTGCTATTTTTTATTTATTTTTTCCGCGTTGTTCATAACTTGTTTTGTACATAATATTGCTGCTATGAGTGAAAAGAGATTCTGGATGTCAGAACTGCTCACCTTAAACTGGAAGAAGAGTTATTTTTTCAATGAGTCGGACGGGAGGGATATACTACTACGACCAGGCCCAGATACCTGCTATTTGCTGAAAAAGGAAACTGAGATTTTGTGGAAAGAGATCTGGGTGCCTTGCGAGGATCAAGCGATGAGTGGCTAACCTGCCCTTGCCTTCTATCCTGCTAGCTAACGTTCAATAGCTGGAAAATAAATGGGTCGAGCTGAAAGCACGTATATCCTACCAACGGGACATTAAAAACTGTAATATTCTATGTTTCACCGAATCATGGCTGAACAACGACATTAAAAACATACAGCTGGTGGGTACACTCTATCGGCAGGACAGAACAGCAGCCTCTGGTAAGACACGGGCGGGGGTCTATGTTATACACTCTATCGGCAGGACAGAACAGCAGCCTCTGGTAAGACACGGGGCGGGGGTCTATGTTATACACTCTATCGGCAGGACAGAACAGCAGCCTCTGGTAAGACACGGGGCCTATGCATATATGTGAACAACAGCTGGTGCACAATATCTAAGGAAGTCTTGAGATTTTGCTCACCTGAGGTAGAGTACCTCATGATAAGCTGTAAACCACACTATCTACCTAGAGAGTTTTCATCAGTATATTTCGTAGCTGGCTACATACCACCACAGACCGATGCTGGCACTAAGACCGCACTCAATGAGCTGTATTCCAAACAGGAAACCGCTCATCCAGAGGCGGTGCTACATCTCGGCCCCCACAGTTTAACGTCCAATTGGACAGCATAATCTTGGGAGTTTTTGATTAATTCAGTCAGTTTCCTCTTGATTGCTAGCTATAGCATCAATTCTTAGTTTTAACGTTATTTGACAAGATGTATTGATGTGAGTTTCTGTACCTCTGCCTCCCCACACATTGTTTTCACCATATCAACTGCGGCCGGTAATATCAAATTGTCTGCAATAGTGTGTGATTTCGTAGCCCAGCCATCCACCTTGGGAATGACTCGTGTGCAACTCAATATTACGAAGGTGTTCCTAATATTTTTGTTACGGATACAGTTATCCTGTGTCTGTGTGTATCCTGTGTGTGTGTTTCTTTTCTCTCCTTCTCCCCTCACAGGTGAAAATCATCACTCCCCAATCAATCATCAATCAGAAGACACACCTCCTCCTATTTCCTGACCTATCACAGTTCCTTCCCCATGGTTTAAAAACCCCATCATTTGTTTGTTCTAGAGCTCAGCTCAGCTCAATCTCTCTGTAATGCCATGTCTGTAGGTCTCTGTGTTTCACTCTCGCTTTGTGTCTTAACCTCTTTTTGTTTAAAGCACCTCCATAGCACTTTGTCATCACCTGTGAGTATTGTTTTTGGTTATGGTGTTTGTTTGTTGCTGGTGGGAAAAGGGGGAAACCAAGACAAGTCGCCCATGGGCATACACTACCCGTAGCTGAACTTTGTTAAATACACTAGTTAGAACTGGGCGGACCACCCACTGTATTTTTGGTTAGTTAGTTAGCTGTTGTTAAAGTAGGCTAGTCTAGCTTAGGAGTGTTTTTGAATACTTATTGTTTCTTTCCTTGGGTCCAGCTCAGCCCCTTTTCCTGCTCCCCTCATTACCGTGTGTTTATAAATAAACCTAGAGTTTGACGGTAGATTTCTGTTGTCGTGGTTATTTCGTTCACACTTTTACTTTGTCACAATAATAATTTGCATGAGTTATGTTACGGGTCTCATTACCATCCCCCCTAGACCATCGGGCCAAAAGGGATTCGTAACAATGTTGTATACCCAATGTACGCTCGCACTGCTCCCTAATGACGTCAAAGGAGATGGCTGCCGTTTTACGGTCTCCGAACCAATTGTGTGTTTTATTTTGCGTTATTCATAACTTATTTTGTACTGTCACGGTCTCTTATGACCCAAAAAGAGATTCTGGACATCAGGACAGCGATTACTCACCTCGTACTGGACAAAGATGTTTTCTTTAATGAGTCGGACGCAAAGGCTTTACTTCAGACACCCTACAAGGCCCAAATCCCCGTCATTACCATGAAGAAGAGATGGAAATATCGGGGACGTAGGTCGGGGTGCCTTGTAAGGATCCGACGGCGACTGGGTAATCTGCCTCTACCATCAGTCCTATTAGCCAACTTACAATCGGATAACAAAATAGACAAACTACAGTACGATCACAAATATCATATACAGCTGGTGGGTTATACACTCCATCAGTAGGAGAGAACAGCAGCCTCTGGTAAGACAAAGGGACCTATGCATATATATATATATATATATATATATATATATATATAAAACAGCTGGTGCACAATATCTAATAATTAGGAAGTCTCAAGGTTTTGCACGCCTGAGGTAGAGTATCTCATGATAAGCTGTAGACCATCTATATTTTTCGTAGCTGTCTAAATACCACCACAGACCGATGCTGGCACTAAAATCTCGCTCAAAGGCTTTAACGCAGGGAAACTTAAATATTTTTTACCTCATTTCTACCAACATCTTAAATGTGCAACCAGAGGAGAAAAAAAAACACGAGACCATCTTTACTCCGCACACAGAGACGTGTACAAAGCTCTCCCTCGCCCTCCATTTGGCAAATCTGACCATAATTCTATCCTCCTGATCCTCCTGATTCCTGCTTACAAGCAAAAACTAAAGCAGGAAGCACCAGTGGCTCGGGCAATACAGAAGTGGTCAGATGACACGGATGCTAAGCTAAGGACTGGAATATGTTCCGGGATTCCTCCGATGGCATTAAGGAGTACACCACCTCAGTCATCTGCTTCATCAATAGGTGCATCGATGATGTCATCCCCACAGTGACTGTCCGTAAATACCTCAACCAGAAGCCATGGATTACAGGCAACATTTGCCCTGGGCTAAAGGGTAGGGCTGCCGCTTTCAAGGAGTGGGACTCTAACCCGGAAGCTTTTATGAAATCCCGCTATGCCCTCTGACAAACCATCAAACTGGCAAAGCATCAATACAGGACTAAGATTGAATCATACTACACCGGCTCCGATACTCGTCGGATGTGGCAGGGCTCGCAAACTATTACAGACTACAAAGGGAAACACAGCCTGAGAGCTGCCCAGTGACACGAGCCTACCAGACAAGCTACATTTCTTCTATGCTCGCTTTGAGGCAAGCAACACTGATACATGCATGAGAGCATCAGCTGTTCCAAACGACTGTGCGATCACTCTCCGTAGCCGATATGAGTAAGACCTTTAAACAGGTCAACATTCACAAGGCCGCAGGGACAGACGGATTACCAGGATATGTACTCTGAGCATGCAAGTGTCTTCACTGACATTTTCAACCTGTCCCTGACTAAGTCTGTAAAACCAACATGTGTCAAGCAGACCAGCATAGTCCCTGTACCCAAGAACACAAAGGTAACCTGCCTAAACGACTCCTGACCCATAGCACTCACGTCTGTAGCCATGAAGTGCTTTGAAAGGCTGGTAATGGCTCACATCAACACCATTATCCCAGAAACCCTAGACCCACTCCACACCAGGTGGGAAAAGGTGTTCCTTTCCCCACCTGGACAAAAGGAACACCTATGTGGGAATGCTGTTCATTGACTACAGCTCAGTGTTCAACACCATAGTGCCCTCCAAGGTCATCACCAAGCTAAGGACCCTGGGACTAAACACCTCCCTATGCAACTGGATCCTGTACTTCCTGACGGGCCACCCCCATGTGGTAAGGGTAGGTAACTACACATCCGCCACGCTGATCCTCAACACGGGGGGCTCCTCAGGGGTGCGTGTTCAGCCCCCACTGTAGTCCCTGTTCACTCATGACTGCACCAACGCCATTAAGTTTGCTGGTGACACAACAGTGGTATGGCCTGATCACCAACAACGATGAGACAGCCTATAGAAAGGAGGTCAGAGACCTGACCATGTGGTGCAAGGACATCAACCTCTCCTTCAACGTGATTAAGACAAAGGAGATGATTGTGGACTACAGGAAAAAGAGGACCGAGCACTCCTCCTTCTCATTCTCATTGACGGCCTGTATTGGAGCAGGTTGAGAGCTTCAAGTTCCTTGGTGTCCACATCACCAACAAACTATAACACGGGTCCTCAGATCCTCAAAAGGTTTTACACCATCAAGAGCATCCAGATGATATGGCAGGCAGTGATGAATCTCTTCATTCAAAGACACAGTCACGGACACTCTCACTGACAGTTGTGGCTGCTTTGTGTGATGTATTGTTGTCTCTACCTTCTTGCCCTTTGTGCTGTTGTCTGGGCCCAATAATGTGTATACCCTGTTTTGTGCTGCTACCATGTTGTGTTGCTACCATGTTGTGCTGCTACCATGTTGTGCTGCTACCATGTTGTGTTGCTACCATGTTGTGATGCTACCATGTTGTGATGCTACCATGTTGTGATGCTACCATGTTGTGCTGCTACCATGTTGTGCTGCTACCATGTTGTGTTGCTACCATGTTGTGCTGCTACCATGTTGTGATGCTACCATGTTGTGATGCTACCATGTTGTGATGCTGACACGTTGTGCTGCTACCATGTTGTGCTGCTACCATGTTGTGCTCCTGACATGTTGTGCTCCTGACATGTTGTGCTGCTACCATGTTGTGCTGCTACCATGTTGTGCTCCTGACATGTTGTGCTCCTGACATGTTGTGCTGCTACCATGTTGTGCTGCTACCATGTTGTGCTCCTGACATGTTGTGCTGCTGCCATGTTGTGATGCTACCATGTTGTGCTGCTACCATGTTGTGCTGCTACCATGTTGTGATGCTACCATGTTGTGCTGCTACCATGTTGTGCTGCTACCATGTGGTGTTGCTACCATGTTGTGCTGCTACCATGTTGTGCTCCTGACATGTTGTGCTGCTACCATGTTGTGCTGCTACCATGTTGTGATGCTACCATGTTGTGCTGCTACCATGTTGTGCTGCTACCATGTTGTGCTGCTACCATGTTGTGCTGCTACCATGTTGTGCTGCTACCATGTTGTGCTGCTACCATGTTGTGCTGCTACCATGTTGTGCTCCTGACATGTTGTGCTGCTACCATGTTGTGTTGCTGCCATGTTGTGTTGTTGTCTTTAAGTCTCTCCTTATGTAGTGTTGTCTCTCTTGTCGTGATGTGTGTTTTGTGCTATATTTTTTTATTTTAAAACGTATTTTAATCTCAGCCCCCTGCAGGATTTTTGCCTTTTGGTAGTCCATCATTGTAAATAAGATTTTGTTCTTAACTGACTTGCCTAGTTAAATAAAGGTTCAATGAAAAAAAACTGCTCGGCCTCCGACAGTAAGGCTACAGAGGGTAGTGTGTACAACCCAGTGCATCACTGGGGCCAAGCTGGGGACCTCTATACCATACCTCTATACCGGCACCCCCCTGTATATAGCCTCCACATTGACTCTGTACCGTAATACCCTGTATATAGCCTCCACATTGACTCTGTACCGTAACACCCTGTATATAGCCTCCACATTGACTCTGTACCGTAATACCCTGTATATAGCCTCCACATTGACTCTGTACTGTAATACCCTGTATATAGCCTCCACATTGACTCTGTACCGTAACACCCTGTATATAGCCTCCACATTGACTCTGTACCGTAATACCCTGTATATAGCCTCCACATTGACTCTGTACTGTAACACCCTGTATATAGCCTCCACATTGACTCTGTACCGTAATACCCTGTATATAGCCTCCACATTGACTCTGTACCGGTACCCCCTGTATATGGCCTCCACATTGACTCTGTACCGGAATACCCTGTATATAGCCTCCACATTGACTCTGTACCGGTACCCCCTTTATATAGCCTCCACATTGACTCTGTACCGGTACCCCTGTATATAGCCTCCACATTGACTCTGTACCGGTACCCCCTGTATATAGCCTCCACATTGACTCTGTACCGGTACCCCCTGTATATAGCCTCCACATTGACTCTGTACCGGTACCCCCTGGATATAGCCTCCACATTGACTCTGTACCGGTACCCCTGGATATAGCCTCCACATTGACTCTGTAGCGTAACACCCTGTATATAGCCTCCACATTGACTCTGTACCGTAATACCCTGTTTATAGCATCCACATTGACTCTGTACCGGTACCCCCTGTATATAGTCTGCAAATTGACTCTGTACGGTAATACCCTGTATATAGCCTCCACACTGACTCTGTACCGTAACACCCTGTATATAGCCTCCACATTGACTCTGTACCGTAACACCCTGTATATAGCCTCCACGCCTCTCGTTTCTATTATCTATGCATAGTCACTTTAACTCTACCTACATGTACATATTACCTCAATTATCTCGACTAACCGGTGCCCCCACACATTGACCCCCTGTATATAGCCTCATTATTGTATTTTTTTTTGCTTTAGTTAATTTATTAAATATTTTCTTAACTCTATTTTCTTAAAACTGCATTGTTGTTTAAAGGCTTGTAAGTAAGCATTTCACGAATACAACACCTGTTGTATTCGGCGCATGTGACAAATACAATTCGATTTGATTCGATTTTTGGCGGTAAATGCAACATTTTTTATTATTATATACATTTTTTTTAACATTTTGCTTTGTATACATTTGAATGACTCTAAATAGTTTTCCAAATCCGATTTTTAAAAAAATTAAGAATAAGGGGCTTTTTCTTCATACATTTTGATTTGTGTATAAAAAATGTTCCTAATAAAATAAAGGGATTTATGACATCACGTTCAATTGTGGAATCAGTGTAGTAAAGTAATATGTAAAACTAAGACATTTATAATAATAATATAATAATAATATATAATAATATAATAATAATAATAATAATATAATAATAATAATATAATAATAATAATAATAATATAATAATAATAATAATAATATAATAATATATAATAATATAATATATGCCATTTAGCAGACGCTTTTATCCACGAATACCATTGGATACACAAATGACTGAGGACAATAGAGGACGATACTGCCACTACTGTTGGCCATATCTTCAATTGTAAAGTAATAATAATAATAATATAATATATGCCATTTAGCAGACGCTTTTATCCACGAATACCATTGGATACACAAATGACTGAGGACAATAGAGGACGATACTGCCACTACTGTTGGCCATATCTTCAATTGTAAAGTAATAATAATATAATATATGCCATTTAGCAGACGCTTTTATCCAAAGCGACTTACAGTCATGTGTGCATACATTCTACGTATGGGTGGTCCCGGGAATCGAACCCACTACCCTGGCGTTACAAGCGCCATGCTCTACCAACTGAGCTACAGAAGGACATTGCAATGGTTGTTTGCAATTTGAGGCCAAGATATAGTTTTACATCAGTCCAGAACACTTCACTATATAAACAATGACAGAATAAGTGTTCGATAGATTCAATGTCTAGTTCACAAAAACGGAATTCACTGGTAACATCAGGTGTATATATATATATATATTTAGAAATCAAGCTATTACACGGATAGAATCTATGGATAATCTTAAAGGAGATCTCCATAATTCTGTGTGAAGTGAGCCAAGCACGGCTCCAGTTTACATCAAACGATGAAGCCCATCAAAATATCGCAGAGGGAATAGACTTCCTGTAGAAAATATCCCTTAATTAAACCATTGTTTAATTTCGTATCTAGTAGACCAATGCCTTTCACCTGGATATCGCTTACAATAGGAGATATTCCAAAATAGGCATTATTCTGAAGTACATTTTCTATCCCACTAGGTATAGCTTTAATAACAGTGTCATATTCCTTGCTTGAAACCTCAAAGTTGTATCTTTACATAAATTCTCTCTGTGTAAATAGATTCCCACTAATATTAACTAATTGTTAACTTAATATTAATATGAACTAATTGGCTGACAAGGACAATGTTCAAACTTCAGGAACATGTAGACATCGTCCATCGTTTGGGATCAAGACAAGAGACCGAGGAAAACCATCATCCGGTTCACCAACAGGTCTACACAGGATCTTCTCTGGAGGGGAGCGAAGAACAGATCTACACAGGATCTTCTCTGGAGGGGAGCGAAGAACAGATCTACACAGGATCTTCTCTGGAGGGGAGCGAAGAACAGATCTACACAGGATCTTCTCTGGAGGGGAGCGAAGAACTGTGAATTCCACAAGCAAAAATTGAGGTTTACGGAGGATCTGACCTCAGCAGACACAGTGACAATATACACAGTGACAATAGACACAGTGACAATAGACACAGTGACAATAGACACAGTGACAATAGACACAGTGACAATAGACACAGTGACAATAGAGACAGCAGACACAGTGACAATAGACACAGCGACAATAGACACAGTGACAATAGAGACAGCAGACACAGTGACAATAGACACAGTGACAATAGACACAGTGACAATAGAGACAGCAGACACAGTGACAATAGAGACAGCAGACACAGTGACAATAGACACAGTGACAATAGAGACAGCAGACACAGTGACAAGAGAGAAACTGTGTCTGAAAGACAGGGAAAACTGCATTTATTTATCTGTGCAAGAGTGGTCATCGATGGGAAAGAAATGCGGCAAATCAGAACATTGGAGTGAGAGGCGGAGTCTATCTCGGACAGAACTGTCAGGCCAAAAAATGATTACCAGGTCCAGGTATTATAAAATGTACACAAACACTTGAACAGGGCTCCGGGCAGCCGACAGGAAATGGAGGAAAACTCGCCTCCCTGCGGACCTGGCATCCTTTCACTCCCTCCTCTCTACATTTTCCTCCTCTGTCTCTGCTGCTAAAGCCACTTTCTACCATTCTAAATTCCAAGCATCTGCCTCTAACCCTAGGAAGCTCTTTGCCACCTTCTCCTCCCTCCTGAATCCTCCCCCCTCCCTCCTCCCTCTCTGCAGATGACTTCGTCAACCATTTTGAAAAGAAGGTCGATGACATCCGATCCTCGTTTGCTAAGTCAAACGACACCGCTGGTTCTGCTCACACTGCCCTACCCTATGCTCTGACCTCTTTCTCCCCTCTCTCCAGATGAAATCTTGCGTCTTGTGACGGCCGGCCGCCCAACAACCTGCCCGCTTGACCCTATCCCCTCCTCTCTTCTCCAGACCATTTCCGGAGACCTTCTCCCTTACCTCACCTCGCTCATCAACTCATCCCTGACCGCTGGCTACGTCCCTCCCGTCTTCAAGAGAGCGAGAGTTGCACCCCTTCTGAAAAAACCTACACTCGATCCCTCCGATGTCAACAACTACAGACCAGTATCCCTTCTCTCTTTTCTCTCCAAAACTCTTGAGCGTGCCGTCCTTGGCCAGCTCTACCGCTATCTCTCTCAGAATGACCTTCTTGATCCAAATCAGTCAGGTTTCAAGACTAGTCATTCAACTGAGACTGCTCTTCTCTGTATCACGGAGGCGCTCCGCACTGCTAAAGCTAACTCTCTCTCTCTGCTCTCATCCTTCTAGACCTATCGGCTGCCTTCGATACTGTGAACCATCAGATCCTCCTCTCCACCCTCTCCGAGTTGGGCATCTCCGGCGCGGCCCACGCTTGGATTGCGTCCTACCTGACAGGTCGCTCCTACCAGGTGGCGTGGCGAGAATCTGTCTCCTCACCACGCGCTCTCACCACTGGTGTCCCCCAGGGCTCTGTTCTAGGCCCTCTCTTATTCTCGCTATACACCAAGTCACTTGGCTCTGTCATAACCTCACATGGTCTCTCCTATCATTGCTATGCAGACGACACACAATTAATCTTCTCCTTTCCCCCTTCTGATGACCAGGTGGCGAATCGCATCTCTGCATGTCTGGCAGACATATCAGTGTGGATGACGGATCACCACCTCAAGCTGAACCTCAGCAAGACGGAGCTCCTCTTCCTCCCGGGGAAGGACTGCCCGTTCCATGATCTCGCCATCACGGTTGACAACTCCATTGTGTCCTCCTCCCAGAGCGCTAAGAACCTTGGCGTGATCCTGGACAACACCCTGACGTTCTCAACTAACATCAAGGCATTGTCCCGTTCCTGTAGGTTCATGCTCTACAACATCCGCAGAGTACGACCCTGCCTCACACAGGAAGCGGCGCAGGTCCTAATCCAGGCACTTGTCATCTCCCGTCTTGATTACTGCAACTCGCTGTTGGCTGGGCTCCCTGCCTGTGCCATTAAACCCCTACAACTCATCCAGAACGTCGCAGCCCGTCTGGTGTTCAACCTTCCCAAGTTCTCTCACGTCACCCCGCTTCTCCGCTCTCCCCCTGGCTTCCAGTTGAAGCTCGCATCCGCTACAAGACCATGGTGCTCGCCTACGGAGCTGTGAGGGGAACGGCACCTCAGTACCTCCAGGCTCTGATCAGGCCCTACACCCAAACAAGGGCACTGCGTTCATCCACCTCTGGCCTGCTCGCCTCCCTACCACTGAGGAAGTACAGTTCCCGCTCAGCCCAGTCAAAACTGTTCGCTGCTCTGGCCCCCAATGGTGGAACAAACTCCCTCACGACGCCAGGACAGCGGAGTCAATCACCACCTTCCGGAGACACCTGAAACCCCACCTCTTCAAGGAATACCTAGGATAGGGTAAGTAAGGGTAAGTAATCCTTCTCACCCCCCTTCTCCTCCCCCCAACAAGATTTAGATGCAAGTGGCTGTTCCACTGGTTGTCATAAGGTGTATGCACCAATTTGTAAGTCGCTCTGGATAAGAGCGTCTGCTAAATGACTTAAATGTAAATGTAAATTAATGAGAAAAGGCTGACCTGAGAACTGGTAAACTCAACACTAACTATGGGTGAATAATGAGAAAAGGCTGACCTGAGAACTGGTAAACTCGACACTAACTATGGGTGAATAATGAGAAAAGGCTGACCTGAGAACTGGTAAACTCGACACTAACTATAGGTGAATAATGAGAAAAGGCTGACCTGAGAACTGGTAAACTCAACACTAACTATAGGTGAATAACTGCTTATTGTAAAGTCTACACAATGTCTCCCCCTTGTGGGCGTAACAATACTTTGGTAACTTTATGACCAATATTTTATTTACTTTTTTGTTGGAGAGGATGATAATGGGATGGAAATCCTTCTGAGTTACATGTCCTTAGGAAAAGCTTATATTTTCACATAACATTTATAATAATAAAGTTTATGCCTGTATCTCATTGTTCAATCAATGTCGGGGGGGTATTCGTAATTTACTCAAACGTAAGGCTATTTTCCTGTAATGCAGACTTTTACTTTCTACAAGAGACTCATGCTTGTCCTTCCGATCTATCTTTTTGGAAAAATCAACGGGGTAACGATATCTGGTTATCATATGGTAACAACCACTCTGCAGGGGTAGCAGTTTTAAGAGGTGCGTTTAAAGGGAAGGTCATCAGTAGTAAGACTCCCCACTCTGCAGGTGTAGCAGTTTTAAGAGGTGCATTTAAAGGGGGGAGGTCATCAGTAGTAAGACTCCCCACTCTGCATTGGTAGCAGTTTTAAGAGGTGCATTTAAAGGGAGGTCATCAGTAGTAAGACTCCCCACTCTGCAGGTGTAGCAGTTTTAAGAGGTGCATTTAAAGGGATTAAAGGGAAGGTCATCAGTAGTAAGACTCCCCACTCTGCAGGTGTAGCAGTTTTAAGAGGTGCATTTAAAGGGAAGGTCATCAGTAGTAAGACTCCCCACTCTGCAGGGGTAGCAGTTTTAAGAGGTGCATTTAAAGGGAAGGTCATCAGTAGTCATCAGTAGTAAGACTCCCCACTCTGCAGGGGTAGCAGTTTTAAGAGGTGCATTTAAAGGGAAGGTCATCAGTAAGTAAGACTCCCCACTCTGCAGGTGTAGCAGTTTTAAGAGGTGCGTTTAAAGGGAAGGTCATCAGTAGAATGAAATAAAAAAATAAGGATAGTTTTATTTGTATTATTTCTCCTTTCTTATTTTTATTGGTCACACAAGTTATGGCACTTCATATAAATAAGGATAGTTTTATTTGTATTATTTCTCCTTTCTTATTTTTATTGGTCACACAAGTTATGGCGCTTCATATAAATAAGGATAGTTTTAGGGGTATTCAGATACAAGACAAAGAGATCAAATGTTCACAATTGGCCGACGACACCACCATTTTCTTGAAAGATCATGTGGTCCTTCTGTAGCTCAGTTGGTAGAGCATGGCGCTTGTAACGCCAGGGTAGTGGGTTCGATTCCCGGGACCACCCATACGTAGAATGTATGCACACATGACTGTAAGTCGCTTTGGATAAAAGCGTCTGCTAAATGGCATATATACATATATGTATCAGGTTTATCTCTGAATATTAGGTGCTATTCCCCTCTTAGGAGAATATAACAATACTCCGAGTGCAACTGTTGATGATGTTGTAGCCTCAATACAACTAGAAGGAATTGACATTTTAAACTATAAATGTAATAACATGTATATAAGGAAACTATGTCAATTTGTTACTATTCCCACTGCTAAAATGTACTGGAATACAGCGCTAGGACAAGGTAACTGGAACAACGTTTCGTTGTTGTCTGGTAAACATTGTATATCTAATAAGGTGACAGAAGTATCATGCAAACTCATTCATAGAATCGACCCTGTAAAGACCTTTATTATACACAGATTCTAATTAGCTGTTGATAACAAATGTGTATTTTGTGGTTGTGACCCAGAGACTCTTCACCATTTATTTAGGGACTGCTCTTATGTCAGAAGATTTTGGAGTTAGAATCATTTATTTTAAAAGAAACGACTATTAATGTTTATTTGAAAGACTGATATTATGTTTTATTTTGGACCAAATGACCCTGATTGAACTTTCATTGTTCATTTGTTTTATCTTTCCTGGAAGATTCTTTGTCCATAAAATGAAGTGGGCAGAGAACAAACCCCTTTTCACATTATTTAAGATTGATTTCAAAATAATATTTCAATTCTTCAGTAAATGTAAAAACAACAAAGCAATATGCACCATAAAACTATTTGACAAATTGAAAATGAATCTCGATATGTCCCGTCTGTTAGGTTTATGTACTCTTGTTTGTATATTTCTGAGGGGTTTTGTATTTGTTGTGTTCATAATAAAAATAAATTATAATTAAAACAAATAAATAATAATATATATTTGTTTTAATTAAAAAATGACGACCTGAAACTTCCGCTTTTCTTTTATGACGTATTTCCTGTATTGTCCTGCGACTGTCTGTCGCCAAACCCGCCCAAGTTCGAAAAAATATATAAACATGTCTGGGAGAAGAGCACTTTGCAAAGATTCAAACGTGACATATGAAGTCACCGTCAACGACGAAGTTGATGCCGACTCAACCATCATTAAGGACAACTCTAAACAAGGGAAGTTCGTAGAAGACGACGACGACGACAGCGACCCACCGGTCGTCTTTTTCTGCGGGAGTTGCAAGTTGCCTGTCGGTGACTCGTTGTCTTGGGCTGGGAGTGAGGACGAAAAAAATCAAATACTGCTGAACCGTAAGTTGCTGGCGGACTACATTGTAGATCTGCATAGTGTGATAGATAGCATTGGTTGTGTCAGAATTACAACTCATTTTGTCGTGTCTGTTTTGACTCAATGTTATTGAGAAGTCCCCCGCTGCAGCGCCCGGTTTTTTCCCAGATGGCGAAACGAGGTTCAAATTGTATTTGTCATCTGCGCCGAATACAACAGATGTAGACTTGACTTGACCGTGAAGTATTTAACTTTACAGTGGGAGTCCTTTCCCAACAATGCAGAGTTCATTAAAGATGCAGAATGCAGACATCGCTCCGTCCGACATTTCCTGGTTACTATAATTTATAAAAATTGGCCTAATTTAATTTCCGTGACAAAAACGAACAAGGATAGTGTGTAGAGAGTCATTTGTACCTTAACTACTGTGAAATATATATATTTTTTCCTTCGTCCAAAATAATGTACTTTCAGCTGTTTTGAAACGGGTGTACAAAACCAACAAGTAAAAGATGCTTAATCGCGGGAAGAAATAGTGCAGATCTACCGCCTCTCAGACTTGCTTTCAATGACACATCTGTAACACACTTGTGTGAATTTGTTCTGGTCTCCTTAAAGAAAAATGACTTTGCAGATTAGAAATACCATGAATAGAACTAACATGATTCGTTAGTATCAGAGCGGTTTGTTTGTTCTACATAATGCGTTTTTGGTCCCCGAAGAATGATGTCGGACGAGCCCGTGCTGCGTTCAGAAGGGCTGTCTAACTTCCAGGTACAAAATGTATTTATTAAGAATCCTCATTCGCTGCTGCCGCAGGAGGAACATTGTCCGATGTTGAGATGTCTGTTACTTGAACTCTGAAGCATTTATTTGGTTTGCAATTTCTGAGGCTGGTAACTCTAATGAACTTATCCTCTGCAGCAGAGGTAACTCTAATGAACTTATCCTCTGCAGCAGAGGTAACTCTAATGAACTTATCCTCTGCAGCAGAGGTAACTCTAATGAACTTATCCTCTGCAGCAGAGGTAACTCTAATGAACTTATCCTCTGCAGCAGAGGTAACTCTAATGAACTTATCCTCTGCAGCAGAGGTAACTCTAATGAACTTATCCTCTGCAGCAGAGGTAACTCTAATGAACTTATCCTCTGCAGCAGAGGTAACTCTAATGAACTTATCCTCTGCAGCAGAGATAACTCTAATGAACTTATCCTCTGCAGCAGAGGTAACTCTAATGAACTTATCCTCCTGCAGCAGAGGTAACTCTAATGAACTTATCCTCCTGCAGCAGAGGTAACTCTAATGAACTTATCCTCTGCAGCAGAGGTAACTCTAATGAACTTATCCTCTGCAGCAGAGGTAACTCTAATGAACTTATCCTCTGCAGCAGAGGTAACTCTAATGAACTTATCCTCTGCAGCAGAGGTAACTCTAATGAACTGATCCTCTGCAGCAGAGGTAACTCTAATGAACTGATCCTCTGCAGCAGAGGTAACTCTAATGAACTGATCCTCTGCAGCAGAGGTAACTCTAATGAACTGATCCTCTGCAGCAGAGGTAACTCTAATGAACTGATCCTCTGCAGCAGAGGTAACTCTAATGAACTGATCCTCTGCAGCAGAGGTAACTCTGGGTCTTCCTGTCCTGTAGCGGTCCTCATGAGAGACAGTTTCCTCACAGCACTTGATGGTTTTTGTGACTGCACTTGTAGGAACTTTCAAAGTTGTTTACATTTTCAGGATTAATTGACCGTGTCAAATTTTTGTCCGTCCTCCTTCTGAGTGCAGCCCGGCTTGTCCGACGTCATCGGTCCCTACCCATATGAAAGTAGCCACAACAGTGGAATTAGCTGTTTCCTTCAAAATCTAAGGACAAAGCGAAAACACGTTTTTGGAAATGTTTGCAAATGTATTACAAATAAACAACAAATAACTTTTGTAAGTATTTACATATTTACATAAGTATTATACTCTAAATTAAGCTCAGGTGCATCCTGTTTCCATTGATCATCCGTGATGTTTCTATAACTTGGAGTTCATCTGTGGTAAATTCAATTGATTGGACATGATTTGGAAAGGCACACACCTGTCATTTATATAAGATCCCACAGTTGACAGTGCATGTCAGAGCAAAAACCAAGCCATGACGTTGAAGGAATTGTCCGTAGAGCTCCGAGACAGGATTGTGTCGAGGACCTTTTTTGGGGATTTCTACAACTTGGAGGCCACCTGTGGTCCTTGAGTGGCCCAGCCAGAGCCGGGACTTGAACCTGATCAAACACCTCTGGATAGACCTGAAAATAGCAGTGCAGCGACTCTCCCCATCCAACCTGACAGAGGATCTGCAGAGAAGAACGGGAGAAACTCCCCAAAATAAAGGTGTGCCAAGCTTGTTGCGTCATACCCAAGAATACTTCACGCAGCCACTGCCAAAGTACTAAGTAAAGGGTGTCGATACTTATGTACATGTGATATTTTAATAAATTAACAAAATTCTAAACCAGTTTTTGCTTTGTCATTATTGGGTATTGTGTGTAGATGGAAGAGAAACCTATTTATTCACATGTTGGTACAAGGCTTTAACCTAAACAAAAATGTGGGAAAAGTCAAGAGGTCTGAGTCCTTTCCGAAGGCAGTGTTTATGAACCGTACAGCCCTAACCCATTTCATGTGTAAAATCCATAGGTATCAGCCTGCTCAGTAACACCCCACAGTACACTACTATGTAGAGTTTACACACACATACATTACTGTCTTAGTTCTATTGCAGGTCTCTGAAACTACTGTGCAAATTAGTCTTAGCTCTGAATGATCAATACACGTAATACATAGACTGGTGAGCTAATGCAGTGGGTGTAATCAATGCCTGTCCTACCTACTCAGGGGGTTAGTTAATCTAGATGGTGATGCCTGTCCTACACAGTGGGTTAGTTAATCTAGTTGGTGATGCCTGTCCTATGCAGTGGGTTAGTTAATCTAGTTGGTGACCCCTGTCCTATGCAGTGGGTTAGTTAATCTAGTTGGTGACCCCTGTCCTATGCAGTGGGTTAGTTAATCTAGTTGGTGACCCCGTCCTATGCAGTGGGTTAGTTAATCTAGTTGGTGACCCCGTCCTATGCAGTGGGTTAGTTAATCTAGTTGGTGACCCCTGTCCTATGCAGTGGGTTAGTTAATCTAGTTGGTGACCCCGTCCTATGCAGTGGGTTAGTTAATCTAGTTGGTGACCCCTGTCCTATGCAGTGGGTTAGTTAATCTAGTTGGTGACCCCGCCCTATGCAGTGGGTTAGTTAATCTAGTTGGTGACCCCTGTCCTATGCAGTGGGTTAGTTAATCTAGTTGGTGACCCCGCCCTACTCAGTGGGTTAGTTAATCTAGTTGGTGTCCCCGTCCTATGCAGTGGGTTAGTTAATCTAGTTGGTGACCCCTGTCCTATGCAGTGGGTTAGTTAATCTAGTTGGTGACCCCTGTCCTATGCAGTGGGTTAGTTAATCTAGTTGGTGACCCCGCCCTACGCAGTGGGTTAGTTAATCTAGTTGGTGTCCCCTGTCCTATGCAGTGGGTTAGTTAATCTAGTTGGTGTCCCCGTCCTATGCAGTGGGTTAGTTAATCTAGTTGGTGACCCCTGTCCTATGCAGTGGGTTAGTTAATCTAGTTGGTGACCCCGCCCTACTCAGTGGGTTAGTTAATCTAGTTGGTGACCCCTGTCCTATGCAGTGGGTTAGTTAATCTAGTTGGTGACCCCTGTCCTATGCAGTGGGTTAGTTAATCTAGTTGGTGACCCCGTCCTATGCAGTGGGTTAGTTAATCTAGTTGGTGACCCCTGTCCTATGCAGTGGGTTAGTTAATCTAGTTGGTGACCCCGTCCTATGCAGTGGGTTAGTTAATCTAGTTGGTGACCCCTGTCCTATGCAGTGGGTTAGTTAATCTAGATGGTGACCCCTGCCCTATCAGTGGGTTAGTTAATCTAGATGGTGACCCCTGCCCTACTCAGTGGGTTAGTTAATCTAGATGGTGACCCCTGCCCTACTCAGTGGGTTAGTTAATCTAGATGGTGACCCCTGCCCTACTCAGTGGGTTAGTTAATCTAGTTGGTGTCCCCGCCCTACTCAGTGGGTTAGTTAATCTAGTTGGTGACCCCTGTCCTATGCAGTGGGTTAGTTAATCTAGTTGGTGACCCCGCCCTATGCAGTGGGTTAGTTAATCTAGTTGGTGACCCCTGTCCTATGCAGTGGGTTAGTTAATCTAGTTGGTGACCCCGTCCTATGCAGTGGGTTAGTTAATCTAGTTGGTGATGCCTGCCCTACACAGTGGGTTAGTTAATCTAGTTGGTGACCCCGCCCTATGCAGTGGGTTAGTTAATCTAGTTGGTGACCCCGCCCTACGCAGTGGGTTAGTTAATCTAGTTGGTGACCCCGCCCTATGCAGTGGGTTAGTTAATCTAGTTGGTGACCCCGCCCTATGCAGTGGGTTAGTTAATCTAGTTGGTGACCCCGTCCTATGCAGTGGGTTAGTTAATCTAGTTGGTGACCCCTGTCCTATGCAGTGGGTTAGTTAATCTAGTTGGTGACCCCGCCCTATGCAGTGGGTTAGTTAATCTAGTTGGTGACCCCTGTCCTATGCAGTGGGTTAGTTAATCTAGTTGGTGACCCCTGTCCTATGCAGTGGGTTAGTTAATCTAGTTGGTGACCCCGCCCTATGCAGTGGGTTAGTTAATCTAGTTGGTGACCCCTGTCCTATGCAGTGGGTTAGTTAATCTAGTTGGTGTTCCTGCCCTACGCAGTGGGTTAGTTAATCTAGTTGGTGACCCCGTCCTATGCAGTGGGTTAGTTAATCTAGTTGGTGACCCCGTCCTATGCAGTGGGTTAGTTAATCTAGTTGGTGACCCCTGTCCTATGCAGTGGGTTAGTTAATCTAGTTGGTGACCCCGTCCTATGCAGTGGGTTAGTTAATCTAGTTGGTGACCCCGTCCTATGCAGTGGGTTAGTTAATCTAGTTGGTGACCCCTGTCCTATGCAGTGGGTTAGTTAATCTAGTTGGTGACCCCGCCCTATGCAGTGGGTTAGTTAATCTAGTTGGTGACCCCTGTCCTATGCAGTGGGTTAGTTAATCTAGTTGGTGACCCCTGTCCTACTCAGTGGGTTAGTTAATCTAGTTGGTGTCCCCGTCCTATGCAGTGGGTTAGTTAATCTAGTTGGTGACCCCTGTCCTATGCAGTGGGTTAGTTAATCTAGTTGGTGACCCCTGTCCTATGCAGTGGGTTAGTTAATCTAGTTGGTGACCCCGCCCTATGCAGTGGGTTAGTTAATCTAGTTGGTGCCCCCGACCTATGCAGTGGGTTAGTTAATCTAGTTGGTGCCCCCGTCCTATGCAGTGGGTTAGTTAATCTAGTTGGTGACCCCTGTCCTATGCAGTGGGTTAGTTAATCTAGTTGGTGACCCCGCCCTATGCAGTGGGTTAGTTAATCTAGTTGGTGACCCCGCCCTACTCAGTGGGTTAGTTAATCTAGTTGGTGACCCCGCCCTACTCAGTGGGTTAGTTAATCTAGTTGGTGACCCCTGTCCTATGCAGTGGGTTAGTTAATCTAGTTGGTGACCCCGTCCTATGCAGTGGGTTAGTTAATCTAGTTGGTGACCCCTGTCCTATGCAGTGGGTTAGTTAATCTAGTTGGTGACCCCGTCCTATGCAGTGGGTTAGTTAATCTAGTTGGTGACCCTGTCCTATGCAGTGGGTTAGTTAATCTAGATGGTGACCCCTGCCCTACTCAGTGGGTTAGTTAATCTAGATGGTGACCCCTGCCCTACTCAGTGGGTTAGTTAATCTAGATGGTGACCCCTGCCCTACTCAGTGGGTTAGTTAATCTAGATGGTGACCCCTGCCCTACTCAGTGGGTTAGTTAATCTAGTTGGTGTCCCCGCCCTACTCAGTGGGTTAGTTAATCTAGTTGGTGACCCCTGTCCTATGCAGTGGGTTAGTTAATCTAGTTGGTGACCCCGCCCTATGCAGTGGGTTAGTTAATCTAGTTGGTGACCCCGTCCTATGCAGTGGGTTAGTTAATCTAGTTGGTGATGCCTGCCCTACACAGTGGGTTAGTTAATCTAGTTGGTGACCCCGCCCTATGCAGTGGGTTAGTTAATCTAGTTGGTGACCCCGCCCTACGCAGTGGGTTAGTTAATCTAGTTGGTGACCCCGCCCTACACAGTGGGTTAGTTAATCTAGTTGGTGACCCCGCCCTATGCAGTGGGTTAGTTAATCTAGTTGGTGACCCCGCCCTATGCAGTGGGTTAGTTAATCTAGTTGGTGACCCCGTCCTATGCAGTGGGTTAGTTAATCTAGTTGGTGACCCCGTCCTATGCAGTGGGTTAGTTAATCTAGTTGGTGACCCCTGTCCTATGCAGTGGGTTAGTTAATCTAGTTGGTGTCCCCTGTCCTATGCAGTGGGTTAGTTAATCTAGTTGGTGACCCCGCCCTATGCAGTGGGTTAGTTAATCTAGTTGGTGACCCCTGTCCTATGCAGTGGGTTAGTTAATCTAGTTGGTGTTCCTGCCCTACGCAGTGGGTTAGTTAATCTAGTTGGTGACCCCGTCCTATGCAGTGGGTTAGTTAATCTAGTTGGTGACCCCGTCCTATGCAGTGGGTTAGTTAATCTAGTTGGTGACCCCTGTCCTATGCAGTGGGTTAGTTAATCTAGTTGGTGACCCCGTCCTATGCAGTGGGTTAGTTAATCTAGTTGGTGACCCCGTCCTATGCAGTGGGTTAGTTAATCTAGTTGGTGACCCCTGTCCTATGCAGTGGGTTAGTTAATCTAGTTGGTGACCCCTGTCCTACTCAGTGGGTTAGTTAATCTAGTTGGTGACCCCTGTCCTATGCAGTGGGTTAGTTAATCTAGTTGGTGACCCCGTCCTATGCAGTGGGTTAGTTAATCTAGTTGGTGACCCCGTCCTATGCAGTGGGTTAGTTAATCTAGTTGGTGACCCCTGTCCTATGCAGTGGGTTAGTTAATCTAGTTGGTGACCCCGTCCTATGCAGTGGGTTAGTTAATCTAGTTGGTGACCCCGCCCTATGCAGTGGGTTAGTTAATCTAGTTGGTGACCCCGTCCTATGCAGTGGGTTAGTTAATCTAGTTGGTGACCCCGCCCTACGCAGTGGGTTAGTTAATCTAGTTGGTGACCCCGTCCTATGCAGTGGGTTAGTTAATCTAGTTGGTGACCCCCGCCCTATGCAGTGGGTTAGTTAATCTAGTTGGTGACCCCGTCCTATGCAGTGGGTTAGTTAATCTAGTTGGTGACCCCTGTCCTATGCAGTGGGTTAGTTAATCTAGTTGGTGACCCCGTCCTATGCAGTGGGTTAGTTAATCTAGTTGGTGACCCCGCCCTATGCAGTGGGTTAGTTAATCTAGTTGGTGACCCCGCCCTATGCAGTGGGTTAGTTAATCTAGTTGGTGACCCCTGTCCTACTCAGTGGGTTAGTTAATCTAGTTGGTGACCCCTGTCCTATGCAGTGGGTTAGTTAATCTAGTTGGTGACCCCTGTCCTATGCAGTGGGTTAGTTAATCTAGTTGGTGACCCCGTCCTATGCAGTGGGTTAGTTAATCTAGTTGGTGACCCCTGTCCTATGCAGTGGGTTAGTTAATCTAGTTGGTGACCCCTGTCCTATGCAGTGGGTTAGTTAATCTAGTTGGTGACCCCTGTCCTATGCAGTGGGTTAGTTAATCTAGTTGGTGACCCCGCCCTATGCAGTGGGTTAGTTAATCTAGTTGGTGACCCCTGTCCTATGCAGTGGGTTAGTTAATCTAGTTGGTGACCCCGCCCTATGCAGTGGGTTAGTTAATCTAGTTGGTGACCCCTGTCCTATGCAGTGGGTTAGTTAATCTAGTTGGTGACCCCGCCCTATGCAGTGGGTTAGTTAATCTAGTTGGTGACCCCGCCCTATGCAGTGGGTTAGTTAATCTAGTTGGTGACCCCTGTCCTACTCAGTGGGTTAGTTAATCTAGTTGGTGACCCCGCCCTATGCAGTGGGTTAGTTAATCTAGTTGGTGACCCTGTCCTATGCATTGGGTTAGTTAATCTAGTTGGTGACCCTGTCCTATGCAGTGGGTTAGTTAATCTAGTTGGTGACCCCGCCCTATGCAGTGGGTTAGTTAATCTAGTTGGTGACCCCGCCCTATGCAGTGGGTTAGTTAATCTAGTTGGTGACCCCGCCCTATGCAGTGGGTTAGTTAATCTAGTTGGTGTCCCCTGTCCTATGCAGTGGGTTAGTTAATCTAGTTGGTGACCCCGTCCTATGCAGTGGGTTAGTTAATCTAGTTGGTGACCCCGTCCTATGCAGTGGGTTAGTTAATCTAGTTGGTGACCCCTGTCCTATGCAGTGGGTTAGTTAATCTAGTTGGTGATGCCTGTCCTATGCAGTGGGTTAGTTAATCTAGTTGGTGACCCCTGTCCTATGCAGTGGGTTAGTTAATCTAGTTGGTGATGCCTGTCCTATGCAGTGGGTTAGTTAATCTAGTTGGTGACCCCTTTCCTACTCAGTGGGTTAGTTAATCTAGTTGGTGTCCCCTGTCCTATGCATTGGGTTAGTTAATCTAGTTGGTGACCCCGCCCTATGCAGTGGGTTAGTTAATCTAGTTGGTGTCCCCTGTCCTATGCATTGGGTTAGTTAATCTAGTTGGTGACCCCTGTCCTACTCAGTGGGTTAGTTAATCTAGTTGGTGATGCCTGCCCTACACAGTGGGTTAGTTAATCTAGTTGGTGACCCCGCCCTATGCAGTGGGTTAGTTAATCTAGTTGGTGACCCCTGTCCTATGCAGTGGGTTAGTTAATCTAGTTGGTGACCCCACCCTACACAGTGGGTTAGTTAATCTAGTTGGTGACCCCTGTCCTATGCAGTGGGTTAGTTAATCTAGTTGGTGACCCCACCCTACACAGTGGGTTAGTTAATCTAGTTGGTGTCCCCTGTCCTATGCAGTGGGTTAGTTAATCTAGTTGGTGACCCCGTCCTATGCAGTGGGTTAGTTAATCTAGTTGGTGACCCCTGCCCTATGCAGTGGGTTAGTTAATCTAGTTGGTGTCCCCTGTCCTATGCAGTGGGTTAGTTAATCTAGTTGGTGACCCCTGCCCTATGCAGTGGGTTAGTTAATCTAGTTGGTGACCCCTGTCCTATGCAGTGGGTTAGTTAATCTAGTTGGTGACCCCTGTCCTATGCAGTGGGTTAGTTAATCTAGTTGGTGACCCCTGTCCTATGCAGTGGGTTAGTTAATCTAGTTGGTGACCCCTGTCCTATGCAGTGGGTTAGTTAATCTAGTTGGTGACCCCTGTCCTATGCAGTGGGTTAGTTAATCTAGTTGGTGTCCCCTGTCCTACTCAGTGGGTTAGTTAATCTAGTTGGTGACCCCTGTCCTACTCAGTGGGTTAGTTAATCTAGATGGTGACCCCTGTCCTATGCAGTGGGTTAGTTAATCTAGTTGGTGACCCCTGTCCTACTCAGTGGGTTAGTTAATCTAGTTGGTGACCCCGCCCTATGCAGTGGGTTAGTTAATCTAGTTGGTGACCCCTGTCCTATGCAGTGGGTTAGTTAATCTAGTTGGTGTCCCCTGTCCTATGCATTGGGTTAGTTAATCTAGTTGGTGACCCCGTCCTATGCAGTGGGTTAGTTAATCTAGTTGGTGACCCCTGCCCTACACAGTGGGTTAGTTAATCTAGTTGGTGACCCCGTCCTACACAGTGGGTTAGTTAATCTAGTTGGTGACCCCGTCCTATGCAGTGGGTTAGTTAATCTAGTTGGTGACCCCGTCCTATGCAGTGGGTTAGTTAATCTAGTTGGTGACCCCTGTCCTATGCAGTGGGTTAGTTAATCTAGTTGGTGACCCCGTCCTATGCAGTGGGTTAGTTAATCTAGTTGGTGACCCTGTCCTATGCAGTGGGTTAGTTAATCTAGTTGGTGACCCCTGTCCTATGCAGTGGGTTAGTTAATCTAGTTGGTGACCCCGCCCTATGCAGTGGGTTAGTTAATCTAGTTGGTGTCCCCTGTCCTATGCAGTGGGTTAGTTAATCTAGTTGGTGACCCCTGTCCTATGCAGTGGGTTAGTTAATCTAGTTGGTGACCCCGCCCTACTCAGTGGGTTAGTTAATCTAGTTGGTGACCCCGCCCTATGCAGTGGGTTAGTTAATCTAGTTGGTGACCCCGCCCTATGCAGTGGGTTAGTTAATCTAGATGGTGACCCCACCCTACACAGTGGGTTAGTTAATCTAGTTGGTGACCCCGCCCTATGCAGTGGGTTAGTTAATCTAGTTGGTGACCCCACCCTACACAGTGGGTTAGTTAATCTAGTTGGTGACCCTGTCCTATGCAGTGGGTTAGTTAATCTAGTTGGTGACCCCGCCCTATGCAGTGGGTTAGTTAATCTAGTTGGTGACCCCGCCCTATGCAGTGGGTTAGTTAATCTAGTTGGTGACCCCACCCTACACAGTGGGTTAGTTAATCTAGTTGGTGACCCCTGTCCTATGCAGTGGGTTAGTTAATCTAGTTGGTGTCCCCTGTCCTATGCAGTGGGTTAGTTAATCTAGTTGGTGACCCCGCCCTATGCAGTGGGTTAGTTAATCTAGTTGGTGACCCCGCCCTATGCAGTGGGTTAGTTAATCTAGTTGGTGACCCCTGCCCTATGCAGTGGGTTAGTTAATCTAGTTGGTGACCCCTGTCCTATGCAGTGGGTTAGTTAATCTAGTTGGTGACCCCGCCCTATGCAGTGGGTTAGTTAATCTAGTTGGTGACCCCGTCCTATGCAGTGGGTTAGTTAATCTAGTTGGTGACCCCGCCCTATGCAGTGGGTTAGTTAATCTAGTTGGTGACCCCGTCCTATGCAGTGGGTTAGTTAATCTAGTTGGTGACCCCGTCCTATGCAGTGGGTTAGTTAATCTAGTTGGTGACCCCGCCCTATGCAGTGGGTTAGTTAATCTAGTTGGTGACCCCTGTCCTATGCAGTGGGTTAGTTAATCTAGTTGGTGACCCCTGTCCTATGCAGTGGGTTAGTTAATCTAGTTGGTGACCCCTGTCCTATGCAGTGGGTTAGTTAATCTAGTTGGTGACCCCACCCTACACAGTGGGTTAGTTAATCTAGTTGGTGACCCCGCCCTATGCAGTGGGTTAGTTAATCTAGTTGGTGACCCCGCCCTATGCAGTGGGTTAGTTAATCTAGTTGGTGACCCCGCCCTATGCAGTGGGTTAGTTAATCTAGATGGTGACCCCTGTCCTATGCAGTGGGTTAGTTAATCTAGTTGGTGACCCCGCCCTATGCAGTGGGTTAGTTAATCTAGATGGTGACCCCTGTCCTATGCAGTGGGTTAGTTAATCTAGTTGGTGACCCCTGTCCTACTCAGTGGGTTAGTTAATCTAGTTGGTGACCCCGCCCTATGCAGTGGGTTAGTTAATCTAGTTGGTGACCCCTGTCCTATGCAGTGGGTTAGTTAATCTAGTTGGTGACCCCGCCCTATGCAGTGGGATAGTTAATCTAGTTGGTGACCCCTGCCCTATGCAGTGGGTTAGTTAATCTAGTTGGTGAGCCCGCCCTATGCAGTGGGTTAGTTAATCTAGTTGGTGACCCCTGTCCTATGCAGTGGGTTAGTTAATCTAGATGGTGACCCCTGTCCTATGCAGTGGGTTAGTTAATCTAGATGGTGACCCCTGTCCTATGCAGTGGGTTAGTTAATCTAGTTGGTGACCCCTGTCCTATGCAGTGGGTTAGTTAATCTAGTTGGTGACCCCTGTCCTATGCAGTGGGTTAGTTAATCTAGTTGGTGACCCCTGCCCTATGCAGTGGGTTAGTTAATCTAGTTGGTGACCCCGCCCTATGCAGTGGGTTAGTTAATCTAGTTGGTGACCCCTGTCCTATGCAGTGGGTTAGTTAATCTAGTTGGTGACCCCGTCCTATGCAGTGGGTTAGTTAATCTAGTTGGTGACCCCTGTCCTATGCAGTGGGTTAGTTAATCTAGTTGGTGACCCCTGTCCTATGCAGTGGGTTAGTTAATCTAGTTGGTGACCCCTGTCCTATGCAGTGGGTTAGTTAATCTAGTTGGTGACCCCTGTCCTATGCAGTGGGTTAGTTAATCTAGTTGGTGACCCCGCCCTATGCAGTGGGTTAGTTAATCTAGTTGGTGACCCCGCCCTATGCAGTGGGTTAGTTAATCTAGTTGGTGACCCCGCCCTATGCAGTGGGTTAGTTAATCTAGTTGGTGACCCCTGTCCTACGCAGTGGGTTAGTTAATCTAGTTGGTGACCCCGTCCTATGCAGTGGGTTAGTTAATCTAGTTGGTGACCCCGTCCTACTCAGTGGGTTAGTTAATCTAGTTGGTGACCCCTGTCCTATGCAGTGGGTTAGTTAATCTAGTTGGTGACCCCTGTCCTATGCAGTGGGTTAGTTAATCTAGTTGGTGACCCCGTCCTATGCAGTGGGTTAGTTAATCTAGTTGGTGACCCCTGTCCTATGCAGTGGGTTAGTTAATCTAGTTGGTGACCCCTGTCCTATGCAGTGGGTTAGTTAATCTAGTTGGTGACCCCGTCCTATGCAGTGGGTTAGTTAATCTAGTTGGTGACCCCACCCTACACAGTGGGTTAGTTAATCTAGTTGGTGTCCTACTCAGCGTATGTGAATTGACACTATAATCTCGCACGTGAAGTTCGACTCCGTTTTGGGATTTCAGTTTTAATCATTTATATAAAGTTTTTACAGTGATACTGTTCCATGTGCCACCCTGTTCCATGTGCCACCCTGTTCCATGTGCCACCCTGTTCCATGTGCCACCCTGTTCCATGTGCCACCGCGAGGGGTACTTGATGAAATTGGCAAGACCACAAACACATCTTGGATCAGGCTATTGTCTAAGGACAAGACAGATTGATTTCCTAATTAGATATTGTTCTCCCAATTTCCCAAAGAGACTGAACAATTCCCTCTTTTTATATTGCAGGTGTCAGTGACAATGTTTTGGTTGGCAAAGAAACTCACTTCTCCGGTACCTGTAAGAAGGATCTAGGCTGGTAAGTCAGAGCGTGTGTCTGTTAGCGTATGTCTGTTAGCGTATGTCTGTTAGCGTATGTCTGTTAGCGTATGTCTGTTAGCGTATGTCTGTTAGCGTATGTCTGTTAGCGTATGTCTGTTAGCGTATGTCTGTTAGCGTATGTCTGTTAGCGTGTGTCTGTTAGCGTGTGTCTGTTAGCGTGTGTCTGTTAGCGTGTGTCTGTTAGCGTGTGTCTGTTAGCGTGTGTCTGTTAGCGTGTGTCTGTTAGCGTGTGTCTGTTAGCGTGTGTCTGTTAGCGTATTGTCTAGCTAGCTGCTAATAACCTCTGCCAAATTCCTCAATGTTTACCTTCGTCATAGACAGAATGTTCTTATTAAATCAAATCTAATATTAACCCAGAAGTAAAATATTGCGTAATTTGGTCAGCTGTGTGATTTCCCCCTGACCTGTCGTGTGATATTCGCCCCCTGACCTGTCGTGTGATATTCCCCCTGACCTGTCGTGTGATATTCCCCCTGACCTGTCGTGGTGATATTCCCCCTGACCTGTCGTGTGATATTCCCCCCTGACCTGTCGTGTGATATTCCCCCCTGACCTGTCGTGTGATATTCCCCCTGACCTGTCGTGTGATATTCCCCCCTGACCTGTCGTGTGATATTCCCCCCTGACCTGTCGTGTGATATTCCACCCCCCTGACCTGTCGTGTGATATTCCCACCCCCTGACCTGTCGTGTGATATTCCCACCCCCTGACCTGTCGTGTGATATTCCCACCCCCTGACCTGTCGTGTGATATTCCCACCCCCTGACCTGTCGTGTGATATTCCCCCCCCCTGACCTGTCGTGTGATATTCCCCCCCCCCTGACCTGTCGTGTGATATTCCCCCCTGACCTGTCGTGTGATATATATCCTCCTGTTACAGCCTGAAAGTCCACCTGACCTGCCGTGGCTGCAGCTCTCTGCTTGGCATGGTCTACATCTCTACACCCAGGAAACTGGACCACATGAGGTCTCTGTTCTGCCTCAATGTGACTGCCATAGAGAGGTGAGCCATGTGGTGGGGGGACTTAAACCAGTGACTGATATAGTTGTAGTAGTTATCGTGGGGGGAATTTAAACATTGACTGTTAAATATTGGTGATTTTCACAATGTTTATGCAGCGCGTGTTGTCCTGTTTTCATGGCATCTTGCTGCTCTGATTTGGTATTTCAACTAACAGAAATGGGAGGTTATCAATTTTTTTTTTTATTGTTCATATTCTTTGTAGATCTGTGCGGAAATATTTATCTCTGAGTGTGGTCTGGTCTCTCTCACACCGGGACACCATCACACAGCATCTCTGACACTCAAGATGACAAATCATGTTGCCAGTAGTAACAGCCCCGCTAAAATATTTTTTAGATTGATTTACGAGATAATAGTTTGTCTGTTCTGTTGGCTTTAAAAAGTCATTTGTATTGATGTAAAATCATTCTGCGGTCCGTGCAGCTATGTCCTGGGGTCGTCCAGTCAGCAGGTGGCAGCAGTGAGCCCCAAGCAGCAGCCGGTCACTCTGGAGTACAGACAGGCTGTAGAGCGACAACTGGATGAGGTAACCCTCTGGACTGTGAAGCTTCCCGTTAGTTCACTACTGTTGATCAGGGCTCTGTCATGTGTGTTTGAAGAAGGTATTACTTGCAATGATCTTGTGGGAGTGGATTGGTTAAGACACACCCACATTAAACCACGCCTCTCTCAAAACACCCACCCACATCAAACCACGCCTCCCTCAAAACACCCACCCACATCAAACCACGCCTCGCTCAAAACACCCACCCACATCAAACCACGCCTCCCTCAAAACACCCACCCACATCAAACCTCGCCTCCCTCAAAACACCCACCCACACACATCAAACCACACCTCCCAACACCCACACACATCAAACCACACCTCCCAACACCCACACACATCAAACCACACCTCTCAACACCCACACATCAAACCACGCCTCTGAACACCCACACATCAAACCACGCCTCCCAACACCCACACACATCAAACCACGCCTCCCAACACCCACACATCAAACCACGCCTCTCAACACCCACACATCAAACCACGCCTCCCAACACCCACACACATCAAACCACGCCTCCCCAACACCCACACACATCAAACCACGCCTCCCAACACCCACACACATCAAACCACGCCTCCCAACACCCACACACATCAAACCACGCCTCCCCAACACCCACACACATCAAACCACGCCTCCCCAACACCCACACGCATCAAACCACGCCTCCCAACACCCACACGCATCAAACCACGCCTCCCAACACCCACACACATAATAATAATATAATATATGCCATTTAGCAGACGCTTTTATCCAAAGCGACTTACAGTCATGTGTGCATACATTCTACGTATGGGTGGTCCCGGGAATCGAACCCACTACCCTGGCGTTACAAGCGCCATGCTCTACCAACTGAGCTACAGAAGGACCACATCAAAACCACGCCTCCCAACACCCACACACATCAAAACCACGCTCCCAACACCCACACACATCAAAACCACGCCTCCCAACACCCACACACATCAAACCACGCCTCCCAACACCCACACGCATCAAACCACGCCTCCCAACACCCACACGCATCAAACCACGCCTCCCAACACCCACACGCATCAAACCACGCCTCCCAACACCCACACGCATCAAACCACGCCTCCCAACACCCACACGCATCAAACCACGCCTCCCAACACCCACACGCATCAAACCACGCCTCCCAACACCCACACGCATCAAACCACGCCTCCCAACACCCACACGCATCAAACCACGCCTCCCAACACCCACACGCATCAAACCACGCCTCCCAACACCCACACGCATCAAACCACGCCTCCCAACACCCACACACATCAAACCACGCCTCCCAACACCCACACACATCAAAACCACGCCTCCCAACACCCACACACATCAAAACCACGCCTCCCAACACCCACACACATCAAAACCACGCCTCCCAACACCCACACACATCAAAACCACGCCTCCCAACACCCACACACATCAAAACCACGCCTCCCAACACCCACACACATCAAAACCACGCCTCCCAACACCCACACACATCAAACCACGCCTCCCAACACCCACACACATCAAACCACGCCTCCCAACACCCACACACATCAAACCACGCCTCCCAACACCCACACACATCAAACCACGCCTCCCAACACCCACACACATCAAACCACGCCTCCCAACACCCACACACATCAAACCACGCCTCCCAACACCCACACACATCAAACCACGCCTCCCAACACCCACACGCATCAAACCACGCCTCCCAACACCCAGACATATCAAACCACGCCTCCCAACACCCACACACATTAAACCACGCCTCCCAACACCCAGACACATTAAACCACACCTCCCCAACACCCACACACATTAAACTACCCCTCTTTACTAAAGTAATTTCATGCCATACATTTATATTGAAGTGAAACTTCCCATTGATGAGAACATGTTGTCCGGTGGACATCTGGTCTGGTGGAGAGACATGCCAAACTGGGTCTTCGTTAGCCAATAGAGAGAGACCCGGGACGGGACATTGGCCTTCTGGTTCGTAGATTAAGCTGAATAACCAATCATCTCCCACAGCAACTTCCTCCTAACCTTCCCTGTGCCTCGCAGTCGTGTGATTCGCCAAAAAAATAAAATGACAAGTACTTTACTCAGTGTCAGTCCTATAGATCCCAGGCTTATAGGATGGAGACGAGGTTATTGACAAGCCAATCGTAGACACGAGGTTGATAGAGGAGTTGGCATGATGGCACACTGGTTCTCAGGCTTGTTCTTTGTCTGCTTAATACCTGTGTTTCTCTTGGAGAAAAACGCACACTAGATGGTGGTGTTGCTCAGGAACAGCAGTCAGACACTCCTCGATACTGTACCAGCAGGAACAATAGAATGTCTGTTTATTTATTTCTGTGTGTGTGGGGGGGAGGAGGTCTGACTTAAGGTGTCCGCATGCTTCCCAGCTGAAACAGTTCGTCAGCGCTTGTGCATATATTATGACGTTTTGGGCTCTGGCCGGGGCTACGGGCTCTGGCCGGGGCGACATTTTTTTTCTTCTGGAGGCAAACTGAAGGTCGGAAACCGACGCCCCTTCGTCAGTGATTGGTCAACAGTGGGGATTCTTCAATCAAGTCTTTGCATGAAAACAAGTTCTCTCGTTGAACTCTTTCAAAGAAAAATACTTCACCAGTCGTCTTAGTTCGATGTCAAATTGTGTCACCTAAGATCTCTTCAGCAAAAATGTAAATTAATGGCCGATTTTTCTCGAGTTACAAGATCTTGGATTAATTCTATTTTGAAGAAGTGTATACCGACTACGCCGACTCAAAATGGACAAACTACTATTGCCGCTTTTTCAAGCGACGGTGTTTTAATGCGAACAAACTCGTTAGACTCGACGCCAGCTGAACTCTGACCTGCTCAGACACTTGTTTCTTAATGTATTCTGTCTGAGAGGCAGAGACCATATTTGGGTTTCCTTTACTCAGACACTTGTTTCTTAATGTATTCTGTCTGAGGCAGAGAGACCATGTTTGGGTTTTCCACCTTGTAAATTTACCGACCTCATCCTCTCCTTCCCTCCCTCTCTCCCTCTGTTCTCTATCCCCATCTGTCTCTCCTCCTCCTCCTCTGTCCCCCCTCCCTCCCTTCTCTACTCTCTTCCTCCTCCCTCTCCTCTGTCCCTCCCTCCTTCCTCTCTTCTCCCTCCTCCCTTCTCTCATCTCCCTCCCCTCTTTCCCCCCTCTCTAGATTAAGGCGGTGACTCTGTCTATGGGGCAGAGGTTGTTGGTGCTGGAGGGTGACCAGCAGAGTAAAAGTCATATGTGATGATGCATCTTGACAGTGATGGACCACACTACGTCATGGGGTCTCACATACACACAGTACTAAGTAACTCAACCCTCCCTCCCCATTTCTACCTAAATCCCACTTTGCCCTCTACCCCCCTCCTTTGTTAGTTCTGATGGGGAACAAAGAGCCACAACCTGTTTGTTCCACAAGGTTTAATCACATCTATCACAATAAATGGCACCCTATTCCCTATATAGTGCACTACTTTAGACCAGAGCCCTATCGAACCCTATTCCCTATATAGTGCACTACTTTAGACCAGAGCCCTATAGAACCCTATTCCCTATATAGTGCACTACTTTTGACCAGAGCCCTATAGAACCCTATTCCCTATATAGTGCACTACTTTTGACCAGAGCCCTATAGAACCCTATTCCCTATATAGTGCACTACTTTTGACCAGAGTCCTATAGAACCCTATTCCCTATATAGTGCACTACTTTTGACCAGAGCCCTATGGAACCCTATTTCCTATATAGTGCACTACTTTAGACCAGAGCCCTATGGAACCCTATTCCCTATATAGTGCACTACTTTAGACCAGAGCCCTATTGGGTTAATTATTGAAGTAGGGTGCCATTTGTGATGAAACTATTGTTCCCTCCAAGCGGTTTGTGGTTTATGTCAAGTTGAGACTGTTCTGTGTGTTAGAACTCATAGTTTGGATACTGTTAACTGTTTTCTGTGTGTTAGAACTCATAGTTTGGATACTGTTAACTGTTTTCTGTGTTAGAACTCATAGTTTGGATACTGTTAAGTGTCAAGGATCATGTGACTCTAAACAAAGCATTCATAAATAGAAACATGTCCTGTTATCTTAAAGATATGCTTCCATTCTCTTTGTCTATGATGGAATTGTATTCAATATGACGGTTTCCAGGACGCAGATTTAATCTAGTCCTGGAATTAAAAGCATTTTCTGTTTCTGTTAAGTCCTTGACTGAGTTTAGTCTGTTTGAGAAACTGCCCCAACATGTTGAACCTAATTCCATCATAAATAGCTGGCTAACTCCTTGATCCTGCTTTGTAGTTTCCCCTACTGGACTAGGCTTGTGTCTGGGGGAAACCAGGCCTTTATATCCCCTACTGGACTAGGCTTGTGTCTGGGGGAAACCAGGCCTTTATATCCCCTACTGGACTAGGCTTGTGTCTGGGGGAAACCAGGCCTTCATATCCCCTACTGGACTAGGCTTGTGTCTGGGGGAAACCAGGCCTTCATATCCCTACTGGACTAGGCTTGTGTCTGGGGGGAACCAGGCCTTTATATCCCCTACTGGACTAGGCTTGTGTCTGGGGGAAACCAGGCCTTCATATCCCCTACTGGACTAGGCTTGTGTCTGGGGGGAACCAGGCCTTTATATCCCCTACTGGACTAGGCTTGTGTCTGGGGGGAACCAGGCCTTTATATCCCTACTGGACTAGGCTTGTGTCTGGGGGAAACCAGGCCTTTATATCCCTACTGGACTAGGCTTGTGTCTGGGGGAAACCAGGCCTTCATATCCCTACTGGACTAGGCTTGTGTCTGGGGAAACCAGGCCTTCATATCCCCTACTGGACTAGGCTTGTGTCTGGGGGAAACCAGGCCTTCATATCCCTACTGGACTAGGCTTGTGTCTGGGGGAAACCAGGCCTTTATATCCCCTACTGGACTAGGCTTGTGTCTGGGGGAAACCAGGCCTTTATATCCCCTACTGGACTAGGCTTGTGTCTGGGGGAACCAGGCCTTTATATCCCCTACTGGACTAGGCTTGTGTCTGGGGGGAACCAGGCCTTTATATCCCCTACTGGACTAGGCTTGTGTCTGGGGGAAACCAGGCCTTTATATCCCCTACTGGACTAGGCTTGTGTCTGGGGGAACCAGGCCTTTATATCCCCTACTGGACTAGGCTTGTGTCTGGGGAAACCAGGCCTTTATATCCCCTACTGGACTAGGCTTGTGTCTGGGGGAAACCAGGCCTTTATCCCCTACTGGACTAGGCTTGTGTCTGAGGGAAACCAGGCCTTCATATCCCCTACTGGACTAGGCTTGTGTCTGGGGGAAACCAGGCCTTCATATCCCTACTGGACTAGGCTTGTGTCTGGGGGAAACCAGGCCTTCATATCCCTACTGGACTAGGCTTGTGTCTGGGGGAAACCAGGCCTTCATATCCCTACTGGACTAGGCTTGTGTCTGGGGGAAACCAGGCCTTCATATCCCTACTGGACTAGGCTTGTGTCTGGGGGAAACCAGGCCTTTATATCCCCTACTGGACTAGGCTTGTGTCTGGGGGAAACCAGGCCTTCATATCCCCTACTGGACTAGGCTTGTGTCTGGGGGAAACCAGGCCTTCATATCCCTACTGGACTAGGCTTGTGTCTGGGGGAAACCAGGCCTTCATATCCCTACTGGACTAGGCTTGTGTCTGGGGGAAACCAGGCCTTCATATCCCTACTGGACTAGGCTTGTGTCTGGGGGAAACCAGGCCTTTATATCCCCTACTGGACTAGGCTTGTGTCTGGGGGAAACCAGGCCTTTATATCCCCTACTGGACTAGGCTTGTGTCTGGGGGAAACCAGGCCTTCATATCCCTACTGGACTAGGCTTGTGTCTGGGGGAAACCAGGCCTTCATATCCCCTACTGGACTAGGCTTGTGTCTGGGGGAAACCAGGCCTTTATATCCCCTACTGGACTAGGCTTGTGTCTGGGGGAAACCAGGCCTTTATATCCCCTACTGGACTAGGCTTGTGTCTGGGGGAAACCAGGCCTTCATATCCCTACTGGACTAGGCTTGTGTCTGGGGGGAACCGGGCCTTTATATCCCCTACTGGACTAGGCTTGTGTCTGGGGGAAACCAGGCCTTTATATCCCCTACTGGACTAGGCTTGTGTCTGGGGGAACCAGACCTTCAATTCAGACATCATTCAAGCTATTATTTTCCACTTTTATCAGTTCTTTGTTGTTCAAAGTGATTTATATCAATAAAGTGTCTGGTGTTGTTTGCATGTTTGCTCTCTGTTTACCAACAACAGTCTAATGTGCCTCCCTACACAACAGCCCTTGGAGCTGACCTCCCCCATCACCCTCCCCTCATGTTCCCTCCCCCACCACGCGGTTTCAGTGTGCTGCCATAACAACCGCTAGGTTCTAGAGGATGACGTGGTGGTCCAACCAGCTGTATCTGCCCGTATCCAGGGGCAGGTTGCTATGGTAATAAAAAGGGGAGCGCGTGCTGTGTTTTGCTGAGCGCCTGTTACCATCTCACCAACGATTTCCAAGGTGAAAAATAGCCAGCCAGCTTGCTGGCCTGTAAGACAACACACTCTCAGGGTGTAGGGGAGGAGTCTGGTCTGTCTCACCAAGCTTGACGGGCCTAATCCCTGTGGGTGTGTGAGATGGTGTTTTTAACCCCCCCCCTGACTCCCCTTTCCATTCCTCAGGCTCTCATCACTCTATCGCCGGGTAAAAACACAACAACATTATCTGTCTGGCCGCGTGGTCTTTGTTCCCAGCAGGAGGTCTCTGTTTCTGTTCCCCCAGTAGAGGCTGAGTTGTCTGGGTACAGGCCACCTGGTGGAGAGGCCAGCTGGTGGAGAGGGGTGCTGGTTGAGAGGCCAGCTGGTGGAGAGGGCTGTTTCTGCTCCCCCAGTAGAGGCTGAGCTGTCTGGGTACAGGCCAGCTGGGGGCAGGGGAGCTGGTGGAGAGGCCAGCTGGGGAGAGAGCTGTTTCTGCTCCCCCAGTAGAGGCTGAGCTGTCTGGGTACAGGCCAGCTGGGGGCAGGGGAGCTGGTGGAGAGGCCAGCTGGTGGAGAGGCCAGCTGGGGACAGGCCAGCTGGGGGCAGGGGAGCTGGTGGAGAGGCCAGCTGGGGGCAGGGGAGCTGGTGGAGAGGCCAGCTGGGGGTAGGGGAGCTGGTGGAGAGGCCAGCTGGGGGCAGGGGAGCTGGTGGAGAGGCCAGCTGGGGGCAGGGGAGCTGGTGGAGAGGCCAGCTGGGGGCAGGGGAGCTGGTGGAGGTACCTGGATGTGATCTGTTACGACCTCATACGGCATTAGGGAGGATTGTCTTGACTCCCTGGTTGGTTATTTTGTTTGTTTTGATACATTGAATGGTAATATTGTGAAACTGTTTAAACCATTTTAATTTTTGTACCTCCTGTTTCAGGAAGTGATGTCAATGAGTACTGCCTATATATATATGTATATATATGTATATGTATGTGTGTGTGTGTATATATTACACACACAACCCCACCTGGGATATGGATGCCTGATGAAGACGTAAGGGTCAAAACGTTGTTAATAAATATCACCTGGGAGCACGAACAGTGGCGTTTTCCTGTTTTGTTTGTCATGATTTGAGGACCCATTAATCTGTGTGAGAGACACACGTCAACAGCAACCTAAAGGAAAATCCCCCTTGCGTTATCATTAACAGCAGACTCATATATTTCCTCAGTGAAAACAATGTACTGAGCAAACGTCAAACTGGATTTTTACCAAACTGCTGTACGACCGACCACGGATTCACCCTTACACACCCTAATTGGAAAAACAAACCAAGACGAAGACAGTCTTCTCATGCTTGACTTAAAAAAAAAAACTTTTGACTCAATTTGGAATGAGGGTCTGCTATACAGATTGATGCAATGTGGTGTTTGGGAGGAGAAACACAAAATCCCATGTACACAAACAAGTGCGGTTAAAATGGTCACATTTTTTTTCCACGGGGTCGTGGGGTGAGACAGGGATTCTGCTTGAGTCCCACTCTCTTCAACATTTATATCAGTGAATTGGCGAGTCTCTCTCCCCTCCCCCTCTCTCTCCCCTCCCCCCGCCCAGAAAGTCTGCTGCACCCGTCCTCACCCTACTAGAATCTGAAGTCAAATGTCTACCTGTTAGGAATAAATGACTAAACAATATCCCCATTATAAATAGAACTGTAACTAAGTAAATGTATACTCTGTTTTATATCTGATTAATAAGGAAGGGATTGTGGAGCATGAGAATGGGGGTAATTAAATAAAATAAATACCATTCCAGCCAGGTTGGAGAGGACTGGAATTGTGGGGTTTTAAGTAAGCAAAAGGTGGGGTTTTAAGTAAGCAAAAGGGGTCGTTAACCTATGGTTGAACCGACTCAACTTAGCAACTTAGCTCTCCCACCTCTTCAAGAATACCTAGGATAGGGTAAGTAATCCTTCTCACCCCCCTCCCTAAAAGATTTAGATGCACTATTGTAAAGTGGCTGTTCCACTGGATGTCTTAAGGTGTATGCACCAATTTGTAGTCGCTCTGGATAAGAGTGTCTGCTAAATGACTTAAATGTAAATGTTAAATGTTTAGATCAGTCAAAAATGTTCGCTGCTCTGGCCCCCAATGGTGGAACAAACTCCCTCACGACGCCAGGACAGCGGAGTCAATCACCACCTTCCGGAGACACCTGAAACCCCACCTCTTTAAGGAATACCTAGGATAGGATAAGTAATCCTTCTCACCCCCCTTTAAGATTTAGATGCACTATTGTAAAGTGACTTCTACTGGATGTCATAAGGTGAATGCACCAATTTGTAAGTCGCTCTGGATAAGAGCGTCTGCTAAATGACTTAAATGTAAATGTAGATAAGGCAGATAGTGTTTTCCATTATCTGGAACTGTCTTCTAAATAGTGATGGATGAAGGTGAAGATTCCAGAAGTTAATAGTTACGTGTGTTTCTGGAGTGAGCGAGCTAGCGGGTTGGAATGAGCTTTTCAACTTGTTGGGTCCTGGTTGATAGGAGGAAGGACGTTTATATACAAACTGTTGTTCGTGCTTACATGCAGCGCCCTCTGAGAATAAATACGATTATCTAATTTTGATAAGACTGGTCTCTGTCTATTTTATGCAAATAAGAATCTTACAAATTCTCATAAAATAGACTTAAGTGAATTCAATTAATGAAAACCTATTGGAATTATGAAATTACATGAACACTACATTTTGCTGATGATCTGGTGTTTGTCACTAACCAAGGAGGACCTACAGCAGCAGTTCAACAACGGCTCGGCCGCGAAGTGTCAGACCACAAGCTCACAGAACAAGACTGCAGAGTGATTAACTATGTTAAACTCTTTTTTTTTTTTATTTGTCCTCTGTTGTAACTCTCACTACCGAGTTCCAAACTGCCTCTGGAAGCAACGTCAGCACAATAACTGTTCATCGGGAGCTTCATGAAATGGGTTTCCATGGCCGAGCAGCCGCACACAAGCCTAAGATCACCACGCGCAATGCCAAGCATCGGTTGGAGTGGTGTAAATCTCGCCGCCATTGGAGTCTGGAGCAGTGGATACACGTTCTCTGGAGTTATGAATCACTCTTCTCCATCTGGCAGTCCGACGGACACATCTGGGTTTGGTGGATGGCAGGAGAACGCTACCTGCCCCAATGCATAGTGCCTACTGTGAAGTTTGGTGGAGGAGAAATAATAGTCTGTGGCTGTTTTTCATGGTTCAGGCCCCTAACTTCCAGTGAAGGGAAATCTTAATGCTGCAGCATATAATGACATTCCAGATGATTCTGTACTTCCAACTTTGTGGCAACAGTTTGGGGAAGGCCTGTTCCTGTTTCAGCATGACAAAGCGAGGTCCATACAGAAATGGTTTGTCGATTGGTGTGGAAGAACTTGACTGGTCTGCACAGAGCCCTAACCTCAACCCCATCGAACACCTTTGGATTTAATTGAAACCCTGACTGTGAACCAGGACTAATCGCCCAACATCAGTGACCGACCTCACTAATGCTCTTATGGCTGAATGGAAGTCCCAGCAGCAATGTTCCAACATCTAGTGGAAAGCCTTCCCAGAAGAGTGGAGGCTGTTATAGCAGCAATGTTCCATCATCTAGTGGAAAGTCTTCCCAGAAGAGTGGAGGCTGTTATAGCAGAAAAGGGGAGGGGACCAACTCCATATTAAAGCCCATGATTTTGGAATGAGATGTTCGACGAACAGGTGTCCACATACTTTTGGTCATATGGTGTATTTCCCTCAGATTACAAAGACCCACAAAGAATTTGAAACCACACCATGTTGATAAACTCCCATATCTACTGGGTGAAATACCACAGTGTGCCATCACAGCAGCAAGATTTGTGACCTGTTGCCACGAGAAAAGGGCAACCAGTGAAGAACAAACACCATTGTAAATACAACTCATATTTATGCTTATTAATTTTTGTACTTTAACTATTTGTACATCGTTACAACACTGTATATAGACATAATATGACATTTTTAAATCTATTTTATTTTGGAACTTCTGTGAGTGTAATGTTTACCGTTCATTTTTGTTTATTTCACTTTTTGTTTATCTACTTCACTTGCTTAGGCAATGTTAACATATGTTTCCCATGCCAACAAAGCCCTTTGAATTAGACATGGAGAGAAAGAGGTGTTTGGCTGGTTGAATTGCACTGTGAGATGCAATTATTGCTGTTCCCCAGCCTGCCAGTCAACACACTGACTCTCTCTCTCTCTCTCTCTCTCCAAGTCCTCAGGGACTCCTGTTGAATAATGCAGAGGTGGTGTCACAGTGAAACGAGCCGCCTCTCTTTCCATCCCTCCCATCCATTCGCCTTCTGAAGCTATGTTGCCATGGAGCTTCTGAAGCAACAGCTCCCAGGCAGCCAATCACAGCCTTTCCTGCCTGTAACACCTGGCCGATCACAGCCAGGCCCAATGCTACAGTTTCCACAGACGCTGAGCAGCCATTGGCTGAGAGAGCTGCCTTCTGATTGGTTTTCCTACTGGCGTTATTGAGGGATAGTGTCTGAGGGAGTGCCACCTGTGAGCTAACAGACCGGTTTGCTTCCCAAATGGCTCCCGAGTCACCATACGGCCCTGGTCAAAAGCAGGACTACATAGGGAATAGGGCTGTAGTATAGAGTAGTGTACTATATAGGGAATAGGGCTGTAGTATAGAGTAGTGTTTTATATAGGGCTGTAGTATAGAGTAGTGTTTTATATAGGGAATAGGGCTGTAGTATAGAGTAGTGTTTTATATAGGGAATAGGGCTGTAGTATAGAGTAGTGTTTTATATAGGGAATAGGGCTGTAGTATAGAGTAGTGTTCTATATAGGGCTGTAGTATAGAGTAGTGTTTTATATAGGGAATAGGGCTGTAGTATAAAGTAGTGTTTTATATAGGGAATAGGGCTGTAGTATAAAGTAGTGTTTTATATAGGGAATAGGGCTGTAGTATAGAGTAGTGTACTATATAGGGAATAGGGCTGTAGTATAGAGTAGTGTACTATATAGGGAATAGGGCTGTAGTATAAAGTAGTGTACTATATACGTAATAGGGCTGTAGTATAGAGTAGTGTTTTATATAGGGAATAGGGCTGTAGTATAAAGTAGTGTTTTATGTAGGGAATAGGGCTGTAGTATAAAGTAGTGTTTTATATAGGGAATAGGGCTGTAGTATAGAGTAGTGTTTTATATAGGGAATAGGGCTGTAGTATAAAGTAGTGCCCTATATAGGGAATAGGGCTGTAGTATAAAGTAGTGCCCTATATAGGGAATAGGGCTGTAGTATAAAGTAGTGCCCTATATAGGGAATAGGGCTGTAGTATAAAGTAGTGTTCTATATAGGGAATAGGGCTGTAGTATAAAGTAGTGTTTTATATAGGGAATAGGGCTGTAGTATAAAGTAGTGTTTTATATAGGGAATAGGGCTGTAGTATAGAGTAGTGTTTTATATAGGGAATAGGGCTGTAGTATAAAGTAGTGTTTTATATAGGAATAGGGCTGTAGTATAAAGTAGTACCCTATATAGGGAATAGGGCTGTAGTATAGAGTAGTGTACTATATAGGGAATAGGGCTGTAGTATAGAGTAGTGTACTATATAGGGAATAGGGCTGTAGTATAAAGTAGTACCCTATATAGGGAATAGGGCTGTAGTATAGAGTAGTGTTTTATATAGGGAATAGGGCTGTAGTATAGCGTAGTGCCCTATATAGGGCTGTAGTATAGAGTAGTGTTTTATATAGGGAATAGGGCTGTAGTATAAAGTAGTGTCCTATATAGGGAATAGGGCTGTAGTATAGAGTAGTGTTTTATATAGGGAATAGGGCTGTAGTATAAAGTAGTGTTTTATATAGGGAATAGGGCTGTAGTATAGAGTAGTGTACTATATAGGGAATAGGGCTGTAGTGTACTATATAGGGAATAGGGCTGTAGTATAAAGTAGTGTACTTTATATAGGGAATAGGGCTGTAGTATAAAGTAGTGTTTTATATAGGGAATAGGGCTGTAGTATAAAGTAGTGCCCTATATAGGGAATAGGGCTGTAGTATAAAGTAGTGCCCTATATAGGGAATAGGGCTGTAGTATAAAGTAGTGTTCTATATAGGGAATATGGCTGTAGTATAGAGTAGTGTACTATATAGGGAATAGGGCTGTAGTATAGAGTAGTGTTTTATATAGGGAATAGGGCTGTAGTATAAAGTAGTGTTTTATATAGGGAATAGGGCTTTAGTATAAAGTAGTGCCCTATATAAGGAATAGGGCTGTAGTATAAAGTAGTGTACTATATAGGGAATAGGGCTGTAGTATAAAGTAGTGCCTATATAGGGAATAGGGCTGTAGTATAAAGTAGTGCCCTATATAGGGCTGTAGTATAAAGTAGGGTTTTATATAGGGAATAGGGCTGTAGTATAAAGTAGTGTACTATATAGGGAATAGGGCTGTAGTATAAAGTAGTGCCCTATATAGGGAATAGGGCTGTAGTATAAAGTAGTGTTTTATATAGGGCTGTAGTATAAAGTAGTGTTTTATATAGGGAATAGGGCTGTAGTATAAAATAGTGTACTATATAGGGAATAGGGCTGTAGTATAGAGTAGTGTACTATATAGGGAATAGGGCTGTAGTATAAAGTAGTGTTCTATATAGGGAATATGGCTGTAGTATAGAGTAGTGTACTATATAGGGAATAGGGCTGTAGTATAGAGTAGTGTTTTATATAGGGAATAGGGCTGTAGTATAGCGTAGTGCCCTATATAGGGCTGTAGTATAGAGTAGTGTACTATATAGGGAATATGGCTGTAGTATAGAGTAGTGTTTTATATAGGGAATAGGGCTGTAGTATAAAGTAGTGTTTTATATAGGGAATAGGGCTGTAGTATAAAGTAGTGTACTATATAGGGAATAGGGCTGTAGTATAGAGTAGTGTGTTATATAGGGAATAGGGTTGTAGTATAAAGTAGTGCCCTATATAGGGAATAGGGCTGTAGTATAAAGTAGTACCCTATATAGGCCTGTAGTATAAAGTAGTGCCCTATATAGGGAATAGGGCTGTAGTATAAAGTAGTGCCCTATATAGCGGATAGGGCTGTAGTATACAGTAGTGTGTTTTTAGGGAATAGGGCTGTAGTGTAATGTAATTCCCTATATATGGCTGTAGTATAATGTAATTCCCTATATAGGGCTGTAGTATAATGTAATTCCCTATATAGGGCTGTAGTATAATGTAATTCCCTATATAGGGCTGTAGTATAATGTAATTCCCTATATAGGGCTGTAGTATAATGTAATTCCCTATATAGGGCTGTAGTATAATGTAATTCCCTATATAGGGCTGTAGTATAATGTAATTCCCTATATAGGGCTGTAGTATAATGTAGGGTTTTATATAGGGAATATATCACACTATATTGGGCTGTAGTATAATGTAATTCCCTATATAGGGCTGTAGTGTAATGTAATTCCCTATATAGGGCTGTAGTATAATGTAATTCCCTATATAGGGCTGTAGTATAATGTAATTCCCTATATAGGGCTGTAGTATAATGTAATTCCCTATATAGGGCTGTAGTATAATGTAATTCCCTATATAGGGCTGTAGTACAATGTAATTCCCTATATAGGGAATAGGGCTGTAGTATCTACTGCTGTACATATCATTCTAGTATTTCTAGTGTAAATTAATCTGGTGTAGATACTCATAGATTGCATCTGTTTTGCTGTTTAGGTTGTTTATCGGTTTAATAATTTGTGTATTTTGTTTGACATTTTACTTAATTGTTACAGCTAGTAACAAACATTATGCTGCACTGTGTGTACGCTAAATTTTGATCATATTTTGATTTATTGACTAGTTCATGAGGAGTGTCTGCCCCTATCCTCTCTCTGCGTTTGCAAGAGTGTCAGCGTACAGTAAATTGATCGTCTTCTTTTCTCAGACACAAAGGCAGTTCCAGACCCTATGCCACCACCCTGCGTAGTGTGTGTGTGTGTGTGTGTGTGTGTGTGTGTGTGTGAGAGAGGGGGGAGATGGGCAGAGAGAGGGAGAAAGATGGACGGAGAGGCAGACAGAGAGAGCAAGAGGCTGGCGGAAACATAGGGAGTGAAAGAGCGGGAGGGGTAGAGGGAGAAGGAGACAGCCAGGGAGGGGTAGAGGGAGAAGGAGACAGCCAGGGAGGGGTAGAGGGAGGAGGAGACAGCCAGGGAGGGGTAGAGGGAGGAGGAGACAGCCAGGGAGGGGTAGAGGGAGGAGGAGACAGCCAGGGAGGGGTAGAGGGAGGAGGAGACAGCCAGGGAGGGGTAGAGGGAGGAGGAGACAGCCAGGGAGGGGTAGAGGGAGGAGGAGACAGCCAGGGAGGGGTAGAGGGAGGAGGAGACAGCCAGGGAGGGGTAGAGGGAGGAGGAGACAGCCAGGGAGGGGTAGAGGGAGGAGGAGACAGCCAGGGAGGGGTAGAGGGAGGAGGAGACAGCCAGGGAGGGGGAGTAGAGGGAGGAGGAGACAGCCAGGGAGGGGTAGAGGGAGGAGGAGACAGCCAGGGAGGGGTAGAGGGAGGAGGAGACAGCCAGGGAGGGGTAGAGGGAGGAGGAGACAGCCAGGGAGGGGAAGAGGGAGGAGACAGCCAGGGAGGGGTAGAGGGAGGAGGAGACAGCCAGGGAGGGGTAGAGGGAGGAGGAGACAGCCAGGGAGGGGTAGAGGGAGAAGGAGACAGCCAGGGAGGGGTAGAGGGAGGAGGAGACAGCCAGGGAGGGGTAGAGGGAGGAGGAGACAGCCAGGGAGGGGATAGAGGAGGAGGAGACAGCCAGGGAGGGGTAGAGGGAGGAGGAGACAGCCAGGGAGGGGTAGAGGGAGGAGGAGAGACAGCCAGGGAGGGTAGAGGGGAGGAGGAGACAGCCAGGGAGGGGAGAGGAGGAGGAGACAGCCAGGGAGGGGTAGAGGGAGGAGGAGGAGACAGCCAGGGAGGGGTAGAGGAGGAGGAGGAGACAGCCAGGGAGGGGTAGAGGGAGGAGGAGGAGACAGCCAGGGAGGGGTAGAGGGAGGAGGAGGAGACAGCCAGGGAGGGGTAGAGGGAGGAGGAGGAGACAGCCAGGGAGGGGTAGAGGGAGGAGGAGGAGACAGCCAGGGAGGGGTAGAGGGAGGAGGAGGAGACAGCCAGGGAGGGGTAGAGGGAGGAGGAGGAGACAGCCAGGGAGGGGTAGAGGAGGAGGAGGAGACAGCCAGGGAGGGGTAGAGGGAGGAGGAGGAGACAGCCAGGGAGGGGTAGAGGGAGGAGGAGGAGACAGCCAGGGAGGGGTAGAGGGAGGAGGAGAGACAGCCAGGGAGGGGTAGAGGGAGGAGGAGGAGACAGCCAGGGAGGGGTAGAGGGAGGAGGAGGAGACAGCCAGGGAGGGGTAGAGGGAGGAGGAGGAGACAGCCAGGGAGGGGTAGAGGAGGAGGAGGAGACAGCCAGGGAGGGGTAGAGGGAGGAGGAGGAGACAGCCAGGGAGGGGTAGAGGAGGAGGAGGAGACAGCCAGGGAGGGGTAGAGGAGGAGGAGGAGACAGCCAGGGAGGGGTAGAGGAGGAGGAGGAGACAGCCAGGGAGGGGGTAGAGGGAGGAGGAGGAGACAGCCAGGGAGGGGTAGAGGGAGGAGGAGGAGACAGCCAGGGAGGGGTAGAGGGAGGAGGAGACAGCCAGGGAGGGGTAGAGGGAGGAGGAGACAGCCAGGGAGGGGTAGAGGGAGGAGGAGGAGACAGCCAGGGAGGGGGTAGAGGGAGGAGGAGGAGACAGCCAGGGAGGGGTAGAGGGAGGAGGAGGAGACAGCCAGGGAGGGGTAGAGGAGGAGGAGGAGACAGCCAGGGAGGGGTAGAGGGAGGAGGAGGAGACAGCCAGGGAGGGGTAGAGGGAGGAGGAGGAGACAGCCAGGGAGGGGTAGAGGGAGGAGGAGGAGACAGCCAGGGAGGGGTAGAGGGAGGAGGAGGAGACAGCCAGGGAGGGGTAGAGGGAGGAGGAGGAGACAGCCAGGGAGGGGTAGAGGGAGGAGGAGGAGACAGCCAGGGAGGGGTAGAGGGAGGAGGAGGAGACAGCCAGGGAGGGGTAGAGGAGGAGGAGGAGACAGCCAGGGAGGGGTAGAGGGAGGAGGAGGAGACAGCCAGGGAGGGGTAGAGGGAGGAGGAGGAGACAGCCAGGGAGGGGTAGAGGGGAGGAGGAGAGACAGCCAGGGAGGGGTAGAGGGAGGAGGAGGAGACAGCCAGGGAGGGGTAGAGGGAGGAGGAGGAGACAGCCAGGGAGGGGTAGAGGGAGGAGGAGGAGACAGCCAGGGAGGGGTAGAGGAGGAGGAGACAGCCAGGGAGGGGTAGAGGGAGGAGGAGGAGACAGCCAGGGAGGGGTAGAGGGAGGAGGAGGAGACAGCCAGGGAGGGGTAGAGGGAGGAGGAGGAGACAGCCAGGGAGGGGTAGAGGGAGGAGGAGGAGACAGCCAGGGAGGGGTAGAGGGAGGAGGAGGAGACAGCCAGGGAGGGGTAGAGGGAGGAGGAGAGACAGCCAGGGAGGGGTAGAGGGAGGAGGAGACAGCCAGGGAGGGGTAGAGGGAGGAAGAGACAGCCAGGGAGGGGTAGAGGGAGGAAGAGACAGCCAGGGAGGGGTAGAGGGAGGAAGAGACAGCCAGGGAGGGGTAGAGGGAGGAAGAGACAGCCAGGGAGGGGTAGAGGGAGGAAGAGACAGCCAGGGAGGGGTAGAGGGAGGAAGAGACAGCCAGGGAGGGGTAGAGGGAGGAGGAGACAGCCAGGGAGGGGTAGAGGAGGAGGAGACAGCCAGGGAGGGGTAGAGGGAGGAGGAGGAGACAGCCAGGGAGGGGTAGAGGGAGGAGGAGACAGCCAGGGAGGGGTAGAGGGAGGAAGAGACAGCCAGGGAGGGGTAGAGGGAGGAAGAGACAGCCAGGGAGGGGTAGAGGGAGGAAGAGACAGCCAGGGAGGGGAGGAGGAGACAGCCAGGGAGGGGTAGAGGGAGGAAGGAGACAGCCAGGGAGGTGTAGAGGAGGAGGAGACAGCCAGGGAGGGGTAGAGGGAGGAGGAGACAGCCAGGGAGGGGAAGAGGGAGAAGACAGACAGTGAGGGGTAGAGGGAGAAGGAGACAGCCAGGGAGGGGTAGAGGGAGGAAGAGACAGCCAGGGAGGGGTAGAGGGAGAAGGAGACAGCCAGGGAGGGAGAGGAGGAAGAGACAGCCAGGGAGGGGTAGAGGGAGAAGGAGACAGCCAGGGAGGGGAAGAGGGAGAAGGAGACAGCCAGGGAGGTGTAGAGGGAGGAAGAGACAGCCAGGGAGGGGTAGAGGGAGAAGGAGACAGCCAGGGAGGGGTAGAGGGAGGAGGAGACAGCCAGGGGGGGGTAGAGGGAGATGGAGACAGCCAGGGAGGGGTAGAGGGAGGAGGAGACAGCCAGGGAGGGGAAGGGGGAGAAGACAGCCAGCGAGGGGTAGAGGGAGAAGGAGACGGCCAGGGAGGTGTAGAGGGAGGAAGAGACGGCCAGGGAGGGGTAGAGGGAGAAGACAGACCCAGGGAGGGGTAGAGGGAGAAGGAGACGGCCAGGGAGGGGTAGAGGAGGAAGACAGCCAGCGAGGGGTAGAGGGAGAAGGAGACGGCCAGGTAGGTGTAGAGGGAGGAAGAGACGGCCAGGGAGGGGTAGAGGGAGAAGGAGACGGCCAGGGAGGGGTAGAGGGAGAAGGAGACGGCCAGGGAGGGGTAGAGGGAGAAGGAGACAGCCAGGGAGGGGTAGAGGGAGAAGGAGACAGCCAGGGAGGGGTAGAAAGAGAGGCAGAGAGCAAGAGAAAGAGAGACCCACAAAGGGAGCGAGGGAGAGACTGAGAGAGTGACAGAAATAGACCAAGAGAGAGATGGAGGGTGAGACAGACAGACATAGATAAGGAGAGATGGGACAGATGACTGAAAACAGGATTAGTGTGGTTGGGTTTTAAGGCTGAACATGTTGACAGATGAGAAGCCGGGTCCGGTCTTGTACACAGTACGGTTGAAGTACACGGTTTGTGACCGTCTGGTACACAGTACGTTTGAAGTACACGGTACGTGGTTGGTTTGTGACCAGTGTTTAACTCTGTCCTTAGGAGGAGGCTTGAAGTGCTGGGCACCTTGTTATGACATCATTATCTGAATTGGACCAACGGAGGAGCTGCTTCTATGGAGGAACCTTGACTGTCCTTTGAGCTAGCTAGCTAACAAGCTATAGCCAGCTAACAAGCTATAGCCAGCTATAGCTAGCTAACAAGCTATAGCCAGCTAACAAGCTATAGCCAGCTAACAAGCTATAGCTAGCTAACAAGCTTGTGTGTGCAGAGCGATACCAGGTTTAAAAACACGTCTTACCTTTTTGCAGTTAGTAAATCTAACTTGAATCGTGATATCTCGGCCTGTAGTATCCTTAACGAGCATTGAAAAAGTTTATCCATTCTTCTCTAGCTAATTAAAAATCTCTCACTCTCCTGAATCACATATGTAACGTCAGTACAGTAGCCTATGGTAACGTCAGGTCAGTAGCTTATGGTAACGTCAGTACAGTAGCCTATGGTAACGTCAGTACAGTAGCCTATGGTAACGTCAGGTCAGTAGCCTATGGTAACGTCAGTACAGTAGCCTATGGTAACGTCAGGTCAGTAGCCTATGGTAACGTCAGGTCAGTAGCCTATGGTAACGCCAGGTCAGTAGCCTATGGTAACGCCAGGTCAGTAGCCTATGGTAACGTCAGGTCAGTAGCCTATGGTAACGTCAGGTCAGTAGCCTATGGTAACGTCAGGTCAGTAGCCTATGGTAACGTCAGGTCAGTAGCCTATGGTAACGTCAGGTCAGTAGCCTATGGTAACGCCAGGTCAGTAGCCTATGGTAACGTCAGGTCAGTAGCCTATGGTAACGTCAGGTCAGTAGCCTATGTAACGCCAGTAGCCTATGGTAACGTCAGGTCAGTAGCCTATGTAACGCAGTACAGTAGCCTATGGTAACGTCAGGTCAGTAGCCTATGGTAACATCAGGTCAGTAGCCTATGGTAACGTCAGGTCAGTAGCCTATCGTAACGTCAGGTCAGTAGCCTATGGTAACGTCAGTACAGTAGCCTATGGTAACATCAGGTCAGTAGCCTATGGTAACGTCAGTACAGTAGCCTATGGTAACGTCAGGTCAGTAGCCTATGGTAACGTCAGTCAGTAGCCTATGGTAACGTCAGGTCAGTAGCCTATGGTAACGTCAGGTCAGTAGCCTATGGTAACGTCAGGTCAGTAGCCTATGGTAACGTCAGGTCAGTAGCCTATGGTAACGTCAGGTCAGTAGCCTATGGTAACATCAGGTCAGTAGCCTATGGTAACGTCAGTACAGTAGCCTATGGTAACATCAGGTCAGTAGCCTATGGTAACGTCAGTACAGTAGCCTATGGTAACGTCAGTACAGTAGCCTATGGTAACGTCAGGTCAGTAGCCTATGGTAACATCAGGTCAGTAGCCTATGGTAACGCCAGGTCAGTAGCCTATGGTAACGTCAGTACAGTAGCCTATGGTAACGCCAGGTCAGTAGCCTATGGTAACGTCAGGTCAGTACAGTAGCCTATGGTAACGTCAGGTCAGTAGCCTATGGTAACGTCAGTACAGTAGCCTATGGTAACGTCAGTACAGTAGCCTATGGTAACGTCAGGTCAGTAGCCTATGGTAACGTCAGGTCAGTAGCCTATGGTAACGTCAGTACAGTAGCCTATGGTAACGTCAGGTCAGTACAGTAGCCTATGGTAACGTCAGGTCAGTAGCCTATGGTAACGTCAGGTCAGTAGCCTATGGTAACGTCAGGTCAGTAGCCTATGGTAACGTCAGGTCAGTAGCCTATGGTAACGTCAGTACAGTAGCCTATGGTAACGTCAGGTACAGTAGCCTATGGTAACGTCAGTACAGTAGCCTATGGTAACGTCAGGTCAGTAGCCTATGGTAACGTCAGTACAGTAGCCTATGGTAACGTCAGGTCAGTAGCCTATGGTAACGTCAGGTCAGTAGCCTATGGTAACGTCAGTACAGTAGCCTATCGTAACGCAGTCAGTAGCCTATGGTAACGTCAGTACAGTAGCCTATGGTAACGTCAGTACAGTAGCCTATGGTAACGTCAGTACAGTAGCCTATGGTAACGTCAGGTCAGTAGCCTATGGTAACGTCAGTACAGTAGCCTATGGTAACGTCAGGTCAGTAGCCTATGGTAACGTCAGTACAGTAGCCTATGGTAACGTCAGTACAGTAGCCTATGGTAACGTCAGTACAGTAGCCTATGGTAACGTCAGTACAGTAGCCTATGGTAACGTCAGTACAGTAGCCTATGGTAACGTCAGGTCAGTAGCCTATGGTAACGTCAGTACAGTAGCCTATGGTAACGTCAGTACAGTAGCCTATGGTAACGCCAGTACAGTAGCCTATGGTAACGTCAGGTCAGTAGCCTATGGTAACGTCAGTACAGTAGCCTATGGTAACGTCAGTACAGTAGCCTATGGTAACGTCAGTCAGTAGCCTATGGTAACGTCAGGTCAGTAGCCTATGGTAACGTCAGTACAGTAGCCTATGGTAACGTCAGGTCAGTAGCCTATGGTAACGCAGTACAGTAGCCTATGGTAACGTCAGTACAGTAGCCTATGGTAACGTCAGGTCAGTAGCCTATGGTAACGTCAGGTCAGTAGCCTATGGTAACGTCAGTACAGTAGCCTATGGTAACGTCAGGTCAGTAGCCTATGGTAACGTCAGTACAGTAGCCTATGGTAACATCAGGTCAGTAGCCTATGGTAACGTCAGGTCAGTACAGTAGCCTATGGTAACGTCAGGTCAGTAGCCTATGGTAACGTCAGTACAGTAGCCTATGGTAACGTCAGGTCAGTAGCCTATGGTAACGTCAGGTCAGTAGCCTATGGTAACGTCAGGTCAGTAGCCTATGGTAACGTCAGGTCAGTAGCCTATGGTAACGTCAGGTCAGTAGCCTATGGTAACGTCAGGTCAGTAGCCTATGGTAACGCCAGGTCAGTAGCCTATGGTAACGTCAGTAGCCTATGGTAACGCCAGGTCAGTAGCCTATGGTAACATCAGGTCAGTAGCCTATGGTAACGTCAGGTCAGTAGCCTATGGTAACGTCAGGTCAGTAGCCTATGGTAACGTCAGTACAGTAGCCTATGGTAACGTCAGTACAGTAGCCTATGGTAACGTCAGTACAGTAGCCTATGGTAACGTCAGGTCAGTAGCCTATGGTAACATCAGGTCAGTAGCCTATGGTAACGTCAGGTCAGTAGCCTATGGTAACGTCAGTACAGTAGCCTATGGTAACGTCAGGTCAGTAGCCTATGGTAACGTCAGGTCAGTAGCCTATGGTAACGTCAGGTCAGTAGCCTATGGTAACGTCAGTACAGTAGCCTATGGTAACGTCAGTACAGTAGCCTATGGTAACGTCAGGTCAGTAGCCTATGGTAACGCCAGGTCAGTAGCCTATGGTAACGTCAGGTCAGTAGCCTATCGTAACGTCAGGTCAGTAGCCTATGGTAACGTCAGTACAGTAGCCTATGGTAACGTCAGGTCAGTAGCCTATGGTAACGTCAGGTCAGTAGCCTATGGTAACGTCAGTACAGTAGCCTATGGTAACGTCAGTACAGTAGCCTATGGTAACGTCAGTACAGTAGCCTATGGTAACGTCCAGGTACAGTAGCCTATGGTAACGTCAGGTCAGTAGCCTATGGTAACGTCAGTACAGTAGCCTATGGTAACGTCAGGTCAGTAGCCTATGGTAACGTCAGTACAGTAGCCTATGGTAACGTCAGTACAGTAGCCTATGGTAACGTCAGGACAGTAGCCTATGGTAACGTCAGTACAGTAGCCTATGGTAACGTCAGTACAGTAGCCTATGGTAACGTCAGTACAGTAGCCTATGGTAACGTCAGGTCAGTAGCCTATGGTAACGTCAGTACAGTAGCCTATGGTAACGTCAGGTCAGTAGCCTATGGTAACGTCAGTACAGTAGCCTATGGTAACGTCAGTACAGTAGCCTATGGTAACGTCAGTACAGTAGCCTATGGTAACGTCAGTACAGTAGCCTATGGTAACGTCAGTACAGTAGCCTATGGTAACGTCAGGTCAGTAGCCTATGGTAACGTCAGTACAGTAGCCTATGGTAACGTCAGTACAGTAGCCTATGGTAACGTCAGTACAGTAGCCTATGGTAACGTCAGGTCAGTAGCCTATGGTAACGTCAGTACAGTAACCTATGGTAACGTCAGTACAGTAGCCTATGGTAACGTCAGGTCAGTACAGTAGCCTATGGTAACGTCAGGTCAGTAGCCTATGGTAACCTATGGTAACGTCAGGTCAGTAGCCTATGGTAACGTCAGCAGTAGCCTATGGTAACGTCAGTACAGTAGCCTATGGTAACGTCAGGTCAGTAGCCTATGGTAACGTCAGGTCAGTAGCCTATGGTAACGTCAGTACAGTAGCCTATGGTAACGTCAGGTCAGTAGCCTATGGTAACGTCAGTACAGTAGCCTATGGTAACGTCAGGTCAGTAGCCTATGGTAACGTCAGGTCAGTAGCCCTATGGTAACGTCAGGTCAGTAGCCTATGGTAACGTCAGGTCAGTAGCCTATGGTAACGTCAGGTCAGTAGCCTATCGTCAGGTCAGTAGCCTATGGTAACGCAGGTCAGTAGCCTATCGTCAGGTCAGTAGCCTATGGTAACGTCAGGTCAGTAGCCTATCGTCAGGTCAGTAGCCTATGGTAACGTCAGTACAGTAGCCTATGGTAACGTCAGTACAGTAGCCTATGGTAACGTCAGTACAGTAGCCTATGGTAACGTCAGTACAGTAGCCTATGGTAACGTCAGTACAGTAGCCTATGGTAACGTCAGTACAGTAGCCTATGGTAACGTCAGTACAGTAGCCTATGGTAACGTCAGGTCAGTAGCCTATGGTAACGTCAGGTCAGTAGCCTATGGTAACGTCAGGTCAGTAGCCTATGGTAACGCCAGGTCAGTAGCCTATGGTAACGTCAGGTCAGTAGCCTATGGTAACGTCAGGTCAGTAGCCTATGGTAACGTCAGGTCAGTAGCCTATGGTAACGTCCAGGTCAGTAGCCTATGGTAACGTCAGGTCAGTAGCCTATGGTAACGTCAGGTCAGTAGCCTATGGTAACGTCAGTACAGTAGCCTATGGTAACGTCAGGTCAGTAGCCTATGGTAACGTCAGTACAGTAGCCTATGGTAACGTCAGTACAGTAGCCTATGGTAACGTCAGTACAGTAGCCTATGGTAACGCCAGTAGCCTATGGTAACGTCAGTACAGTAGCCTATGGTAACGTCAGTACAGTAGCCTATGGTAACGTCAGGTCAGTAGCCTATGGTAACGTCAGTACAGTAGCCTATGGTAACGTCAGTACAGTAGCCTATGGTAACGTCAGGTCAGTAGCCTATGGTAACATCAGGTCAGTAGCCTATGGTAACGCAGGTCAGTAACCTATGGTAACGCCAGGTCAGTAGCCTATGGTAACGTCAGGTCAGTAGCCTATGGTAACGCAGGTCAGTAGCCTATGGTAACGCCAGGTCAGTAGCCTATGGTAACGTCAGTACAGTAGCCTATGGTAACGCCAGGTCAGTACAGTAGCCTATGGTAACATCAGGTCAGTAACCTATGGTAACGTCAGGTCAGTAGCCTATGGTAACATCAGGTCAGTAGCCTATGGTAACGTCAGTACAGTAGCCTATGGTAACGTCAGGTCAGTACAGTAGCCTATGGTAACATCAGGTCAGTAGCCTATGGTAACGTCAGGTCAGTAGCCTATGGTAACGCAGGTCAGTACAGTAGCCTATGGTAACATCAGGTCAGTAGCCTATGGTAACGTCAGGTCAGTAGCCTATGGTAACGCCAGGTCAGTAGCCTATGGTAACGTCAGTACAGTAGCCTATGGTAACGTCAGTACAGTAGCCTATGGTAACGTCAGGTCAGTAGCCTATGGTAACGTCAGTACAGTAGCCTATGGTAACAGGTCAGCCTATGGTAACGTCAGTACAGTAGCCTATGGTAACGTCAGTACAGTAGCCTATGGTAACGTCAGTACAGTAGCCTATGGTAAGTACAGTAGCCTATCAACGTCAGTACAGTAGCCTATGGTAACGTCAGGTCAGTAACCTATGGTAACGTCAGTACAGTAGCCTATGGTAACGTCAGTACAGTAGCCTATGGTAACGTCAGTACAGTAGCCTATCGTAACGTCAGGTCAGTAGCCTATGGTAACGTCAGGTACAGTAGCCTATGGTAACGTCAGTACAGTAGCCTATGGTAACGTCAGGTCAGTACAGTAGCCTATGGTAACGTCAGGTCAGTAGCCTATCAGGTCAGCCTATGGTAACGTCAGGTCAGTAGCCTATGGTAACGTCAGTACAGTAGCCTATGGTAACGTCAGTACAGTAGCCTATGGTAACGTCAGGTCAGTAGCCTATGGTAACGTCAGGTCAGTAGCCTATGGTAACGTCAGTACAGTAGCCTATGGTAACGTCAGGTCAGTAGCCTATGGTAACGTCAGGTCAGTAGCCTATGGTAACGTCAGGTCAGTAGCCTATGGTAACGTCAGGTCAGTACAGTAGCCTATGGTAACGTCAGGTCAGTAGCCTAGTAGGTCAGTAGCCTATGGTAACGTCAGGTCAGTAGCCTATGGTAACGCCAGGTCAGTAGCCTATGGTAACGTCAGGTCAGTAGCCTATGGTAACGCAGGTCAGTAACCTATGGTAACGTCAGGTCAGTAGCCTATGGTAACGCAGGTCAGTAGCCTATGGTAACGTCAGTACAGTAGCCTATGGTAACGTCAGTACAGTAGCCTATGGTAACGTCAGTACAGTAGCCTATGGTAACGTCAGTACAGTAGCCTATGTAACGTCAGTACAGTAGCCTATGGTAACGTCAGTACAGTAGCCTATGGTAACGTCAGTACAGTAGCCTATGGTAACGTCAGGTCAGTAGCCTATGGTAACGTCAGGTCAGTAGCCTATGGTAACGTCAGGTCAGTAGCCTATGGTAACATCAGGTCAGTAGCCTATGGTAACGCCAGGTCAGTAGCCTATGGTAACGTCAGGTCAGTAGCCTATGGTAACGTCAGGTCAGTAGCCTATGGTAACGTCAGTACAGTAGCCTATGGTAACGTCAGGTCAGTAGCCTATGGTAACGTCAGGTCAGTAGCCTATGGTAACGTCAGGTCAGTACAGTAGCCTATGGTAACGTCAGGTCAGTAGCCTATGGTAACGTCAGTACAGTAGCCTATGGTAACGTCAGTACAGTAGCCTATGGTAACGTCAGTACAGTAGCCTATGGTAACGTCAGTACAGTAGCCTATGGTAACGTCAGTACAGTAGCCTATGGTAACGTCAGTACAGTAGCCTATGGTAACGTCCAGGTCAGTAGCCTATGGTAACGCCAGTACAGTAGCCTATGGTAACGTCAGTACAGTAGCCTATGGTAACGTCAGGTCAGTAGCCTATGGTAACATCAGGTCAGTAGCCTAGGTAACGTCAGGTCAGTAGCCTATGGTAACGTCAGGTCAGTAGCCTATGGTAACGTCAGGTCAGTAGCCTATGGTAACGCCAGGTCAGTAGCCTATGGTAACGTCAGGTCAGTAGCCTAGGTAACGTCAGTACAGTAGCCTATGGTAACGCCAGGTCAGTACAGTAGCCTATGGTAACATCAGGTCAGTAACCTATGGTAACGTCAGGTCAGTAGCCTATGGTAACGCCAGGTCAGTAGCCTATGGTAACGCGTCAGGTACAGTAGCCTATGGTAACGTCAGGTCAGTACAGTAGCCTATGGTAACGTCAGGTCAGTAGCCTATGGTAACGTCAGGTCAGTAGCCTATGGTAACGCAGGTCAGTACAGTAGCCTATGGTAACATCAGGTCAGTAACCTATGGTAACGTCAGGTCAGTAGCCTATGGTAACATCAGGTCAGTAGCCTATGGTAACGTCAGTACAGTAGCCTATGGTAACGTCAGGTCAGTACAGTAGCCTATGGTAACGTCAGGTCAGTAACCTATGGTAACGTCAGTACAGTAGCCTATGGTAACGTCAGGTCAGTAGCCTATGGTAACGTCAGTACAGTAGCCTATGGTAACGTCAGTACAGTAGCCTATGGTAACGTCAGTACAGTAGCCTATGGTTGTGTCAGTACAGTAGCCTATGGTAACGTCAGTACAGTAGCCTATGGTAACGCAGGTCAGTAACCTATGGTAACGTCAGTACAGTAGCCTATGGTAACGTCAGTACAGTAGCCTATGGTAACGTCAGTACAGTAGCCTATCGTAACGCCAGGTCAGTAGCCTATGGTAACGTCAGTACAGTAGCCTATGGTAACGTCAGTACAGTAGCCTATGGTAACGTCAGGTCAGTACAGTAACCTATGGTAACGTCAGGTCAGTAGCCTATCGTCAGGTCAGTAGCCTATGGTAACGTCAGGTCAGTAGCCTATGGTAACGTCAGTACAGTAGCCTATCGTAACGTCAGTACAGTAGCCTATGGTAACGCAGGTCAGTAGCCTATGGTAACGTCAGGTCAGTAGCCTATGGTAACGCCAGTACAGTAGCCTATGGTAACGCAGGTCAGTAGCCTATGGTAACGTCAGTACAGTAGCCTATGGTAACATCAGGTCAGTAGCCTATGGTAACGTCAGGTCAGTACAGTAGCCTATGGTAACGCCAGGTCAGTAGCCCATCGTCAGGTCAGTAGCCTATGGTAACGTCAGGTCAGTAGCCTATCGTCAGGTCAGTAGCCTATGGTAACGTCAGGTCAGTAGCCTATCGTCAGGTCAGTAACCTATGGTAACGTCAGGTCAGTAGCCTATCGTCAGGTCAGTAGCCTATGGTAACGTCAGTACAGTAGCCTATGGTAACGTCAGTACAGTAGCCTATGGTAACGTCAGTACAGTAGCCTATGGTAACGTCAGTACAGTAGCCTATGGTAACGTCAGTACAGTAGCCTATGGTAACGTAGTACAGTAGCCTATGGTAACGTCAGTACAGTAGCCTATGGTAACGCCAGGTCAGTAGCCTATGGTAACGTCAGGTCAGTAGCCTATGGTAACGTCAGGTCAGTAGCCTATGGTAACATCAGGTCAGTAGCCTATGGTAACGCAGGTCAGTAGCCTATGGTAACGCCAGGTCAGTAGCCTATGGTAACGTCAGGTCAGTAGCCTATGGTAAAGTCAGTACAGTAGCCTATGGTACACGTCAGGTCAGTAGCCTATGGTAACGTCAGGTCAGTAGCCTATGGTAACGTCAGTACAGTAGCCTATGGTAACGTCAGGTCAGTAGCCTATGGTAACGCTCAGTACAGTAGCCTATGGTAACGTCAGTACAGTAGCCTATGGTAACGTCAGTACAGTAGCCTATGGTAACGTCAGTACAGTAGCCTATGGTAACGTCAGTACAGTAGCCTATGGTAACGTCAGTACAGTAGCCTATGGTAACGCCAGGTCAGTAGCCTATGGTAACGCCAGTAGCCTATGGTAACGTCAGTACAGTAGCCTATGGTAACATCAGGTCAGTAGCCTATGGTAACATCAGGTCAGTAGCCTATCGTAACGTGTAGGTCAGTAACCTATGGTAACGTTCAGGTCAGTAACCTATGGTAACGTCAGGTCAGTAGCCTATGGTAACGTCAGGTCAGTAGCCTATGGTAACGCTATCCCAGTAGCCTATGGTAACGTCAGTACAGTAGCCTATGGTAACGTCAGGTCAGTACAGTAGCCTATGGTAACATCAGGTCAGTAACCTATGGTAACGCCAGGTCAGTAGCCTATGGTAACATCAGGTCAGTAGCCTATGGTAACGTCAGTACAGTAGCCTATGGTAACGTCAGGTCAGTACAGTAGCCTATGGTAATATCAGGTCAGTAGCCTATGGTAACGCAGGTCAGTAGCCTATGGTAACATCAGGTCAGTAACCTATGGTAACGCCTCAGGTCAGTAGCCTATGGTAACATCAGGTCAGTAGCCTATGGTAACGTCAGTACAGTAGCCTATGGTAACGTCAGGTCAGTACAGTAGCCTATGGTAACATCAGGTCAGTAACCTATGGTAACGTCAGGTCAGTAGCCTATGGTAACGTCAGTACAGTAGCCTATGGTAACGTCAGTACAGTAGCCTATGGTTGTGTCAGTACAGTAGCCTATCGTAACGTCAGTACAGTAGCCTATGGTAACGTCAGGTCAGTAACCTATGGTAACGTCAGTACAGTAGCCTATGGTAACGTCAGTACAGTAGCCTATGGTAACGTCAGTACAGTAGCCTATCGTAACGTCAGGTCAGTAGCCTATGGTAACGTCAGTACAGTAGCCTATGGTAACGTCAGTACAGTAGCCTATGGTAACGTCAGGTCAGTACAGTAACCTATGGTAACGTCAGGTCAGTAGCCTATCGTCAGGTCAGTAGCCTATGGTAACGTCAGGTCAGTAGCCTATGGTAACGTCAGTACAGTAGCCTATCGTAACGTCAGTACAGTAGCCTATGGTAACGTCAGGTCAGTAGCCTATGGTAACGTCAGGTCAGTAGCCTATGGTAACGTCAGTACAGTAGCCTATGGTAACGTCAGGTCAGTAGCCTATGGTAACGTCAGTACAGTAGCCTATGGTAACATCAGGTCAGTAGCCAATGTAACGTCAGGTCAGTACAGTAGCCTATGGTAACGTCAGGTCAGTAGCCTATCGTCAGGTCAGTAGCCTATGGTAACGTCAGGTCAGTAGCCTATCGTCAGGTCAGTAGCCTATGGTAACGTCAGGTCAGTAGCCTATCGTCAGGTCAGTAACCTATGGTAACGTCAGGTCAGTAGCCTATCGTCAGGTCAGTAGCCTATGGTAACGTCAGTACAGTAGCCTATGGTAACGTCAGTACAGTAGCCTATGGTAACGTCAGTACAGTAGCCTATGGTAACGTCCAGTACAGTAGCCTATGGTAACGTCAGTACAGTAGCCTATGGTAACGTCAGTACAGTAGCCTATGTAACGTCCAGTACAGTAGCCTATGGTAACGTCAGGTCAGTAGCCTATGGTAACGTCAGGTCAGTAGCCTATGGTAACGTCAGGTCAGTAGCCTATGGTAACATCAGGTCAGTAGCCTATGGTAATGTCAGGTCAGTAGCCTATGGTAACGTCAGGTCAGTAGCCTATGGTAACGTCAGGTCAGTAGCCTATGGTAACGTCAGTACAGTAGCCTATGGTAACGTCAGGTCAGTAGCCTATGGTAACGTCAGGTCAGTAGCCTATGGTAACGTCAGTACAGTAGCCTATGGTAACGTCAGGTCAGTAGCCTATGGTAACGTCAGTACAGTAGCCTATGGTAACGTCAGTACAGTAGCCTATGGTAACGTCAGTACAGTAGCCTATGGTAACGTCAGTACAGTAGCCTATGGTAACGTCAGTACAGTAGCCTATGGTAACGTCAGTACAGTAGCCTATGGTAACGTCAGTACAGTAGCCTATGGTAACGTCAGGACAGTAGCCTATGGTAACGTCAGTACAGTAGCCTATGGTAACGTCAGTACAGTAGCCTATGGTAACGTCAGGTCAGTAGCCTATGGTAACATCAGGTCAGTAGCCTATCGTAACGTCAGGTCAGTAACCTATGGTAACGTCAGGTCAGTAACCTATGGTAACGTCAGGTCAGTAGCCTATGGTAACGTCAGGTCAGTAGCCTATGGTAACGTCAGGTCAGTAGCCTATGGTAACGTCAGTACAGTAGCCTATGGTAACGTCAGTACAGTAGCCTATGGTAACATCAGGTCAGTAACCTATGGTAACGTCAGGTCAGTAGCCTATGGTAACATCAGGTCAGTAGCCTATGGTAACGTCAGTACAGTAGCCTATGGTAACGTCAGGTCAGTACAGTAGCCTATGGTAACATCAGGTCAGTAGCCTATGGTAACGTCAGGTCAGTAGCCTATGGTAACGTCAGGTCAGTACAGTAGCCTATGGTAACGTCAGGTCAGTAACCTATGGTAACGTCAGGTCAGTAGCCTATGGTAACATCAGGTCAGTAGCCTATGGTAACGTCAGTACAGTAGCCTATGGTAACGTCAGGTCAGTACAGTAGCCTATGGTAACATCAGGTCAGTAACCTATGGTAACGTCAGGTCAGTAGCCTATGGTAACGTCAGGTCAGGAGCCTATCGTAACGTCAGGTCAGGAGCCTATCAGTAGTCAGGTCAGTAGCCTATGGTAACGTCAGGTCAGTAGCCTATGGTAACGTCAGTACAGTAGCCTATGGTAACGTCAGGTCAGGAGCCTATGGTAACGTCAGGTCAGTACAGTAGCCTATCGTAGGTCAGGTCAGTAGCCTATGGTAACGTCAGTACAGTAGCCTATGGTAACGTCAGGTCAGTAGCCTATGGTAACGTCCAGGTCAGGAGCCTATGGTAACGTCAGTACAGTAGCCTATGGTAGCCTCAGGTCAGTAACCTATGGTAACGTCAGGTCAGTAACCTATGGTAACGTCAGGTCAGTAGCCTATGGTAACTGTTACAGATACAGTTATCCTGTGTCTGTATGTTTCTTTTCTCTCCTTCTCCCCTCACAGGTGAAAACCATCACTCCCCAATCAGTCAACAATCAATCATCAATCAGAAGACACACCTCCTCCTATTTCCTAACCTATCACAGTTCCTTCCCCATGGTTTAAAACCCCATCATTTGTTTGTTCTAGAGCTCAGCTCAGCTCAATCTCTCTGTAATGCCATGTCTGTAGGTCTCTGTGTTTCACTCTCGCTTTGTGTCTTAACCTCTCTTTTGTTTAAGCACTTCATAGCACTTTGTCATCACCTGTGAGTATTATTTTTGGTTATGGTGTTTGTTTGTTGCTGGTGGGAAAAGGGGGAAACCAAGACAAGTCGCCCATGGGCATACACTACCCGTAGGTGAACTTTGTTAAATACACTAGTTAGAACTGGGCGGACCACCCACTGTATTTTTGGTTAGATTTAGTTAGCTGTTGTTAAAGTAGGCTAGTCTAGCTTAGGGGTGTTTTTGAATACTTATTGTTTTTTCCTTGGGTCCAGCTCAGCTCCTTTTCCTGCTCCCCCATTACCGTGTGTTTATAAATAAACCTGGAGTTTGACGGTAGATTTCTGTTGTCGTGGTTATTTCGTTCACACTTTTACTTTGTCACAATAATAATTTGCATGAGTTATGTTACGGGTCTCATTACCATCCCCCTAGACCGTCGGGCCAAAAGGGATTCGTAACAGTAACGTCAGTATAGTAGCCTATGGTAACGTCAGGTCAGTAGCCTATGGTAACGTCAGTACAGTAGCCTATGGTAACGTCAGTATAGTAGCCTATGGTAACGTCAGGTCAGTAGCCTATGGTAACGTCAGTACAGTAGCCTATGGTAACGTCAGTATAGTAGCCTATGGTAACGTCAGGTCAGTAGCCTATGGTAACGTCAGTACAGTAGCCTATGGTAACGTCAGTACAGTAGCCTATGGTAACGTCAGGTCAGTAGCCTATGGTAACGTCAGGTCAGTAGCCTATGGTAACGTCAGGTCAGTAGCCTAGGTAACGCCAGTAGCCTATGGTAACGTCAGGTCAGTAGCCTATGGTAACGTCAGGTCAGTAGCCTATGGTAACGTCAGGTCAGTAGCCTATGGTAACGTCAGGTCAGTAGCCTATGGTAACGTCAGGTCAGTAGCCTATGGTAACGTCAGGTCAGTAGCCTATGGTAACGTCAGTACAGTAGCCTATGGTAACGTCAGGTCAGTAGCCTATGGTAACGTCAGGTCAGTAGCCTATGGTAACATCAGGTCAGTAGCCTATGTAACGTCAGGTCAGTACAGTAGCCTATGGTAACGTCAGTACAGTAGCCTATGGTAACATCAGGTCAGTAGCCTATGGTAACGTCAGTACAGTAGCCTATGGTAACGTCAGGTCAGTAGCCTATCGTAACGTCAGGTCAGTACAGTAGCCTATGGTAACATCAGGTCAGTAGCCTATGGTAACGTCAGGTCAGTACAGTAGCCTATGGTAACGTCAGGTCAGTAGCCTATGGTAACGTCCAGTAGCCTATGGTAACGTCAGGTCAGTAGCCTATGGTAACGTCAGGTCAGTAGCCTATGGTAACGTCAGGTCAGTAGCCTATGGTAACGTCAGGTCAGTACAGTAGCCTATGGTAACGTCAGGTCAGTAGCCTATGGTAACGTCAGTACAGTAGCCTATGGTAACGTCAGGTCAGTAGCCTATGGTAACGTCAGGTCAGTAGCCTATGGTAACGTCAGGTCAGTCAGTAGCCTATGGTAACGTCAGGTCAGTAGCCTATCGTAACGTCAGGTCAGTACAGTAGCCTATGGTAACGTCAGTACAGTAGCCTATGGTAACATCAGGTCAGTAGCCTATGGTAACGTAGTAGCCTATCGTAACGTCAGGTCAGTAGCCTATGGTAACGTCAGTACAGTAGCCTATGGTAACGTCAGGTCAGTAGCCTATGGTAGTCAGGTCAGTAGCCTATGGTAACGTCAGGTACAGTAGCCTATGGTAACGTCAGGTCAGTAGCCTATGGTAACGTCAGTACAGTAGCCTATGGTAACGTCAGGTCAGTAGCCTATGGTAACGCAGGTCAGTAGCCTATGGTAACGTCAGGTCAGTAGCCTATGGTAACGTCAGGTCAGTAGCCTATGGTAACGCCAGTACAGTAGCCTATGGTAACGTCAGGTCAGTAGCCTATGGTAACGTCAGTACAGTAGCCTATGGTAACGTCAGGTCAGTAGCCTATGGTAACGTCAGGTCAGTAGCCTATGGTAACGTCAGGTCAGTAGCCTATGGTAACGTCAGGTCAGTAGCCTATGGTAACGTCAGGTCAGTAGCCTATGGTAACGTCAGGTCAGTAGCCTATGGTAACGTCAGGTCAGTAGCCTATGGTAACGTCAGTACAGTAGCCTATGGTAACGTCAGTACAGTAGCCTATGGTAACGTCAGGTCAGTAGCCTATGGTAACGTCAGGTCAGTAGCCTATGGTAACGTCAGGTCAGTAGCCTATGGTAACGTCAGGTCAGTAGCCTATGGTAACGTCAGGTCAGTAGCCTATGGTAACGTCAGGTCAGTAGCCTATGGTAACGTCAGGTCAGTAGCCTATGGTAACGTCAGGTCAGTAGCCTATGGTAACGTCAGGTCAGTAGCCTATGGTAACGTCAGGTCAGTAGCCTATGGTAACGTCAGGTCAGTAGCCTATGGTAACGTCAGTACAGTAGCCTATGGTAGTCAGTACAGTAGCCTATGGTAACGTCAGGTCAGTAGCCTATGGTAACATCAGGTCAGTAGCCTATCGTAACGTCAGGTCAGTACAGTAGCCTATGGTAACGTCAGTACAGTAGCCTATGGTAACATCAGGTCAGTAGCCTATGGTAACGTCCAGTACAGTAGCCTATGGTAACATCAGGTCAGTAGCCTATGGTAACGTCAGGTCAGTACAGTAGCCTATGGTAACATCAGGTCAGTAGCCTATCGTAACGTCAGGTCAGTACAGTAGCCTATGGTAACGTCAGGTCAGTAGCCTATGGTAACGTCGGGTCAGTAGCTATGGTAACGTCAGGTCAGTAGCCTATGGTAACGCTCAGGTCAGTAGCCTATGGTAACGTCAGGTCAGTAGCCTATGGTAACGTCAGGTCAGTACAGTAGCCTATGGTAACGTCAGGTCAGTAGCCTATGGTAACGTCAGTACAGTAGCCTATGGTAACGTCAGGTCAGTAGCCTATCGTAACGTCAGGTCAGTAGCCTATGGTAACGTCAGGTCAGTAGCCTATGGTAACATCAGGTCAGTAGCCTATCGTAACGTCAGGTCAGTACAGTAGCCTATGGTAACGTCAGTACAGTAGCCTATGGTAACATCAGGTCAGTAGCCTATGGTAACGTCAGGTCAGTAGCCTATCGTAACGTCAGGTCAGTAGCCTATGGTAACGTCAGTACAGTAGCCTATGGTAACGTCAGGTCAGTAGCCTATGGTAACGTCAGGTCAGTAGCCTATGGTAACGTCAGTACAGTAGCCTATGGTAACGTCAGGTCAGTAGCCTATGGTAACGTCAGTACAGTAGCCTATGGTAACGTCAGGTCAGTAGCCTATGGTAACGTCAGGTCAGTAGCCTATGGTAACGTCAGGTCAGTAGCCTATGGTAACGCCAGGTCAGTAGCCTATGGTAACGTCAGTACAGTAGCCTATGGTAACGTCAGGTCAGTAGCCTATGGTAACGTCAGTACAGTAGCCTATGGTAACGTCAGGTCAGTAGCCTATGGTAACGCGTCAGGTCAGTAGCCTATGGTAACGTCAGGTCAGTAGCCTATGGTAACGTCAGGTCAGTAGCCTATGGTAACGTCAGGTCAGTAGCCTATGGTAACGTCAGGTCAGTAACCTATGGTAACGTCAGGTCAGTAGCCTATGGTAACGTCAGTACAGTAGCCTATGGTAACGTCAGTACAGTAGCCTATGGTAACGTCAGGTCAGTAGCCTATGGTAACGTCAGGTCAGTAGCCTATGGTAACGTCAGGTCAGTAGCCTATGGTAACGTCAGGTCAGTAGCCTATGGTAACGTCAGGTCAGTAGCCTATGGTAACGTCAGGTCAGTAGCCTATGGTAACGTCAGGTCAGTAGCCTATGGTAACGTCAGGTCAGTAGCCTATGGTAACGTCAGGTCAGTAGCCTATGGTAACGTCAGGTCAGTAGCCTATGGTAACGTCAGGTCAGTAGCCTATGGTAACGTCAGTACAGTAGCCTATGGTAACGTCAGGTCAGTAGCCTATGGTAACGTCAGGTCAGTAGCCTATGGTAACGTCAGGTCAGTAGCCTATGGTAACGCCAGGTCAGTAGCCTATGGTAACGTCAGTACAGTAGCCTATGGTAGGTCAGGTCAGTACAGTAGCCTATGGTAACGTCAGTACAGTAGCCTATGGTAACGTCAGTACAGTAGCCTATCGTAACGTCAGGTCAGTAGCCTATGGTAACGTCAGGTCAGTAGCCTATGGTAACGTCCAGTACAGTAGCCTATGGTAACGTCAGTACAGTAGCCTATGGTAACGTCAGTACAGTAGCCTATGGTAACGTCAGGTACAGTAGCCTATGGTAACGTCAGGTCAGTAGCCTATGGTAACGTCAGTACAGTAGCCTATGGTAACGTCAGGTCAGTAGCCTATGGTAACGTCAGGTCAGTAGCCTATGGTAACGTCAGTACAGTAGCCTATGGTAACGTCAGGTCAGTACAGTAGCCTATGGTAACGTCAGTACAGTACAGTAGCCTATGGTAACGCCAGGTCAGTACAGTAGCCTATGGTAACGTCAGGTCAGTACAGTAGCCTATGGTAACGTCAGGTCAGTACAGTAGCCTATGGTAACGTCAGGTCAGTAGCCTATGGTAACGTCAGGTCAGTACAGTAGCCTATGGTAACATCAGGTCAGTAGCCTATGGTAACGTCAGTACAGTAGCCTATGGTAACGTCAGGTCAGTAGCCTATGGTAACGTCAGGTCAGTACGGTAGCCTATGGTAACATCAGGTCAGTAGCCTATGGTAACGTCAGTACAGTAGCCTATGGTAACGTCAGGTCAGTAGCCTATGGTAACGTCAGGTCAGTACAGTAGCCTATGGTAACATCAGGTCAGTAGCCTATGGTAACGTCAGTACAGTAGCCTATGGTAACGCCAGGTCAGTACAGTAGCCTATGGTAACGTCAGGTCAGTACAGTAGCCTATGGTAACGTCAGGTCAGTACAGTAGCCTATGGTAACGTCAGGTCAGTAGCCTATGGTAACGTCAGGTCAGTAGCCTATGGTAACGTCAGGTCAGTACAGTAGCCTATGGTAACGTCAGGTCAGTACAGTAGCCTATGGTAACGTCAGTACAGTAGCCTATGGTAACGTCAGTTCAGTAGCCTATGGTAACGTCAGGTCAGTAGCCTATGGTAACGTCAGGTCAGTAGCCTATGGTAACGTCAGTACAGTAGCCTATGGTAACGTCAGGTCAGTACAGTAGCCTATGGTAACGTCAGTACAGTAGCCTATGGTAACGTCAGGTCAGTACAGTAGCCTATGGTAACGTCAGGTCAGTAGCCTATGGTAACGTCAGGTCAGTAGCCTATGGTAACGTCAGTACAGTAGCCTATGGTAACGTCAGGTCAGTAGCCTATGGTAACGTCAGGTCAGTAGCCTATGGTAACGTCAGGTCAGTAGCCTATGGTAACGTCAGGTCAGTAGCCTATGGTAACGTCAGGTCAGTAGCCTATGGTAACGTCAGGTCAGTAGCCTATGGTAACGTCAGTACAGTAGCCTATGGTAACGTCAGTACAGTAGCCTATGGTAACGTCAGGTCAGTAGCCTATGGTAACGTCAGGTCAGTAGCCTATGGTAACGTCAGGTCAGTAGCCTATGGTAACGTCAGTACAGTAGCCTATGGTAACGTCAGGTCAGTAGCCTATGGTAACGTCAGGTCAGTAGCCTATGGTAACGTCAGTACAGTACAGTAGCCTATCGTAACGTCAGGTCAGTAGCCTATGGTAACGTCAGTACAGTAGCCTATGGTAACGTCAGTACAGTAGCCTATGGTAACGTCAGGTCAGTAGCCTATGGTAACGTCAGGTCAGTAGCCTATCGTAACGTCAGGTCAGTAGCCTATCGTAACGTCAGGTCAGTAGCCTATGGTAACGTCAGGTCAGTAGCCTATCGTAACGTCAGGTCAGTAGCCTATGGTAACGTCAGGTCAGTAGCCTATGGTAACGTCAGTACAGTAGCCTATGGTAACGTCAGTCAGTAGCCTATGGTAACGTCAGTACAGTAGCCTATGGTAACGTCAGGTCAGTAGCCTATCGTAACGTCAGGTCAGTAGCCTATGGTAACGTCAGTACAGTAGCCTATGGTAACGTCAGTACAGTAGCCTATGGTAACGTCAGGTCAGTAGCCTATGGTAACGTCAGTACAGTAGCCTATGGTAACGTCAGGTCAGTAGCCTATCGTAACGTCAGGTCAGTAGCCTATCGTAACGTCAGGTCAGTAGCCTATCGTAGCGTCAGGTCAGTAGCCTATCGTAACGTCAGGTCAGTAGCCTATGGTAACGTCAGGTCAGTACAGTAGCCTATGGTAACGTCAGTACAGTAGCCTATGGTAACGTCAGGTCAGTAGCCTATGGTAACGTCAGTACAGTAGCCTATGGTAACATCAGGTCAGTAGCCTATGGTAACGTCAGGTCAGTAGCCTATGGTAACGTCAGTACAGTAGCCTATGGTAACGTCAGGTCAGTAGCCTATGGTAACGTCAGTACAGTAGCCTATGGTAACGTCAGGTCAGTAGCCTATCGTAACGTCAGTACAGTAACCTATGGTAACGTCAGGTCAGTACAGTAGCCTATGGTAACGTCAGTACAGTAACCTATGGTAACGTCAGGTCAGTAGCCTATGGTAACGTCAGTACAGTAGCCTATGGTAACGTCAGGTCAGTAGCCTATCGTAACGTCAGTACAGTAGCCTATGGTAACGTCAGGTCAGTAGCCTATGGTAACGTCAGTACAGTAGCCTATGGTAACGTCAGTACAGTAGCCTATGGTAACGTCAGGTCAGTAGCCTATGGTAACGTCAGTACAGTAGCCTATGGTAACGTCAGGTCAGTAGCCTATGGTAACGTCAGTACAGTAGCCTATGGTAACGTCAGGTCAGTAGCCTATGGTAACGTCAGGTCAGTAGCCTATGGTAACGTCAGTACAGTAACCTATGGTAACGTCAGTACAGTAGCCTATGGTAACGTCAGGTCAGTAGCCTATGGTAACGTCAGTACAGTAGCCTATGGTAACTTCAGTACAGTAGCCTATGGTAACGTCAGGTCAGTAGCCTATGGTAACGTCAGTACAGTAGCCTATGGTAACGTCAGTACAGTAGCCTATGGTAACGTCAGTACAGTAGCCTATGGTAACGTCAGTACAGTAGCCTATGGTAACGTCAGGTCAGTAACCTATGGTAACGTCAGGTCAGTAGCCTATGGTAACGTCAGTACAGTAGCCTATCGTAACGTCAGGTCAGTAGCCTATGGTAACGTCAGTACAGTAGCCTATGGTAACGTCAGTACAGTAGCCTATGGTAACGTCAGTACAGTAGCCTATGGTAACGTCAGGTCAGTAGCCTATGGTAACGTCAGTACAGTAGCCTATGGTAACGTCAGGTCAGTAGCCTATGGTAACGTCAGGTCAGTAGCCTATGGTAACGTCAGGTCAGTAGCCTATGGTAACGTCAGTACAGTAGCCTATGGTAACGTCAGTACAGTAGCCTATGGTAACGTCAGTACAGTAGCCTATGGTAACGTCAGGTCAGTAGCCTATGGTAACGTCAGTACAGTAGCCTATGGTAACGTCAGTACAGTAGCCTATGGTAACGTCAGGTCAGTAGCCTATGGTAACGTCAGGTCAGTAGCCTATGGTAACGTCAGGTCAGTAGCCTATCGTAACGTCAGGTCAGTAGCCTATGGTAACGTCAGTACAGTAGCCTATGGTAACGTCAGTACAGTAGCCTATCGTAACGTCAGTACAGTAGCCTATGGTAACGTCAGGTCAGTAACCTATGGTAACGTCAGTACAGTAGCCTATCGTAACGTCAGGTCAGTAGCCTATGGTAACGTCAGGTCAGTAACCTATGGTAACGTCAGTACAGTAGCCTATCGTAACGTCAGTACAGTAGCCTATGGTAACGTCAGTACAGTAGCCTATGGTAACGTCAGTACAGTAGCCTATGGTAACGTCAGTACAGTAGCCTATGGTAACGTCAGTACAGTAGCCTATGGTAACGTCAGGTCAGTAACCTATGGTAACGTCAGTACAGTAGCCTATGGTAACGTCAGTACAGTAGCCTATGGTAACGTCAGTACAGTAGCCTATGGTAACGTCAGTACAGTAGCCTATCGTAACGTCAGTACAGTAGCCTATGGTAATGTCAGGTCAGTAACCTATGGTAACGTCAGTACAGTAGCCTATCGTAACGTCAGTACAGTAGCCTATGGTAACGTCAGTACAGTAGCCTATGGTAACGTCAGTACAGTAGCCTATGGTAACGTCAGGTCAGTACAGTAGCCTATCGTAACGTCAGTACAGTAGCCTATGGTAACGTCAGGTCAGTAGCCTATGGTAACGTCAGGTCAGTAGCCTATGGTAACGTCAGTACAGTAGCCTATGGTAACGTCAGTACAGTAGCCTATGGTAACGTCAGTACAGTAGCCTATGGTAACGTCAGTACAGTAGCCTATGGTAACGTCAGTACAGTAGCCTATGGTAACGTCAGGTCAGTAGCCTATGGTAACGTCAGTACAGTAGCCTATGGTAACGTCAGGTCAGTAGCCTATGGTAACGTCAGTACAGTAGCCTATGGTAACGTCAGTACAGTAGCCTATGGTAACGTCAGGTCAGTAGCCTATGGTAACGTCAGTACAGTAGCCTATGGTAACGTCAGTACAGTAGCCTATGGTAACGTCAGGTCAGTAGCCTATGGTAACGTCAGTACAGTAGCCTATCGTAACGTCAGTACAGTAGCCTATGGTAACGTCAGTACAGTAGCCTATGGTAACGTCAGTACAGTAGCCTATGGTAACGTCAGTACAGTAGCCTATGGTAACGTCAGGTCAGTAGCCTATGGTAACGTCAGTACAGTAGCCTATGGTCAGGTCAGTACAGTAGCCTATGGTAACGTCAGTACAGTAGCCTATGGTAACGTCAGGTCAGTAGCCTATGGTAACGTCAGGTCAGTAACCTATGGTAACGTCAGTACAGTAGCCTATGGTAACGTCAGTACAGTAGCCTATGGTAACGTCAGGTCAGTAGCCTATGGTAACGTCAGGTCAGTAGCCTATGGTAACGTCAGTACAGTAGCCTATGGTAACGTCAGGTCAGTAGCCTATGGTAACGTCAGGTCAGTAACCTATGGTAACGTCAGTACAGTAGCCTATGGTAACGTCAGTACAGTAGCCTATGGTAACGTCAGTACAGTAGCCTATGGTAACGTCAGGTCAGTAGCCTATGGTAACGTCAGTACAGTAGCCTATGGTAACGTCAGGTCAGTAGCCTATGGTAACGTCAGTACAGTAGCCTATGGTAACGTCAGTACAGTAGCCTATGGTAACGTCAGGTCAGTAGCCTATGGTAACGTCAGGTCAGTAGCCTATGGTAACGTCAGTACAGTAGCCTATGGTAACGCAGGTCAGTAGCCTATGGTAACGTCAGGTCAGTAGCCTATGGTAACGTCAGGTCAGTAGCCTATGGTAACGTCAGTACAGTAGCCTATGGTAACGTCAGGTCAGTAGCCTATGGTAACGTCAGGTCAGTAGCCTATGGTAACGTCAGTACAGTAGCCTATGGTAACGTCAGTACAGTAGCCTATGGTAACGTCAGTACAGTAGCCTATGGTAACGTCAGTACAGTAGCCTATGGTAACGTCAGGTCAGTACAGTAGCCTATGGTAACGTCAGTACAGTAGCCTATGGTAACGTCAGGTCAGTAGCCTATGGTAACGTCAGGTCAGTAGCCTATGGTAACGTCAGTACAGTAGCCTATGGTAACGTCAGGTCAGTAGCCTATGGTAACGTCAGTACAGTAGCCTATGGTAACGTCAGTACAGTAGCCTATGGTAACGTCAGGTCAGTAGCCTATGGTAACGTCAGGTCAGTAGCCTATGGTAACGTCAGGTCAGTAGCCTATGGTAACGTCAGTACAGTAGCCTATGGTAACGTCAGGTCAGTAGCCTATGGTAACGTCAGGTCAGTAGCCTATGGTAACGTCAGGTCAGTAGCCTATGGTAACGTCAGGTCAGTAGCCTATGGTAACGTCAGGTCAGTAGCCTATGGTAACGTCAGTACAGTAGCCTATGGTAACGTCAGTACAGTAGCCTATGGTAACGTCAGGTCAGTAGCCTATGGTAACGTCAGGTCAGTAGCCTATGGTAACGTCAGGTCAGTAGTCTATGGTAACGTCAGTACAGTAGCCTATGGTAACGTCAGTACAGTAGCCTATGGTAACGTCAGTACAGTAGCCTATGGTAACGTCAGTACAGTAGCCTATGGTAACGTCAGTACAGTAGCCTATGGTAACGTCAGTACAGTAACCTATGGTAACGTCAGGTCAGTAACCTATGGTAACGTCAGGTCAGTAGCCTATGGTAACGTCAGTACAGTAACCTATGGTAACGTCAGGTCAGTAACCTATGGTAACGTCAGTACAGTAGCCTATGGTAACGTCAGGTCAGTAGCCTATGGTAACGTCAGGTCAGTAGCCTATGGTAACGTCAGGTCAGTAACCTATGGTAACGTCAGTACAGTAGCCTATGGTAACGTCAGTACAGTAGCCTATGGTAACGTCAGGTCAGTAGCCTATGGTAGCGTCAGGTCAGTAGCCTATGGTAACGTCAGTACAGTAGCCTATGGTAACGTCAGTACAGTAGCCTATGGTAACGTCAGGTCAGTAGCCTATGGTAACGTCAGGTCAGTAGCCTATCGTAACGTCAGGTCAGTAGCCTATGGTAACGTCAGTACAGTAGCCTATGGTAACGTCAGTACAGTAGCCTATGGTAACGTCAGTACAGTAGCCTATGGTAACGTCAGTACAGTAGCCTATGGTAACGTCAGGTCAGTAGCCTATCGTAACATCAGGTCAGTACAGTAGCCTATGGTAACGTCAGGTCAGTACAGTAGCCTATGGTAACGTCAGGTCAGTACAGTAGCCTATGGTAACGTCAGTACAGTAGCCTATGGTAACGTCAGTACAGTAGCCTATGGTAACGTCAGTACAGTAGCCTATGGTAACGTCAGTACAGTAGCCTATGGTAACGTCAGTACAGTAGCCTATGGTAACGTCAGGTCAGTAGCCTATGGTAACGTCAGGTCAGTAGCCTATGGTAACGTCAGTACAGTAGCCTATGGTAACGTCAGTACAGTAGCCTATGGTAACGTCAGTACAGTAGCCTATGGTAACGTCAGTACAGTAGCCTATGGTAACGTCAGGTCAGTAGCCTATGGTAACGTCAGGTCAGTAGCCTATGGTAACGTCAGGTCAGTAGCCTATGGTAACGTCAGGTCAGTAGCCTATGGTAACGTCAGTACAGTAGCCTATGGTAACGTCAGTACAGTAGCCTATGGTAACGCCAGGTCAGTAGCCTATGGTAACGTCAGTACAGTAGCCTATGGTAACGTCAGGTCAGTAACCTATGGTAACGTCAGGTCAGTAGCCTATGGTAACGTCAGTACAGTAGCCTATGGTAACATCAGGACAGTAGCCTATGGTAACATCAGGTCAGTAGCCTATGGTAACATCAGGTCAGTAGCCTATGGTAACGTCAGGTCATTACAGTAGCCTATGGTAACGTCAGGTCAGTAGCCTCCTCAGAAGGAGGGGGAGGGGCAGGCAGACACTGGAGTATGTTTCTGAATGACAGGGAGTGACAGCATAGTCACTTTTTTTGTGAGACTGGAAAAAATGCCTGGATTGTGAAGTATCGTTATTAACCATTTCCTAATGCTTTTAAAATAGAGGTTCTGTTCCGGAACATTGTGGATCACTTTCCTGTCTGTTCCTTGAAAAATTCTGTTCTTTTCCGGTTTTTGGTTCTGTTCCGGAACATTGTGGATCACTTTCCTGTCTGTTCCTTGAAAAATTCTGTTCTTTTCCGGTTTTTGGTTCTGTTCCAGGAACCAGTTCCAACCCCTGATTTACAATGGTGTTTGTCCTTCACTTGTTCCCCTTTTCACGTGGCAACAGGTCACACATCTTCCTGCTGCACACTGGTATTTCACCCAGTAGATATGGGAGTTTATCAAAATTTGATTTATTTTCAAATTCTTTGTGGATCTGTGTAATCTGAGGGAAATATGTCTCTAACATGGTCATACATTGGGCAGGAGGTTAGGAAGTGCAGCTCAGTTTCCACCTCATTTTGTGGGCAGTGAGCACATAGCCTGTCTTCTCTTGAGAGCCATGTCTGCCTACGGCGGCCTTTCTCAATAGCAAGGCTATGCTCGCTGAGTCTGTACATAGTCAAAGCTTTCCTTAATTTTGGGTCAGTCACAGTGGTCAGGTATTCTGCCGCTGTGTACTCTCTGTTTAGGGCCAGTCACAGTGGTCAGGTATTCTGTTAATTCTTTTCACTGTCAGGCAACTGTTCTCTTTTTTTAGGGTCTCATGAGTGGTCAGGTATTCTGCCACTGTGTCCTCTGTGGGTTGTTTGGGTCAGTCAGGACCAGTGGTCAGGTATTCTCCACTGTGGTACTGGCTTTGTTATGGAAGGTTTACTTAAAAACGTGACACAGTGGTCAGGATTTGCGCCATTCTGGAAAGGACCTCAAAAATAATTTGTAACCATTTTTACAAAAAAGTGATTTTTTATCT